>NW_027436715.1:979422-1305896 GCF_047716275.1 Strix uralensis | reverse complement strand
CTTTCGTTCTGAACAAGTGTTACTGTTTTCTGCACAAAAGCGATTCTGCGAAGCAATGTGAAGACTTCTGCTTCCCAGGCACAGAGAAGGTGCTAGCAGGGAATTCTCTGCCTGCCTTTCCCCAGTGCTCTGCAAGCTCTCCAGGACAACATAAAATCTGGGGCTCTGTGCTTTCTTTCGTTCTGAACAAGTGTTACTGTTTTCTGCACAAAAGCGATTCTGCAAAGCAATGTGAACACTTCTGTTTCCCAGGCACAGAGAAGGTGCTAGCAGGGAATTCTCTGCCTGCTTTTCCCCAGTGCTCTGCAAGCTCTCCAGGACAACATAAAATCTGGGGCTCTGTGCTTTCTTTCGTTCTGAACAAGTGTTACTGTTTTCTGCACAAAAGCGATTCTGCGAAGCAATGTGAACAGGCACAGAGAAGGTGCTAGCAGGGAATTCTCTGCCTGCCTTTCCCCAGTGCTCTGCAAGCTCTCCAGGACAACATAAAATCTGGGGCTCTGTGCTTTCTTTCGTTCTGAACAAGTGTTACTGTATTCTGCACAAAAGCGATTCTGCGAAGCAATGGGAACACTTCTGTTTCCCAGGCACAGAGAAGGTGCTAGCAGGGAATTCTCTGCCTGCTTTTCCCCAGTGCTCTGCAAGCTCTCCAGGACAACATAAAATCTGGGGCTCTGTGCTTTCTTTCGTTCTGAACAGGTGTTATTGTTTTCTGCACAAAACGATTCTGCGAAGCAATGTGAACACTTCTGTTTCCCAGGCACAGAGAAGGTGCTAGCAGGGAATTCTCTGCCTGCCTTTCCCCAGTGCTCTGCAAGCTCTCCAGGACAACATAAAATCTGGGGCTCTGTGCTTTCTTTCGTCTGAACAAGTGTTACTGTTTTCTGCACAAAAGCGATTCTGCGAAGCAATGTGAAGACTTCTGCTTCCCAGGCACAGAGAAGGTGCTAGCAGGGAATTCTCTGCCTGCTTTTCCCCAGTGCTCTGCAAGCTCTCCAGCACGACATAAAATATGGGGCTCTGTGCTTTCTTTCCTTCTGAACAAGTGTTACTGTTTTCTGCACAAAAGCGATACTGCTAAGAAATGTTAACCCTTCTGTTTCCCAGGCACAGAGAAGGTGCTAGCAGGGAATTCTCTGCCTGCTTTTCCCCAGTGCTCTGCAAGCTCTCCAGGACAACATAAAATCTGGGGCTCTGTGCTTTCTTTTGTTCTGAAAAAGTGTTACTGTTATCTGCACAAAAGCGATTCTGCCAAGCAATGTGAACACTTCTGCTTCCCAGGCACAGAGAAGGTGCTAGCAGGGAATTCTCTGCCTGCTTTTCCCCAGTGCTCTGCAAGCTCTCCAGGACAACATAAAATCTGGGGCTCTGTGCTTTCTTTCCTTCTGAACAAGTGTTACTGTTTTCTGCACAAAAGCGATACTGCGAAGCAATGGGAACACTTCTCTTTCCCAGGCACAGGGAAGGTGCTAGCAGGGAATTCTCTGCCTGCCTTTCCCCAGTGCTCTGCAAGCTCTCCAGGACAACATAAAATCTGGGGCTCTGTGCTTTCTTTCGTTCTGAACAAGTGTTACTGTTTTCTGCACAAAAGCGATTCTGCGAAGCAATGTGAACACTTCTGCTTCCCAGGCACAGAGAAGGTGCTAGCAGGGAATTCTCTGCTTGCTTTTCCCCAGTGCTCTGCAAGCTCTCCAGGACAACAGCAAATCTGGGGCTCTGTGCTTTCTTTCGTTCTGAACAAGTGTTACTGTTTTCTGCACAAAAGCGATTCTGCGAAGCAATGTGAAGACTTCTGCTTCCCAGGCACAGAGAAGGTGCTAGCAGGGAATTCTCTGCCTGCCTTTCCCCAGTGCTCTGCAAGCTCTCCAGGACAACATAAAATCTGGGGCTCTGTGCTTTCTTTCGTTCTGAAGAAGTGTTACTGTTTTCTGCACAAAAGCGATTCTGCCAAGCAATGTGAACACTTCTGCTTCCCAGGCACAGAGAAGGTGCTAGCAGGGAATTCTCTGCCTGCCTTTCCCCAGTGCTCTGCAAGCTCTCCAGGACAACATAAAATCTGGGGCTCTGTGCTTTCTTTCGTTCTGAACAAGTGTTACTGTTTTCTGCACAAAAGCGATTCTGCAAAGCAATGTGAACACTTCTGTTTCCCAGGCACAGAGAAGGTGCTAGCAGGGAATTCTCTGCCTGCTTTTCCCCAGTGCTCTGCAAGCTCTCCAGGACAACATAAAATCTGGGGCTCTGTGCTTTCTTTCGTTCTGAACAAGTGTTACTGTTTTCTGCACAAAAGCGATTCTGCGAAGCAATGTGAACAGGCACAGAGAAGGTGCTAGCAGGGAATTCTCTGCCTGCCTTTCCCCAGTGCTCTGCAAGCTCTCCAGGACAACATAAAATCTGGGGCTCTGTGCTTTCTTTCGTTCTGAACAAGTGTTACTGTATTCTGCACAAAAGCGATTCTGCGAAGCAATGGGAACACTTCTGCTTCCCAGGCACAGAGAAGGTGCTAGCAGGGAATTCTCTGCCTGCTTTTCCCCAGTGCTCTGCAAGCTCTCCAGGACAACATAAAATCTGGGGCTCTGTGCTTTCTTTCGTTCTGAACAGGTGTTATTGTTTTCTGCACAAAAACGATTCTGCGAAGCAATGTGAACACTTCTGTTTCCCAGGCACAGAGAAGGTGCTAGCAGGGAATTCTCTGCCTGCCTTTCCCCAGTGCTCTGCAAGCTCTCCAGGACAACATAAAATCTGGGGCTCTGTGCTTTCTTTCGTCTGAACAAGTGTTACTGTTTTCTGCACAAAAGCGATTCTGCGAAGCAATGTGAAGACTTCTGCTTCCCAGGCACAGAGAAGGTGCTAGCAGGGAATTCTCTGCCTGCTTTTCCCCAGTGCTCTGCAAGCTCTCCAGCACGACATAAAATATGGGGCTCTGTGCTTTCTTTCCTTCTGAACAAGTGTTACTGTTTTCTGCACAAAAGCGATACTGCTAAGAAATGTTAACCCTTCTGTTTCCCAGGCACAGAGAAGGTGCTAGCAGGGAATTCTCTGCCTGCTTTTCCCCAGTGCTCTGCAAGCTCTCCAGGACAACATAAAATCTGGGGCTCTGTGCTTTCTTTTGTTCTGAAAAAGTGTTACTGTTATCTGCACAAAAGCGATTCTGCCAAGCAATGTGAACACTTCTGCTTCCCAGGCACAGAGAAGGTGCTAGCAGGGAATTCTCTGCCTGCTTTTCCCCAGTGCTCTGCAAGCTCTCCAGGACAACATAAAATCTGGGGCTCTGTGCTTTCTTTCCTTCTGAACAAGTGTTACTGTTTTCTGCACAAAAGCGATACTGCGAAGCAATGGGAACACTTCTCTTTCCCAGGCACAGGGAAGGTGCTAGCAGGGAATTCTCTGCCTGCCTTTCCCCAGTGCTCTGCAAGCTCTCCAGGACAACATAAAATCTGGGGCTCTGTGCTTTCTTTCGTTCTGAACAAGTGTTACTGTTTTCTGCACAAAAGCGATTCTGCGAAGCAATGTGAACACTTCTGCTTCCCAGGCACAGAGAAGGTGCTAGCAGGGAATTCTCTGCCTGCCTTTCCCCAGTGCTCTGCAAGCTCTCCAGGACAACAGCAAATCTGGGGCTCTGTGCTTTCTTTCGTTCTGAACAAGTGTTACTGTTTTCTGCACAAAAGCGATTCTGCGAAGCAATGTGAAGACTTCTGCTTCCCAGGCACAGAGAAGGTGCTAGCAGGGAATTCTCTGCCTGCCTTTCCCCAGTGCTCTGCAAGCTCTCCAGGACAACATAAAATCTGGGGCTCTGTGCTTTCTTTCGTTCTGAACAAGTGTTACTGTTTTCTGCACAAAAGCGATTCTGCGAAGCAATGTGAACAGGCACAGAGAAGGTGCTAGCAGGGAATTCTCTGCCTGCCTTTCCCCAGTGCTCTGCAAGCTCTCCAGGACAACATAAAATCTGGGGCTCTGTGCTTTCTTTCGTTCTGAACAAGTGTTACTGTTTTCTGCACAAAAGCGATTCTGCGAAGCAATGTGAACACTTCTGTTTCCCAGGCACAGAGAAGGTGCTAGCAGGGAATTCTCTGCCTGCTTTTCCCCAGTATTCTGCAAGCTCTCCAGCACAACATAAAATATGGGGCTCTGTGCTTTCTTTCGTTCTGAACAAGTGTTACTGTTTTCTGCACAAAAGCGATACTGCGAAGCAATGTGAACACTTCTGTTTCCCAGGCACAGAGAAGGTGCTAGCAGGGAATTCTCTGCTTGCTTTTCCCCAGTGCTCTGCAAGCTCTCCAGGACAACATAAAATCTGGGGCTCTGTGCTTTCTTTTGTTCTGAAAAAGTGTTACTGTTGTCTGCACAAAAGCGATTCTGCGAAGCAATGTGAAGACTTCTGCTTCCCAGGCACAGAGAAGGTGCTAGCAGGGAATTCTCTGCCTGCTTTTCCCCAGTGCTCTGCAAGCTCTCCAGGACAACATAAAATATGGGGCTCTGTGCTTTCTTTCGTCTGAACAAGTGTTACTGTTTTCTGCACAAAAGCGATTCTGCGAAGCAATGTGAACACTTCTGTTTCCCAGGCACAGAGAAGGTGCTAGCAGGGAATTCTCTGCCTGCTTTTCCCCAGTGCTCTGCAAGCTCTCCAGGACAACATAAAATCTGGGGCTCTGTGCTTTCTTTTGTTCTGAACAAGTGTTAGTGTTTTCTGCACAAAAGCGATTCTGCGAAGCAATGTGAACACTTCTGTTTCCCAGGCACAGAGAAGGTGCTAGCAGGGAATTCTCTGCCTGCTTTTCCCCAGTACTCTGCAAGCTCTCCAGCACAACATAAAATATGGGGCTCTGTGCTTTCTTTCCTTCTGAACAAGTGTTACTGTTTTCTGCACAAAAGCGATACTGCTAAGAAATGTGAACACATCTGCTTCCCAGGCACCGAGAACGTGCTAGCAGGGAATTCTCTGCCTGCCTTTCCCCAGTGCTCTGCAAGCTCTCCAGGACAACATAAAATCTGGGGCTCTGTGCTTTCTTTCGTTCTGAACAAGTTTTACAGTTTTCTGCACAAAAGCGATTCTGCGAAGGAATGTGAACAGGCACAGAGAAGGTGCTAGCAGGGAATTCTCTGCCTGCCTTTCCCCAGTGCTCTGCAAGCTCTCCAGGACAACATAAAATCTGGGGCTCTGTGCTTTCTTTCGTTCTGAACAAGTGTTACTGTTTTCTGCACAAAAGCGATTCTGCGAAGAAATGTGAACACTTCTGTTTCCCAGGCACAGAGAAGGTGCTAGCAGGGAATTCTCTGCCTGCTTTTCCCCAGTGCTCTGCAAGCTCTCCAGGACAACATAAAATCTGGGGCTCTGTGCTTTCTTTCGTTCTGAACAAGTGTTATTGTTTTCTGCACAAAAGCGATTCTGCGAAGCAATGTGAACACTTCTGCTTCCCAGGCACAGAGAAGGTGCTAGCAGGGAATTCTCTGCCTGCCTTTCCCCAGTGCTCTGCAAGCTCTCCAGGACAACATAAAATCTGGGGCTCTGTGCTTTCTTTCGTCTGAACAAGTGTTACTGTTTTCTGCACAAAAGCGATTCTGCGAAGCAATGTGAACACTTCTGTTTCCCAGGCACAGAGAAGGTGCTAGCAGGGAATTCTCTGCCTGCTTTTCCCCAGTGCTCTGCAAGCTCTCCAGGACAACATAAAATCTGGGGCTCTGTGCTTTCTTTTGTTCTGAACAAGTGTTACTGTTATCTGCACAAAAGCGATTCTGCGAAGCAATGTGAACACTTCTGCTTCCCAGGCACAGAGAAGGTGCTAGCAGGGAATTCTCTGCCTGCTTTTCCCCAGTGCTCTGCAAGCTCTCCAGCACAACATAAAATATGGGGCTCTGTGCTTTCTTTCCTTCTGAACAAGTGTTACTGTTTTCTGCACAAAAGCGATACTGCTAAGAAATGTTAACCCTTCTGTTTCCCAGGCACAGAGAAGGTGCTAGCAGGGAATTCTCTGCCTGCTTTTCCCCAGTGCTCTGCAAGCTCTCCAGGACAACAGCAAATCTGGGGCTCTGTGCTTTCTTTCGTTCTGAACAAGTGTTACTGTTTTCTGCACAAAAGCGATTCTGCGAAGCAATGTGAAGACTTCTGCTTCCCAGGCACAGAGAAGGTGCTAGCAGGGAATTCTCTGCCTGCCTTTCCCCAGTGCTCTGCAAGCTCTCCAGGACAACATAAAATCTGGGGCTCTGTGCTTTCTTTCGTTCTGAACAAGTGTTACTGTTTTCTGCACAAAAGCGATTCTGCAAAGCAATGTGAACACTTCTGTTTCCCAGGCACAGAGAAGGTGCTAGCAGGGAATTCTCTGCCTGCTTTTCCCCAGTGCTCTGCAAGCTCTCCAGGACAACATAAAATCTGGGGCTCTGTGCTTTCTTTCGTTCTGAACAAGTGTTACTGTTTTCTGCACAAAAGCGATTCTGCGAAGCAATGTGAACAGGCACAGAGAAGGTGCTAGCAGGGAATTCTCTGCCTGCCTTTCCCCAGTGCTCTGCAAGCTCTCCAGGACAACATAAAATCTGGGGCTCTGTGCTTTCTTTCGTTCTGAACAAGTGTTACTGTATTCTGCACAAAAGCGATTCTGCGAAGCAATGGGAACACTTCTGTTTCCCAGGCACAGAGAAGGTGCTAGCAGGGAATTCTCTGCCTGCTTTTCCCCAGTGCTCTGCAAGCTCTCCAGGACAACATAAAATCTGGGGCTCTGTGCTTTCTTTCGTTCTGAACAGGTGTTATTGTTTTCTGCACAAAACGATTCTGCGAAGCAATGTGAACACTTCTGTTTCCCAGGCACAGAGAAGGTGCTAGCAGGGAATTCTCTGCCTGCCTTTCCCCAGTGCTCTGCAAGCTCTCCAGGACAACATAAAATCTGGGGCTCTGTGCTTTCTTTCGTCTGAACAAGTGTTACTGTTTTCTGCACAAAAGCGATTCTGCGAAGCAATGTGAAGACTTCTGCTTCCCAGGCACAGAGAAGGTGCTAGCAGGGAATTCTCTGCCTGCTTTTCCCCAGTGCTCTGCAAGCTCTCCAGCACGACATAAAATATGGCGCTCTGTGCTTTCTTTCCTTCTGAACAAGTGTTACTGTTTTCTGCACAAAAGCGATACTGCTAAGAAATGTTAACCCTTCTGTTTCCCAGGCACAGAGAAGGTGCTAGCAGGGAATTCTCTGCCTGCTTTTCCCCAGTGCTCTGCAAGCTCTCCAGGACAACATAAAATCTGGGGCTCTGTGCTTTCTTTTGTTCTGAAAAAGTGTTACTGTTATCTGCACAAAAGCGATTCTGCCAAGCAATGTGAACACTTCTGCTTCCCAGGCACAGAGAAGGTGCTAGCAGGGAATTCTCTGCCTGCTTTTCCCCAGTGCTCTGCAAGCTCTCCAGGACAACATAAAATCTGGGGCTCTGTGCTTTCTTTCCTTCTGAACAAGTGTTACTGTTTTCTGCACAAAAGCGATACTGCGAAGCAATGGGAACACTTCTCTTTCCCAGGCACAGGGAAGGTGCTAGCAGGGAATTCTCTGCCTGCCTTTCCCCAGTGCTCTGCAAGCTCTCCAGGACAACATAAAATCTGGGGCTCTGTGCTTTCTTTCGTTCTGAACAAGTGTTACTGTTTTCTGCACAAAAGCGATTCTGCGAAGCAATGTGAACACTTCTGCTTCCCAGGCACAGAGAAGGTGCTAGCAGGGAATTCTCTGCCTGCCTTTCCCCAGTGCTCTGCAAGCTCTCCAGGACAACAGCAAATCTGGGGCTCTGTGCTTTCTTTCGTTCTGAACAAGTGTTACTGTTTTCTGCACAAAAGCGATTCTGCGAAGCAATGTGAAGACTTCTGCTTCCCAGGCACAGAGAAGGTGCTAGCAGGGAATTCTCTGCCTGCCTTTCCCCAGTGCTCTGCAAGCTCTCCAGGACAACATAAAATCTGGGGCTCTGTGCTTTCTTTCGTTCTGAACAAGTGTTACTGTTTTCTGCACAAAAGCGATTCTGCAAAGCAATGTGAACACTTCTGTTTCCCAGGCACAGAGAAGGTGCTAGCAGGGAATTCTCTGCCTGCTTTTCCCCAGTGCTCTGCAAGCTCTCCAGGACAACATAAAATCTGGGGCTCTGTGCTTTCTTTCGTTCTGAACAAGTGTTACTGTTTTCTGCACAAAAGCGATTCTGCGAAGCAATGTGAACAGGCACAGAGAAGGTGCTAGCAGGGAATTCTCTGCCTGCCTTTCCCCAGTGCTCTGCAAGCTCTCCAGGACAACATAAAATCTGGGGCTCTGTGCTTTCTTTCGTTCTGAACAAGTGTTACTGTATTCTGCACAAAAGCGATTCTGCGAAGCAATGGGAACACTTCTGTTTCCCAGGCACAGAGAAGGTGCTAGCAGGGAATTCTCTGCCTGCTTTTCCCCAGTGCTCTGCAAGCTCTCCAGGACAACATAAAATCTGGGGCTCTGTGCTTTCTTTCGTTCTGAACAGGTGTTATTGTTTTCTGCACAAAACGATTCTGCGAAGCAATGTGAACACTTCTGTTTCCCAGGCACAGAGAAGGTGCTAGCAGGGAATTCTCTGCCTGCCTTTCCCCAGTGCTCTGCAAGCTCTCCAGGACAACATAAAATCTGGGGCTCTGTGCTTTCTTTCGTCTGAACAAGTGTTACTGTTTTCTGCACAAAAGCGATTCTGCGAAGCAATGTGAAGACTTCTGCTTCCCAGGCACAGAGAAGGTGCTAGCAGGGAATTCTCT
Organism: Strix uralensis; assembly: GCF_047716275.1. Classification (NCBI taxonomy): domain Eukaryota; kingdom Metazoa; phylum Chordata; class Aves; order Strigiformes; family Strigidae; genus Strix; species Strix uralensis. Next base: position 1,297,174 of record NW_027436715.1, on the reverse strand, counting down.
GCCTGCTTTTCCCCAGTGCTCTGCAAGCTCTCCAGCACGACATAAAATATGGCGCTCTGTGCTTTCTTTCCTTCTGAACAAGTGTTACTGTTTTCTGCACAAAAGCGATACTGCTAAGAAATGTTAACCCTTCTGTTTCCCAGGCACAGAGAAGGTGCTAGCAGGGAATTCTCTGCCTGCTTTTCCCCAGTGCTCTGCAAGCTCTCCAGGACAACATAAAATCTGGGGCTCTGTGCTTTCTTTTGTTCTGAAAAAGTGTTACTGTTATCTGCACAAAAGCGATTCTGCCAAGCAATGTGAACACTTCTGCTTCCCAGGCACAGAGAAGGTGCTAGCAGGGAATTCTCTGCCTGCTTTTCCCCAGTGCTCTGCAAGCTCTCCAGGACAACATAAAATCTGGGGCTCTGTGCTTTCTTTCCTTCTGAACAAGTGTTACTGTTTTCTGCACAAAAGCGATACTGCGAAGCAATGGGAACACTTCTCTTTCCCAGGCACAGGGAAGGTGCTAGCAGGGAATTCTCTGCCTGCCTTTCCCCAGTGCTCTGCAAGCTCTCCAGGACAACATAAAATCTGGGGCTCTGTGCTTTCTTTCGTTCTGAACAAGTGTTACTGTTTTCTGCACAAAAGCGATTCTGCGAAGCAATGTGAACACTTCTGCTTCCCAGGCACAGAGAAGGTGCTAGCAGGGAATTCTCTGCCTGCCTTTCCCCAGTGCTCTGCAAGCTCTCCAGGACAACAGCAAATCTGGGGCTCTGTGCTTTCTTTCGTTCTGAACAAGTGTTACTGTTTTCTGCACAAAAGCGATTCTGCGAAGCAATGTGAAGACTTCTGCTTCCCAGGCACAGAGAAGGTGCTAGCAGGGAATTCTCTGCCTGCCTTTCCCCAGTGCTCTGCAAGCTCTCCAGGACAACATAAAATCTGGGGCTCTGTGCTTTCTTTCGTTCTGAACAAGTGTTACAGTTTTCTGCACAAAAGCGATTCTGCGAAGCAATGTGAACAGGCACAGAGAAGGTGCAGGCAGGGAATTCTCTGCCTGCCTTTCCCCAGTGCTCTGCAAGCTCTCCAGGACAACATAAAATCTGGGGCTCTGTGCTTTCTTTCGTTCTGAACAAGTGTTACTGTATTCTGCACAAAAGCGATTCTGCGAAGCAATGGGAACACTTCTGTTTCCCAGGCACAGAGAAGGTGCTAGCAGGGAATTCTCTGCCTGCTTTTCCCCAGTGCTCTGCAAGCTCTCCAGGACAACATAAAATCTGGGGCTCTGTGCTTTCTTTCGTTCTGAACAGGTGTTATTGTTTTCTGCACAAAACGATTCTGCGAAGCAATGTGAACACTTCTGTTTCCCAGGCACAGAGAAGGTGCTAGCAGGGAATTCTCTGCCTGCCTTTCCCCAGTGCTCTGCAAGCTCTCCAGGACAACATAAAATCTGGGGCTCTGTGCTTTCTTTCGTCTGAACAAGTGTTACTGTTTTCTGCACAAAAGCGATTCTGCGAAGCAATGTGAAGACTTCTGCTTCCCAGGCACAGAGAAGGTGCTAGCAGGGAATTCTCTGCCTGCTTTTCCCCAGTGCTCTGCAAGCTCTCCAGCACGACATAAAATATGGGGCTCTGTGCTTTCTTTCCTTCTGAACAAGTGTTACTGTTTTCTGCACAAAAGCGATACTGCTAAGAAATGTTAACCCTTCTGTTTCCCAGGCACAGAGAAGGTGCTAGCAGGGAATTCTCTGCCTGCTTTTCCCCAGTGCTCTGCAAGCTCTCCAGGACAACATAAAATCTGGGGCTCTGTGCTTTCTTTTGTTCTGAAAAAGTGTTACTGTTATCTGCACAAAAGCGATTCTGCCAAGCAATGTGAACACTTCTGCTTCCCAGGCACAGAGAAGGTGCTAGCAGGGAATTCTCTGCCTGCTTTTCCCCAGTGCTCTGCAAGCTCTCCAGGACAACATAAAATATGGGGCTCTGTGCTTTCTTTCCTTCTGAACAAGTGTTACTGTTTTCTGCACAAAAGCGATACTGCGAAGCAATGGGAACACTTCTCTTTCCCAGGCACAGGGAAGGTGCTAGCAGGGAATTCTCTGCCTGCCTTTCCCCAGTGCTCTGCAAGCTCTCCAGGACAACATAAAATCTGGGGCTCTGTGCTTTCTTTCGTTCTGAACAAGTGTTACTGTTTTCTGCACAAAAGCGATTCTGCGAAGCAATGTGAACACTTCTGCTTCCCAGGCACAGAGAAGGTGCTAGCAGGGAATTCTCTGCCTGCCTTTCCCCAGTGCTCTGCAAGCTCTCCAGGACAACAGCAAATCTGGGGCTCTGTGCTTTCTTTCGTTCTGAACAAGTGTTACTGTTTTCTGCACAAAAGCGATTCTGCGAAGCAATGTGAAGACTTCTGCTTCCCGGGCACAGAGAAGGTGCTAGCAGGGAATTCTCTGCCTGCCTTTCCCCAGTGCTCTGCAAGCTCTCCAGGACAACATAAAATCTGGGGCTCTGTGCTTTCTTTCGTTCTGAACAAGTGTTACTGTTTTCTGCACAAAAGCGATTCTGCGAAGCAATGTGAACAGGCACAGAGAAGGTGCTAGCAGGGAATTCTCTGCCTGCCTTTCCCCAGTGCTCTGCAAGCTCTCCAGGACAACATAAAATCTGGGGCTCTGTGCTTTCTTTCGTTCTGAACAAGTGTTACTGTATTCTGCACAAAAGCGATTCTGCGAAGCAATGGGAACACTTCTGTTTCCCAGGCACAGAGAAGGTGCTAGCAGGGAATTCTCTGCCTGCTTTTCCCCAGTGCTCTGCAAGCTCTCCAGGACAACATAAAATCTGGGGCTCTGTGCTTTCTTTCGTTCTGAACAGGTGTTATTGTTTTCTGCACAAAACGATTCTGCGAAGCAATGTGAACACTTCTGTTTCCCAGGCACAGAGAAGGTGCTAGCAGGGAATTCTCTGCCTGCCTTTCCCCAGTGCTCTGCAAGCTCTCCAGGACAACATAAAATCTGGGGCTCTGTGCTTTCTTTCGTCTGAACAAGTGTTACTGTTTTCTGCACAAAAGCGATTCTGCGAAGCAATGTGAAGACTTCTGCTTCCCAGGCACAGAGAAGGTGCTAGCAGGGAATTCTCTGCCTGCTTTTCCCCAGTGCTCTGCAAGCTCTCCAGCACGACATAAAATATGGGGCTCTGTGCTTTCTTTCCTTCTGAACAAGTGTTACTGTTTTCTGCACAAAAGCGATACTGCTAAGAAATGTTAACCCTTCTGTTTCCCAGGCACAGAGAAGGTGCTAGCAGGGAATTCTCTGCCTGCTTTTCCCCAGTGCTCTGCAAGCTCTCCAGCACAACATAAAATCTGGGGCTCTGTGCTTTCTTTTGTTCTGAAAAAGTGTTACTGTTATCTGCACAAAAGCGATTCTGCCAAGCAATGTGAACACTTCTGCTTCCCAGGCACAGAGAAGGTGCTAGCAGGGAATTCTCTGCCTGCTTTTCCCCAGTGCTCTGCAAGCTCTCCAGGACAACATAAAATCTGGGGCTCTGTGCTTTCTTTCCTTCTGAACAAGTGTTACTGTTTTCTGCACAAAAGCGATACTGCGAAGCAATGGGAACACTTCTCTTTCCCAGGCACAGGGAAGGTGCTAGCAGGGAATTCTCTGCCTGCCTTTCCCCAGTGCTCTGCAAGCTCTCCAGGACAACATAAAATCTGGGGCTCTGTGCTTTCTTTCGTTCTGAACAAGTGTTACTGTTTTCTGCACAAAAGCGATTCTGCGAAGCAATGTGAACACTTCTGCTTCCCAGGCACAGAGAAGGTGCTAGCAGGGAATTCTCTGCCTGCCTTTCCCCAGTGCTCTGCAAGCTCTCCAGGACAACAGCAAATCTGGGGCTCTGTGCTTTCTTTCGTTCTGAACAAGTGTTACTGTTTTCTGCACAAAAGCGATTCTGCGAAGCAATGTGAAGACTTCTGCTTCCCAGGCACAGAGAAGGTGCTAGCAGGGAATTCTCTGCCTGCCTTTCCCCAGTGCTCTGCAAGCTCTCCAGGACAACATAAAATCTGGGGCTCTGTGCTTTCTTTCGTTCTGAACAAGTGTTACTGTTTTCTGCACAAAAGCGATTCTGCGAAGCAATGTGAACAGGCACAGAGAAGGTGCTAGCAGGGAATTCTCTGCCTGCCTTTCCCCAGTGCTCTGCAAGCTCTCCAGGACAACATAAAATCTGGGGCTCTGTGCTTTCTTTCGTTCTGAAGAAGTGTTACTGTTTTCTGCACAAAAGCGATACTGCTAAGAAATGTTAACCCTTCTGTTTCCCAGGCACAGAGAAGGTGCTAGCAGGGAATTCTCTGCCTGCTTTTCCCCAGTGCTCTGCAAGCTCTCCAGGACAACATAAAATCTGGGGCTCTGTGCTTTCTTTTGTTCTGAAAAAGTGTTACTGTTATCTGCACAAAAGCGATTCTGCCAAGCAATGTGAACACTTCTGCTTCCCAGGCACAGAGAAGGTGCTAGCAGGGAATTCTCTGCCTGCTTTTCCCCAGTGCTCTGCAAGCTCTCCAGGACAACATAAAATCTGGGGCTCTGTGCTTTCTTTCCTTCTGAACAAGTGTTACTGTTTTCTGCACAAAAGCGATTCTGCGAAGCAATGTGAACACTTCTGCTTCCCAGGCACAGAGAAGGTGCTAGCAGGGAATTCTCTGCCTGCCTTTCCCCAGTGCTCTGCAAGCTCTCCAGGACAACATAAAATCTGGGGCTCTGTGCTTTCTTTCGTCTGAACAAGTGTTACTGTTTTCTGCACAAAAGCGATTCTGCGAAGCAATGTGAAGACTTCTGCTTCCCAGGCACAGAGAAGGTGCTAGCAGGGAATTCTCTGCCTGCTTTTCCCCAGTGCTCTGCAAGCTCTCCAGCACGACATAAAATATGGGGCTCTGTGCTTTCTTTCCTTCTGAACAAGTGTTACTGTTTTCTGCACAAAAGCGATACTGCTAAGAAATGTTAACCCTTCTGTTTCCCAGGCACAGAGAAGGTGCTAGCAGGGAATTCTCTGCCTGCTTTTCCCCAGTGCTCTGCAAGCTCTCCAGGACAACATAAAATCTGGGGCTCTGTGCTTTCTTTTGTTCTGAAAAAGTGTTACTGTTATCTGCACAAAAGCGATTCTGCCAAGCAATGTGAACACTTCTGCTTCCCAGGCACAGAGAAGGTGCTAGCAGGGAATTCTCTGCCTGCTTTTCCCCAGTGCTCTGCAAGCTCTCCAGGACAACATAAAATCTGGGGCTCTGTGCTTTCTTTCCTTCTGAACAAGTGTTACTGTTTTCTGCACAAAAGCGATACTGCGAAGCAATGGGAACACTTCTCTTTCCCAGGCACAGGGAAGGTGCTAGCAGGGAATTCTCTGCCTGCCTTTCCCCAGTGCTCTGCAAGCTCTCCAGGACAACATAAAATCTGGGGCTCTGTGCTTTCTTTCGTTCTGAACAAGTGTTACTGTTTTCTGCACAAAAGCGATTCTGCGAAGCAATGTGAACACTTCTGCTTCCCAGGCACAGAGAAGGTGCTAGCAGGGAATTCTCTGCCTGCCTTTCCCCAGTGCTCTGCAAGCTCTCCAGGACAACAGCAAATCTGGGGCTCTGTGCTTTCTTTCGTTCTGAACAAGTGTTACTGTTTTCTGCACAAAAGCGATTCTGCGAAGCAATGTGAAGACTTCTGCTTCCCAGGCACAGAGAAGGTGCTAGCAGGGAATTCTCTGCCTGCCTTTCCCCAGTGCTCTGCAAGCTCTCCAGGACAACATAAAATCTGGGGCTCTGTGCTTTCTTTCGTTCTGAACAAGTGTTACTGTTTTCTGCACAAAAGCGATTCTGCGAAGCAATGTGAACAGGCACAGAGAAGGTGCTAGCAGGGAATTCTCTGCCTGCCTTTCCCCAGTGCTCTGCAAGCTCTCCAGGACAACATAAAATCTGGGGCTCTGTGCTTTCTTTCGTTCTGAACAAGTGTTACTGTTTTCTGCACAAAAGCGATTCTGCGAAGCAATGTGAACACTTCTGTTTCCCAGGCACAGAGAAGGTGCTAGCAGGGAATTCTCTGCCTGCTTTTCCCCAGTATTCTGCAAGCTCTCCAGCACAACATAAAATATGGGGCTCTGTGCTTTCTTTCGTTCTGAACAAGTGTTACTGTTTTCTGCACAAAAGCGATACTGCGAAGCAATGTGAACACTTCTGTTTCCCAGGCACAGAGAAGGTGCTAGCAGGGAATTCTCTGCTTGCTTTTCCCCAGTGCTCTGCAAGCTCTCCAGGACAACATAAAATCTGGGGCTCTGTGCTTTCTTTTGTTCTGAAAAAGTGTTACTGTTGTCTGCACAAAAGCGATTCTGCGAAGCAATGTGAAGACTTCTGCTTCCCAGGCACAGAGAAGGTGCTAGCAGGGAATTCTCTGCCTGCTTTTCCCCAGTGCTCTGCAAGCTCTCCAGGACAACATAAAATATGGGGCTCTGTGCTTTCTTTCGTCTGAACAAGTGTTACTGTTTTCTGCACAAAAGCGATTCTGCGAAGCAATGTGAACACTTCTGTTTCCCAGGCACAGAGAAGGTGCTAGCAGGGAATTCTCTGCCTGCTTTTCCCCAGTGCTCTGCAAGCTCTCCAGGACAACATAAAATCTGGGGCTCTGTGCTTTCTTTTGTTCTGAACAAGTGTTAGTGTTTTCTGCACAAAAGCGATTCTGCGAAGCAATGTGAACACTTCTGTTTCCCAGGCACAGAGAAGGTGCTAGCAGGGAATTCTCTGCCTGCTTTTCCCCAGTACTCTGCAAGCTCTCCAGCACAACATAAAATATGGGGCTCTGTGCTTTCTTTCCTTCTGAACAAGTGTTACTGTTTTCTGCACAAAAGCGATACTGCTAAGAAATGTGAACACATCTGCTTCCCAGGCACCGAGAACGTGCTAGCAGGGAATTCTCTGCCTGCCTTTCCCCAGTGCTCTGCAAGCTCTCCAGGACAACATAAAATCTGGGGCTCTGTGCTTTCTTTCGTTCTGAACAAGTTTTACAGTTTTCTGCACAAAAGCGATTCTGCGAAGGAATGTGAACAGGCACAGAGAAGGTGCTAGCAGGGAATTCTCTGCCTGCCTTTCCCCAGTGCTCTGCAAGCTCTCCAGGACAACATAAAATCTGGGGCTCTGTGCTTTCTTTCGTTCTGAACAAGTGTTACTGTTTTCTGCACAAAAGCGATTCTGCGAAGAAATGTGAAGACTTCTGCTTCCCAGGCACAGAGAAGGTGCTAGCAGGGAATTCTCTGCCTGCTTTTCCCCAGTGCTCTGCAAGCTCTCCAGGACAACATAAAATCTGGGGCTCTGTGCTTTCTTTCGTTCTGAACAAGTGTTATTGTTTTCTGCACAAAAGCGATTCTGCGAAGCAATGTGAACACTTCTGCTTCCCAGGCACAGAGAAGGTGCTAGCAGGGAATTCTCTGCCTGCCTTTCCCCAGTGCTCTGCAAGCTCTCCAGGACAACATAAAATCTGGGGCTCTGTGCTTTCTTTCGTCTGAACAAGTGTTACTGTTTTCTGCACAAAAGCGATTCTGCGAAGCAATGTGAACACTTCTGTTTCCCAGGCACAGAGAAGGTGCTAGCAGGGAATTCTCTGCCTGCTTTTCCCCAGTGCTCTGCAAGCTCTCCAGGACAACATAAAATCTGGGGCTCTGTGCTTTCTTTTGTTCTGAACAAGTGTTACTGTTTTCTGCACAAAAGCGATTCTGCGAAGCAATGTGAAGACTTCTGCTTCCCAGGCACAGAGAAGGTGCTAGCAGGGAATTCTCTGCCTGCTTTTCCCCAGTGCTCTGCAAGCTCTCCAGCACAACATAAAATATGGGGCTCTGTGCTTTCTTTCCTTCTGAACAAGTGTTACTGTTTTCTGCACAAAAGCGATACTGCTAAGAAATGTTAACCCTTCTGTTTCCCAGGCACAGAGAAGGTGCTAGCAGGGAATTCTCTGCCTGCTTTTCCCCAGTGCTCTGCAAGCTCTCCAGGACAACAGCAAATCTGGGGCTCTGTGCTTTCTTTCGTTCTGAACAAGTGTTACTGTTTTCTGCACAAAAGCGATTCTGCGAAGCAATGTGAAGACTTCTGCTTCCCAGGCACAGAGAAGGTGCTAGCAGGGAATTCTCTGCCTGCCTTTCCCCAGTGCTCTGCAAGCTCTCCAGGACAACATAAAATCTGGGGCTCTGTGCTTTCTTTCGTTCTGAACAAGTGTTACTGTTTTCTGCACAAAAGCGATTCTGCAAAGCAATGTGAACACTTCTGTTTCCCAGGCACAGAGAAGGTGCTAGCAGGGAATTCTCTGCCTGCTTTTCCCCAGTGCTCTGCAAGCTCTCCAGGACAACATAAAATCTGGGGCTCTGTGCTTTCTTTCGTTCTGAACAAGTGTTACTGTTTTCTGCACAAAAGCGATTCTGCGAAGCAATGTGAACAGGCACAGAGAAGGTGCTAGCAGGGAATTCTCTGCCTGCCTTTCCCCAGTGCTCTGCAAGCTCTCCAGGACAACATAAAATCTGGGGCTCTGTGCTTTCTTTCGTTCTGAACAAGTGTTACTGTATTCTGCACAAAAGCGATTCTGCGAAGCAATGGGAACACTTCTGTTTCCCAGGCACAGAGAAGGTGCTAGCAGGGAATTCTCTGCCTGCTTTTCCCCAGTGCTCTGCAAGCTCTCCAGGACAACATAAAATCTGGGGCTCTGTGCTTTCTTTCGTTCTGAACAGGTGTTATTGTTTTCTGCACAAAACGATTCTGCGAAGCAATGTGAACACTTCTGTTTCCCAGGCACAGAGAAGGTGCTAGCAGGGAATTCTCTGCCTGCCTTTCCCCAGTGCTCTGCAAGCTCTCCAGGACAACATAAAATCTGGGGCTCTGTGCTTTCTTTCGTCTGAACAAGTGTTACTGTTTTCTGCACAAAAGCGATTCTGCGAAGCAATGTGAAGACTTCTGCTTCCCAGGCACAGAGAAGGTGCTAGCAGGGAATTCTCTGCCTGCTTTTCCCCAGTGCTCTGCAAGCTCTCCAGCACGACATAAAATATGGGGCTCTGTGCTTTCTTTCCTTCTGAACAAGTGTTACTGTTTTCTGCACAAAAGCGATACTGCTAAGAAATGTTAACCCTTCTGTTTCCCAGGCACAGAGAAGGTGCTAGCAGGGAATTCTCTGCCTGCTTTTCCCCAGTGCTCTGCAAGCTCTCCAGGACAACATAAAATCTGGGGCTCTGTGCTTTCTTTTGTTCTGAAAAAGTGTTACTGTTATCTGCACAAAAGCGATTCTGCCAAGCAATGTGAACACTTCTGCTTCCCAGGCACAGAGAAGGTGCTAGCAGGGAATTCTCTGCCTGCTTTTCCCCAGTGCTCTGCAAGCTCTCCAGGACAACATAAAATCTGGGGCTCTGTGCTTTCTTTCCTTCTGAACAAGTGTTACTGTTTTCTGCACAAAAGCGATACTGCGAAGCAATGGGAACACTTCTCTTTCCCAGGCACAGGGAAGGTGCTAGCAGGGAATTCTCTGCCTGCCTTTCCCCAGTGCTCTGCAAGCTCTCCAGGACAACATAAAATCTGGGGCTCTGTGCTTTCTTTCGTTCTGAACAAGTGTTACTGTTTTCTGCACAAAAGCGATTCTGCGAAGCAATGTGAACACTTCTGCTTCCCAGGCACAGAGAAGGTGCTAGCAGGGAATTCTCTGCCTGCCTTTCCCCAGTGCTCTGCAAGCTCTCCAGGACAACAGCAAATCTGGGGCTCTGTGCTTTCTTTCGTTCTGAACAAGTGTTACTGTTTTCTGCACAAAAGCGATTCTGCGAAGCAATGTGAAGACTTCTGCTTCCCAGGCACAGAGAAGGTGCTAGCAGGGAATTCTCTGCCTGCCTTTCCCCAGTGCTCTGCAAGCTCTCCAGGACAACATAAAATCTGGGGCTCTGTGCTTTCTTTCGTTCTGAACAAGTGTTACTGTTTTCTGCACAAAAGCGATTCTGCGAAGCAATGTGAACAGGCACAGAGAAGGTGCTAGCAGGGAATTCTCTGCCTGCCTTTCCCCAGTGCTCTGCAAGCTCTCCAGGACAACATAAAATCTGGGGCTCTGTGCTTTCTTTCGTTCTGAAGAAGTGTTACTGTTTTCTGCACAAAAGCGATACTGCTAAGAAATGTTAACCCTTCTGTTTCCCAGGCACAGAGAAGGTGCTAGCAGGGAATTCTCTGCCTGCTTTTCCCCAGTGCTCTGCAAGCTCTCCAGGACAACATAAAATCTGGGGCTCTGTGCTTTCTTTTGTTCTGAAAAAGTGTTACTGTTATCTGCACAAAAGCGATTCTGCCAAGCAATGTGAACACTTCTGCTTCCCAGGCACAGAGAAGGTGCTAGCAGGGAATTCTCTGCCTGCCTTTCCCCAGTGCTCTGCAAGCTCTCCAGGACAACATAAAATCTGGGGCTCTGTGCTTTCTTTCGTTCTGAACAAGTGTTACTGTTTTCTGCACAAAAGCGATTCTGCGAAGCAATGTGAACACTTCTGCTTCCCAGGCACAGAGAAGGTGCTAGCAGGGAATTCTCTGCCTGCTTTTCCCCAGTGCTCTGCAAGCTCTCCAGGACAACATAAAATCTGGGGCTCTGTGCTTTCTTTCGTTCTGAACAAGTGTTACTGTTTTCTGCACAAAAGCGATTCTGCGAAGCAATGTGAACAGGCACAGAGAAGGTGCTAGCAGGGAATTCTCTGCCTGCCTTTCCCCAGTGCTCTGCAAGCTCTCCAGGACAACATAAAATCTGGGGCTCTGTGCTTTCTTTCGTTCTGAACAAGTGTTACTGTATTCTGCACAAAAGCGATTCTGCGAAGCAATGGGAACACTTCTGTTTCCCAGGCACAGAGAAGGTGCTAGCAGGGAATTCTCTGCCTGCTTTTCCCCAGTGCTCTGCAAGCTCTCCAGGACAACATAAAATCTGGGGCTCTGTGCTTTCTTTCGTTCTGAACAGGTGTTATTGTTTTCTGCACAAAACGATTCTGCGAAGCAATGTGAACACTTCTGTTTCCCAGGCACAGAGAAGGTGCTAGCAGGGAATTCTCTGCCTGCCTTTCCCCAGTGCTCTGCAAGCTCTCCAGGACAACATAAAATCTGGGGCTCTGTGCTTTCTTTCGTCTGAACAAGTGTTACTGTTTTCTGTACAAAAGCGATTCTGCGAAGCAATGTGAAGACTTCTGCTTCCCAGGCACAGAGAAGGTGCTAGCAGGGAATTCTCTGCCTGCTTTTCCCCAGTGCTCTGCAAGCTCTCCAGCACGACATAAAATATGGGGCTCTGTGCTTTCTTTCCTTCTGAACAAGTGTTACTGTTTTCTGCACAAAAGCGATACTGCTAAGAAATGTTAACCCTTCTGTTTCCCAGGCACAGAGAAGGTGCTAGCAGGGAATTCTCTGCCTGCTTTTCCCCAGTGCTCTGCAAGCTCTCCAGGACAACATAAAATCTGGGGCTCTGTGCTTTCTTTTGTTCTGAAAAAGTGTTACTGTTATCTGCACAAAAGCGATTCTGCCAAGCAATGTGAACACTTCTGCTTCCCAGGCACAGAGAAGGTGCTAGCAGGGAATTCTCTGCCTGCTTTTCCCCAGTGCTCTGCAAGCTCTCCAGGACAACATAAAATCTGGGGCTCTGTGCTTTCTTTCCTTCTGAACAAGTGTTACTGTTTTCTGCACAAAAGCGATACTGCGAAGCAATGGGAACACTTCTCTTTCCCAGGCACAGGGAAGGTGCTAGCAGGGAATTCTCTGCCTGCCTTTCCCCAGTGCTCTGCAAGCTCTCCAGGACAACATAAAATCTGGGGCTCTGTGCTTTCTTTCGTTCTGAACAAGTGTTACTGTTTTCTGCACAAAAGCGATTCTGCGAAGCAATGTGAACACTTCTGCTTCCCAGGCACAGAGAAGGTGCTAGCAGGGAATTCTCTGCCTGCCTTTCCCCAGTGCTCTGCAAGCTCTCCAGGACAACAGCAAATCTGGGGCTCTGTGCTTTCTTTCGTTCTGAACAAGTGTTACTGTTATCTGCACAAAAGCGATTCTGCCAAGCAATGTGAAGACTTCTGCTTCCCAGGCACAGAGAAGGTGCTAGCAGGGAATTCTCTGCCTGCCTTTCCCCAGTGCTCTGCAAGCTCTCCAGGACAACATAAAATCTGGGGCTCTGTGCTTTCTTTCGTTCTGAACAAGTGTTACTGTTTTCTGCACAAAAGCGATTCTGCGAAGCAATGTGAACAGGCACAGAGAAGGTGCTAGCAGGGAATTCTCTGCCTGCCTTTCCCCAGTGCTCTGCAAGCTCTCCAGGACAACATAAAATCTGGGGCTCTGTGCTTTCTTTCGTTCTGAAGAAGTGTTACTGTTTTCTGCACAAAAGCGATACTGCTAAGAAATGTTAACCCTTCTGTTTCCCAGGCACAGAGAAGGTGCTAGCAGGGAATTCTCTGCCTGCTTTTCCCCAGTGCTCTGCAAGCTCTCCAGGACAACATAAAATCTGGGGCTCTGTGCTTTCTTTTGTTCTGAAAAAGTGTTACTGTTATCTGCACAAAAGCGATTCTGCCAAGCAATGTGAACACTTCTGCTTCCCAGGCACAGAGAAGGTGCTAGCAGGGAATTCTCTGCCTGCTTTTCCCCAGTGCTCTGCAAGCTCTCCAGGACAACATAAAATCTGGGGCTCTGTGCTTTCTTTCCTTCTGAACAAGTGTTACTGTTTTCTGCACAAAAGCGATTCTGCGAAGCAATGTGAACACTTCTGCTTCCCAGGCACAGAGAAGGTGCTAGCAGGGAATTCTCTGCCTGCCTTTCCCCAGTGCTCTGCAAGCTCTCCAGGACAACATAAAATCTGGGGCTCTGTGCTTTCTTTCGTTCTGAACAAGTGTTACTGTTTTCTGCACAAAAGCGATTCTGCGAAGCAATGTGAACACTTCTGTTTCCCAGGCACAGAGAAGGTGCTAGCAGGGAATTCTCTGCCTGCTTTTCCCCAGTGCTCTGCAAGCTCTCCAGGACAACATAAAATCTGGGGCTCTGTGCTTTCTTTCGTTCTGAACAAGTGTTACAGTTTTCTGCACAAAAGCGATTCTGCGAAGCAATGTGAACAGGCACAGAGAAGGTGCAGGCAGGGAATTCTCTGCCTGCCTTTCCCCAGTGCTCTGCAAGCTCTCCAGGACAACATAAAATCTGGGGCTCTGTGCTTTCTTTCGTTCTGAACAAGTGTTACTGTATTCTGCACAAAAGCGATTCTGCGAAGCAATGGGAACACTTCTGTTTCCCAGGCACAGAGAAGGTGCTAGCAGGGAATTCTCTGCCTGCTTTTCCCCAGTGCTCTGCAAGCTCTCCAGGACAACATAAAATCTGGGGCTCTGTGCTTTCTTTCGTTCTGAACAGGTGTTATTGTTTTCTGCACAAAACGATTCTGCGAAGCAATGTGAACACTTCTGCTTCCCAGGCACAGAGAAGGTGCTAGCAGGGAATTCTCTGCCTGCCTTTCCCCAGTGCTCTGCAAGCTCTCCAGGACAACATAAAATCTGGGGCTCTGTGCTTTCTTTTCTTCTGAAAAAGTGTTACTGTTATCTGCACAAAAGCGATTCTGCCAAGCAATGTGAACACTTCTGCTTCCCAGGCACAGAGAAGGTGCTAGCAGGGAATTCTCTGCCTGCTTTTCCCCAGTGCTCTGCAAGCTCTCCAGGACAACATAAAATCTGGGGCTCTGTGCTTTCTTTCCTTCTGAACAAGTGTTACTGTTTTCTGCACAAAAGCGATTCTGCGAAGCAATGGGAACACTTCTGTTTCCCAGGCACAGAGAAGGTGCTAGCAGGGAATTCTCTGCCTGCTTTTCCCCAGTGCTCTGCAAGCTCTCCAGGACAACATAAAATCTGGGGCTCTGTGCTTTCTTTCGTTCTGAACAAGTGTTACTGTTTTCTGCACAAAAGCGATTCTGCGAAGCAATGTGAACACTTCTGCTTCCCAGGCACAGAGAAGGTGCTAGCAGGGAATTCTCTGCCTGCTTTTCCCCAGTGCTCTGCAAGCTCTCCAGGACAACATAAAATCTGGGGCTCTGTGCTTTCTTTTGTTCTGAAAAAGTGTTACTGTTATCTGCACAAAAGCGATTCTGCGAAGCAATGTGAACACTTCTGCTTCCCAGGCACAGAGAAGGTGCTAGCAGGGAATTCTCTGCCTGCCTTTCCCCAGTGCTCTGCAAGCTCTCCAGGACAACATAAAATCTGGGGCTCTGTGCTTTCTTTCGTTCTGAACAAGTGTTACTGTTTTCTGCACAAAAGCGATTCTGCGAAGCAATGGGAACACTTCTCTTTCCCAGGCACAGGGAAGGTGCTAGCAGGGAATTCTCTGCCTGCCTTTCCCCAGTGCTCTGCAAGCTCTCCAGGACAACATAAAATCTGGGGCTCTGTGCTTTCTTTCGTTCTGAACAAGTGTTACTGTTTTCTGCACAAAAGCGATTCTGCGAAGCAATGTGAACACTTCTGTTTCCCAGGCACAGAGAAGGTGCTAGCAGGGAATTCTCTGCCTGCTTTTCCCCAGTGCTCTGCAAGCTCTCCAGGACAACATAAAATCTGGGGCTCTGTGCTTTCTTTCGTTCTGAACAAGTGTTACTGTTTTCTGCACAAAAGCGATTCTGCGAAGCAATGTGAACACTTCTGCTTCCCAGGCACAGAGAAGGTGCTAGCAGGGAATTCTCTGCCTGCCTTTCCCCAGTGCTCTGCAAGCTCTCCAGGACAACAGCAAATCTGGGGCTCTGTGCTTTCTTTCGTTCTGAACAAGTGTTATTGTTTTCTGCACAAAAGCGATTCTGCGAAGCAATGTGAAGACTTCTGCTTCCCAGGCACAGAGAAGGTGCTAGCAGGGAATTCTCTGCCTGCCTTTCCCCAGTGCTCTGCAAGCTCTCCAGGACAACATAAAATCTGGGGCTCTGTGCTTTCTTTCGTTCTGAACAAGTGTTACTGTTTTCTGCACAAAAGCGATTCTGCGAAGCAATGTGAACACTTCTGTTTCCCAGGCACAGAGAAGGTGCTAGCAGGGAATTCTCTGCCTGCTTTTCCCCAGTGCTCTGCAAGCTCTCCAGGACAACATAAAATCTGGGGCTCTGTGCTTTCTTTCGTTCTGAACAAGTGTTACTGTTTTCTGCACAAAAGCGATTCTGCGAAGCAATGTGAACACTTCTGTTTCCCAGGCACAGAGAAGGTGCTAGCAGGGAATTCTCTGCCTGCTTTTCCCCAGTGCTCTGCAAGCTCTCCAGGACAACATAAAATCTGGGGCTCTGTGCTTTCTTTCGTTCTGAACAAGTGTTACTGTTTTCTGCACAAAAGCGATTCTGCGAAGCAATGTGAACACTTCTGCTTCCCAGGCACAGAGAAGGTGCTAGCAGGGAATTCTCTGCCTGCTTTTCCCCAGTGCTCTGCAAGCTCTCCAGGACAACATAAAATCTGGGGCTCTGTGCTTTCTTTTGTTCTGAAAAAGTGTTACTGTTATCTGCACAAAAGCGATTCTGCGAAGTAATGTGAACACTTCTGCTTCCCAGGCACAGAGAAGGTGCTAGCAGGGAATTCTCTGCCTGCCTTTCCCCAGTGCTCTGCAAGCTCTCCAGGACAACATAAAATCTGGGGCTCTGTGCTTTCTTTCGTTCTGAACAAGTGTTACTGTTTTCTGCACAAAAGCGATTCTGCGAAGCAATGGGAACACTTCTCTTTCCCAGGCACAGGGAAGGTGCTAGCAGGGAATTCTCTGCCTGCCTTTCCCCAGTGCTCTGCAAGCTCTCCAGGACAACATAAAATCTGGGGCTCTGTGCTTTCTTTCGTTCTGAACAAGTGTTACTGTTTTCTGCACAAAAGCGATTCTGCGAAGCAATGTGAACACTTCTGTTTCCCAGGCACAGAGAAGGTGCTAGCAGGGAATTCTCTGCCTGCTTTTCCCCAGTGCTCTGCAAGCTCTCCAGGACAACATAAAATCTGGGGCTCTGTGCTTTCTTTCGTTCTGAACAAGTGTTACTGTTTTCTGCACAAAAGCGATTCTGCGAAGCAATGTGAAGACTTCTGCTTCCCAGGCACAGAGAAGGTGCTAGCAGGGAATTCTCTGCCTGCCTTTCCCCAGTGCTCTGCAAGCTCTCCAGGACAACAGCAAATCTGGGGCTCTGTGCTTTCTTTCGTTCTGAACAAGTGTTACTGTTTTCTGCACAAAAGCGATTCTGCGAAGCAATGTGAAGACTTCTGCTTCCCAGGCACAGAGAAGGTGCTAGCAGGGAATTCTCTGCCTGCCTTTCCCCAGTGCTCTGCAAGCTCTCCAGGACAACATAAAATCTGGGGCTCTGTGCTTTCTTTCGTTCTGAACAAGTGTTACTGTTTTCTGCACAAAAGCGATTCTGCGAAGCAATGTGAACACTTCTGTTTCCCAGGCACAGAGAAGGTGCTAGCAGGGAATTCTCTGCCTGCTTTTCCCCAGTGCTCTGCAAGCTCTCCAGGACAACATAAAATCTGGGGCTCTGTGCTTTCTTTCGTTCTGAACAAGTGTTACTGTTTTCTGCACAAAAGCGATTCTGCGAAGCAATGTGAACACTTCTGTTTCCCAGGCACAGAGAAGGTGCTAGCAGGGAATTCTCTGCCTGCTTTTCCCCAGTGCTCTGCAAGCTCTCCAGGACAACATAAAATCTGGGGCTCTGTGCTTTCTTTCGTACTGAACAAGTGTTACTGTTTTCTGCACAAAAGCGATTCTGCGAAGCAATGTGAACACTTCTGCTTCCCAGGCACAGAGAAGGTGCTAGCAGGAAATTCTCTGCCTGCCTTTCCCCAGTGCTCTGCAAGCTCTCCAGGACAACATAGAATCTGGGGCTCTGTGCTTTCTTTTGTTCTGAACAAGTGTTACTGTTTTCTGCACAAAAGCGATTCTGCGAAGCAATGTGAAGACTTCTGCTTCCCAGGCACAGAGAAGGTGCTAGCAGGGAATTCTCTGCCTGCCTTTCCCCAGTGCTCTGCAAGCTCTACAGGACAACATAAAATCTGGGGCTCTGTGCTTTCTTTCGTTCTGAACAAGTGTTACTGTTTTCTCCACAAAAGCGATTCTGCGAAGCAATGTGAACAGGCACAGAGAAGGTGCTAGCAGGGAATTCTCTGCCTGCCTTTCCCCAGTGCTCTGCAAGCTCTCCAGGACAACATAAAATCTGGGGCTCTGTGCTTTCTTTCGTTCTGAACAAGTGTTACTGTATTCTGCACAAAAGCGATTCTGCGAAGCAATGGGAACACTTCTGTTTCCCAGGCACAGAGAAGGTGCTAGCAGGGAATTCTCTGCCTGCTTTTCCCCAGTGCTCTGCAAGCTCTCCAGGACAACATAAAATCTGGGGCTCTGTGCTTTCTTTCGTTCTGAACAAGTGTTATTGTTTTCTGCACAAAAGCGATTCTGCGAAGCAATGTGAACACTTCTGTTTCCCAGGCACAGAGAAGGTGCTAGCAGGGAATTCTCTGCCTGCTTTTCCCCAGTACTCTGCAAGCTCTCCAGCACAACATAAAATATGGGGCTCTGTGCTTTCTTTCCTTCTGAACAAGTGTTACTGTTTTCTGCACAAAAGCGATTCTGCGAAGCAATGTGAACACTTCTGTTTCCCAGGCACAGAGAAGGTGCTAGCAGGGAATTCTCTGCCTGCTTTTCCCCAGTGCTCTGCAAGCTCTCCAGGACAACATAGAATCTGGGGCTCTGTGCTTTCTTTCGTTCTGAACAAGTGTTACTGTTTTCTGCACAAAAGCGATTCTGCCAAGCAATGTGAACACTTCTGCTTCCCAGGCACAGAGAAGGTGCTAGCAGGAAATTCTCTGCCTGCCTTTCCCCAGTGCTCTGCAAGCTCTCCAGGACAACATAAAATCTGGGGCTCTGTGCTTTCTTTCGTTCTGAACAAGTGTTACTGTTTTCTGCACAAAAGCGATTCTGCCAAGCAATGTGAACACTTCTGCTTCCCAGGCACAGAGAAGGTGCTAGCAGGGAATTCTCTGCCTGCTTTTCCCCAGTGCTCTGCAAGCTCTCCAGGACAACATAAAATCTGGGGCTCTGTGCTTTCTTTCGTACTGAACAAGTGTTACTGTATTCTGCACAAAAGCGATTCTGCGAAGCAATGGGAACACTTCTGTTTCCCAGGCACAGAGAAGGTGCTAGCAGGGAATTCTCTGCCTGCTTTTCCCCAGTGCTCTGCAAGCTCTCCAGGACAACATAAAATCTGGGGCTCTGTGCTTTCTTTCGTTCTGAACAAGTGTTATTGTTTTCTGCACAAAAGCGATTCTGCGAAGCAATGTGAAGACTTCTGCTTCCCAGGCACAGAGAAGGTGCTAGCAGGGAATTGTCTGCCTGCCTTTCCCCAGTGCTCTGCAAGCTCTCCAGGACAACATAAAATATGGGGCTCTGTGCTTTCTTTCGTTCTGAACAAGTGTTATTGTTTTCTGCACAAAAGCGATTCTGCGAAGCAATGTGAACACTTCTGTTTCCCAGGCACAGAGAAGGTGCTAGCAGGGAATTCTCTGCCTGCCTTTCCCCAGTGCTCTGCAAGCTCTCCAGGACAACATAAAATCTGGGGCTCTGTGCTTTCTTTCGTTCTGAACAAGTGTTATTGTTTTCTGCACAAAAGCGATTCTGCGAAGCAATGTGAACAGGCACAGAGAAGGTGCTAGCAGGGAATTCTCTGCCTGCCTTTCCCCAGTGCTCTGCAAGCTCTCCAGGACAACATAAAATCTGGGGCTCTGTGCTTTCTTTCCTTCTGAACAAGTGTTACTGTTTTCTGCACAAAAGCGATTCTGCGAAGCAATGTGAACACTTCTGTTTCCCAGGCACAGAGAAGGTGCTAGCAGGGAATTCTCTGCCTGCTTTTCCCCAGTGCTCTGCAAGCTCTCCAGCACAACATAAAATATGGGGCTCTGTGCTTTCTTTCCTTCTGAACAAGTGTTACTGTTTTCTGCACAAAAGCGATTCTGCGAAGCAATGTGAACACTTCTGTTTCCCAGGCACAGAGAAGGTGCTAGCAGGGAATTCTCTGCCTGCTTTTCCCCAGTGCTCTGCAAGCTCTCCAGGACAACATAGAATCTGGGGCTCTGTGCTTTCTTTCGTTCTGAACAAGTGTTACTGTTTTCTGCACAAAAGCGATTCTGCCAAGCAATGTGAACACTTCTGCTTCCCAGGCACAGAGAAGGTGCTAGCAGGAAATTCTCTGCCTGCCTTTCCCCAGTGCTCTGCAAGCTCTCCAGGACAACATAAAATCTGGGGCTCTGTGCTTTCTTTCGTTCTGAACAAGTGTTACTGTTTTCTGCACAAAAGCGATTCTGCGAAGCAATGTGAACACTTCTGTTTCCCAGGCACAGAGAAGGTGCTAGCAGGGAATTCTCTGCCTGCTTTTCCCCAGTGCTCTGCAAGCTCTCCAGGACAACATAAAATCTGGGGCTCTGTGCTTTCTTTCGTACTGAACAAGTGTTACTGTATTCTGCACAAAAGCGATTCTGCGAAGCAATGGGAACACTTCTGTTTCCCAGGCACAGAGAAGGTGCTAGCAGGGAATTCTCTGCCTGCTTTTCCCCAGTGCTCTGCAAGCTCTCCAGGACAACATAAAATCTGGGGCTCTGTGCTTTCTTTCGTTCTGAACAAGTGTTATTGTTTTCTGCACAAAAGCGATTCTGCGAAGCAATGTGAAGACTTCTGCTTCCCAGGCACAGAGAAGGTGCTAGCAGGGAATTGTCTGCCTGCCTTTCCCCAGTGCTCTGCAAGCTCTCCAGGACAACATAAAATCTGGGGCTCTGTGCTTTCTTTCGTTCTGAACAAGTGTTATTGTTTTCTGCACAAAAGCGATTCTGCGAAGCAATGTGAACACTTCTGTTTCCCAGGCACAGAGAAGGTGCTAGCAGGGAATTCTCTGCCTGCCTTTCCCCAGTGCTCTGCAAGCTCTCCAGGACAACATAAAATCTGGGGCTCTGTGCTTTCTTTCGTTCTGAACAAGTGTTACTGTTTTCTGCACAAAAGCGATTCTGCGAAGCAATGTGAACACTTCTGTTTCCCAGGCACAGAGAAGGTGCTAGCAGGGAATTCTCTGCCTGCTTTTCCCCAGTACTCTGCAAGCTCTCCAGCACAACATAAAATATGGGGCTCTGTGCTTTCTTTCCTTCTGAACAAGTGTTACTGTTTTCTGCACAAAAGCGATTCTGCGAAGCAATGTGAACACTTCTGTTTCCCAGGCACAGAGAAGGTGCTAGCAGGGAATTCTCTGCCTGCTTTTCCCCAGTGCTCTGCAAGCTCTCCAGGACAACATAGAATCTGGGGCTCTGTGCTTTCTTTCGTTCTGAACAAGTGTTAATGTTTTCTGCACAAAAGCGATTCTGCCAAGCAATGGGAACACTTCTGCTTCCCAGGCACAGAGAAGGTGCTAGCAGGAAATTCTCTGCCTGCCTTTCCCCAGTGCTCTGCAAGCTCTCCAGGACAACATAAAATCTGGGGCTCTGTGCTTTCTTTCGTCTGAACAAGTGTTAGTGTTTTCTGCACAAAAGCGATTCTGCGAAGCAATGTGAACAGGCACAGAGAAGGTGCTAGCAGGGAATTCTCTGCCTGCCTTTCCCCAGTGCTCTGCAAGCTCTCCAGGACAACATAAAATCTGGGGCTCTGTGCTTTCTTTCGTTCTGAACAAGTGTTACTGTTTTCTGCACAAAAGCGATTCTGCGAAGCAATGTGAACACTTCTGCTTCCCAGGCACAGAGAAGGTGCTAGCAGGGAATTCTCTGCCTGCTTTTCCCCAGTATTCTGCAAGCTCTCCAGCACAACATAAAATATGGGGCTCTGTGCTTTCTTTCCTTCTGAACAAGTGTTACTGTTTTCTGCACAAAAGCGATACTGCGAAGCAATGTGAACACTTCTGTTTCCCAGGCACAGAGAAGGTGCTAGCAGGGAATTCTCTGCTTGCTTTTCCCCAGTGCTCTGCAAGCTCTCCAGGACAACATAAAATCTGGGGCTCTGTGCTTTCTTTTGTTCTGAAAAAGTGTTACTGTTGTCTGCACAAAAGCGATTCTGCGAAGCAATGTGAAGACTTCTGCTTCCCAGGCACAGAGAAGGTGCTAGCAGGGAATTCTCTGCCTGCTTTTCCCCAGTGCTCTGCAAGCTCTCCAGGACAACATAAAATCTGGGGCTCTGTGCTTTCTTTCGTCTGAACAAGTGTTACTGTTTTCTGCACAAAAGCGATTCTGCGAAGCAATGTGAACACTTCTGTTTCCCAGGCACAGAGAAGGTGCTAGCAGGGAATTCTCTGCCTGCTTTTCCCCAGTACTCTGCAAGCTCTCCAGCACAACATAAAATATGGGGCTCTGTGCTTTCTTTCGTTCTGAACAAGTGTTACTGTTTTCTGCACAAAAGCGATACTGCTAAGAAATGTGAACACTTCTGCTTCCCAGGCACCGAGAACGTGCTAGCAGGGAATTCTCTGCCTGCCTTTCCCCAGTGCTCTGCAAGCTCTCCAGGACAACATAAAATCTGGGGCTCTGTGCTTTCTTTCGTTCTGAACAAGTGTTACAGTTTTCTGCACAAAAGCGATTCTGCGAAGCAATGTGAACAGGCACAGAGAAGGTGCTAGCAGGGAATTCTCTGCCTGCCTTTCCCCAGTGCTCTGCAAGCTCTCCAGGACAACATAAAATCTGGGGCTCTGTGCTTTCTTTCGTTCTGAACAAGTGTTACTGTATTCTGCACAAAAGCGATTCTGCGAAGCAATGGGAACACTTCTGTTTCCCAGGCACAGAGAAGGTGCTAGCAGGGAATTCTCTGCCTGCTTTTCCCCAGTGCTCTGCAAGCTCTCCAGGACAACATAAAATCTGGGGCTCTGTGCTTTCTTTCGTTCTGAACAGGTGTTATTGTTTTCTGCACAAAACGATTCTGCGAAGCAATGTGAACACTTCTGCTTCCCAGGCACAGAGAAGGTGCTAGCAGGGAATTCTCTGCCTGCCTTTCCCCAGTGCTCTGCAAGCTCTCCAGGACAACATAAAATCTGGGGCTCTGTGCTTTCTTTCGTCTGAACAAGTGTTACTGTTTTCTGCACAAAAGCGATTCTGCGAAGCAATGTGAACAGGCACAGAGAAGGTGCTAGCAGGGAATTCTCTGCCTGCCTTTCCCCAGTGCTCTGCAAGCTCTCCAGGACAACATAAAATCTGGGGCTCTGTGCTTTCTTTCGTTCTGAACAAGTGTTACTGTTTTCTGCACAAAAGCGATTCTGCGAAGGAATGTGAACAGGCACAGAGAAGGTGCTAGCAGGGAATTCTCTGCCTGCCTTTCCCCAGTGCTCTGCAAGCTCTCCAGGACAACATAAAATCTGGGGCTCTGTGCTTTCTTTCGTCTGAACAGGTGTTACTGTTTTCTGCACAAAAGCGATTCTGCGAAGCAATGTGAACAGGCACAGAGAAGGTGCTAGCAGTGAATTGTCTGCCTGCCTTTCCCCAGTGCTCTGCAAGCTCTCCAGGACAACATAAAATCTGGGGCTCTGTGCTTTCTTTCGTTCTGAACAAGTGTTACTGTTTTCTGCACAAAAGCGATTCTGCGAAGCAATGTGAACACTTCTGTTTCCCAGGCACAGAGAAGGTGCTAGCAGGGAATTCTCTGCCTGCTTTTCCCCAGTATTCTGCAAGCTCTCCAGCACAACATAAAATATGGGGCTCTGTGCTTTCTTTCCTTCTGAACAAGTGTTACTGTTTTCTGCACAAAAGCGATACTGCGAAGCAATGTGAACACTTCTGTTTCCCAGGCACAGAGAAGGTGCTAGCAGGGAATTCTCTGCTTGCTTTTCCCCAGTGCTCTGCAAGCTCTCCAGGACAACATAAAATCTGGGGCTCTGTGCTTTCTTTTGTTCTGAAAAAGTGTTACTGTTGTCTGCACAAAAGCGATTCTGCGAAGCAATGTGAAGACTTCTGCTTCCCAGGCACAGAGAAGGTGCTAGCAGGGAATTCTCTGCCTGCTTTTCCCCAGTGCTCTGCAAGCTCTCCAGGACAACATAAAATATGGGGCTCTGTGCTTTCTTTCGTCTGAACAAGTGTTACTGTTTTCTGCACAAAAGCGATTCTGCGAAGCAATGTGAACACTTCTGTTTCCCAGGCACAGAGAAGGTGCTAGCAGGGAATTCTCTGCCTGCTTTTCCCCAGTGCTCTGCAAGCTCTCCAGGACAACATAAAATCTGGGGCTCTGTGCTTTCTTTTGTTCTGAACAAGTGTTAGTGTTTTCTGCACAAAAGCGATTCTGCGAAGCAATGTGAACACTTCTGTTTCCCAGGCACAGAGAAGGTGCTAGCAGGGAATTCTCTGCCTGCTTTTCCCCAGTACTCTGCAAGCTCTCCAGCACAACATAAAATATGGGGCTCTGTGCTTTCTTTCCTTCTGAACAAGTGTTACTGTTTTCTGCACAAAAGCGATACTGCTAAGAAATGTGAACACTTCTGCTTCCCAGGCACCGAGAACGTGCTAGCAGGGAATTCTCTGCCTGCCTTTCCCCAGTGCTCTGCAAGCTCTCCAGGACAACATAAAATCTGGGGCTCTGTGCTTTCTTTCGTTCTGAACAAGTTTTACAGTTTTCTGCACAAAAGCGATTCTGCGAAGGAATGTGAACAGGCACAGAGAAGGTGCTAGCAGGGAATTCTCTGCCTGCCTTTCCCCAGTGCTCTGCAAGCTCTCCAGGACAACATAAAATCTGGGGCTCTGTGCTTTCTTTCGTTCTGAACAAGTGTTACTGTTTTCTGCACAAAAGCGATTCTGCGAAGAAATGTGAACACTTCTGTTTCCCAGGCACAGAGAAGGTGCTAGCAGGGAATTCTCTGCCTGCTTTTCCCCAGTGCTCTGCAAGCTCTCCAGGACAACATAAAATCTGGGGCTCTGTGCTTTCTTTCGTTCTGAACAAGTGTTATTGTTTTCTGCACAAAAGCGATTCTGCGAAGCAATGTGAACACTTCTGCTTCCCAGGCACAGAGAAGGTGCTAGCAGGGAATTCTCTGCCTGCCTTTCCCCAGTGCTCTGCAAGCTCTCCAGGACAACATAAAATCTGGGGCTCTGTGCTTTCTTTCGTCTGAACAAGTGTTACTGTTTTCTGCACAAAAGCGATTCTGCGAAGCAATGTGAACACTTCTGTTTCCCAGGCACAGAGAAGGTGCTAGCAGGGAATTCTCTGCCTGCTTTTCCCCAGTGCTCTGCAAGCTCTCCAGGACAACATAAAATCTGGGGCTCTGTGCTTTCTTTTGTTCTGAACAAGTGTTACTGTTATCTGCACAAAAGCGATTCTGCGAAGCAATGTGAACACTTCTGCTTCCCAGGCACAGAGAAGGTGCTAGCAGGGAATTCTCTGCCTGCTTTTCCCCAGTGCTCTGCAAGCTCTCCAGCACAACATAAAATATGGGGCTCTGTGCTTTCTTTCCTTCTGAACAAGTGTTACTGTTTTCTGCACAAAAGCGATACTGCTAAGAAATGTTAACCCTTCTGTTTCCCAGGCACAGAGAAGGTGCTAGCAGGGAATTCTCTGCCTGCTTTTCCCCAGTGCTCTGCAAGCTCTCCAGGACAACAGCAAATCTGGGGCTCTGTGCTTTCTTTCGTTCTGAACAAGTGTTACTGTTTTCTGCACAAAAGCGATTCTGCGAAGCAATGTGAAGACTTCTGCTTCCCAGGCACAGAGAAGGTGCTAGCAGGGAATTCTCTGCCTGCCTTTCCCCAGTGCTCTGCAAGCTCTCCAGGACAACATAAAATCTGGGGCTCTGTGCTTTCTTTCGTTCTGAACAAGTGTTACTGTTTTCTGCACAAAAGCGATTCTGCGAAGCAATGTGAACACTTCTGTTTCCCAGGCACAGAGAAGGTGCTAGCAGGGAATTCTCTGCCTGCTTTTCCCCAGTGCTCTGCAAGCTCTCCAGGACAACATAAAATCTGGGGCTCTGTGCTTTCTTTCCTTCTGAACAAGTGTTACTGTTTTCTGCACAAAAGCGATTCTGCGAAGCAATGTGAACAGGCACAGAGAAGGTGCTAGCAGGGAATTCTCTGCCTGCCTTTCCCCAGTGCTCTGCAAGCTCTCCAGGACAACATAAAATCTGGGGCTCTGTGCTTTCTTTCGTTCTGAACAAGTGTTACTGTATTCTGCACAAAAGCGATTCTGCGAAGCAATGGGAACACTTCTGTTTCCCAGGCACAGAGAAGGTGCTAGCAGGGAATTCTCTGCCTGCTTTTCCCCAGTGCTCTGCAAGCTCTCCAGGACAACATAAAATCTGGGGCTCTGTGCTTTCTTTCGTTCTGAACAGGTGTTATTGTTTTCTGCACAAAACGATTCTGCGAAGCAATGTGAACACTTCTGCTTCCCAGGCACAGAGAAGGTGCTAGCAGGGAATTCTCTGCCTGCCTTTCCCCAGTGCTCTGCAAGCTCTCCAGGACAACATAAAATCTGGGGCTCTGTGCTTTCTTTCGTCTGAACAAGTGTTACTGTTTTCTGCACAAAAGCGATTCTGCGAAGCAATGTGAAGACTTCTGCTTCCCAGGCACAGAGAAGGTGCTAGCAGGGAATTCTCTGCCTGCTTTTCCCCAGTGCTCTGCAAGCTCTCCAGCACAACATAAAATATGGGGCTCTGTGCTTTCTTTCCTTCTGAACAAGTGTTACTGTTTTCTGCACAAAAGCGATACTGCTAAGAAATGTTAACCCTTCTGTTTCCCAGGCACAGAGAAGGTGCTAGCAGGGAATTCTCTGCCTGCTTTTCCCCAGTGCTCTGCAAGCTCTCCAGGACAACATATAATCTGGGGCTCTGTGCTTTCTTTTGTTCTGAAAAAGTGTTACTGTTATCTGCACAAAAGCGATTCTGCGAAGCAATGGGAACACTTCTCTTTCCCAGGCACAGGGAAGGTGCTAGCAGGGAATTCTCTGCCTGCCTTTCCCCAGTGCTCTGCAAGCTCTCCAGGACAACATAAAATCTGGGGCTCTGTGCTTTCTTTTGTTCTGAACAAGTGTTACTGTTTTCTGCACAAAAGCGATTCTGCAGAGCAATGTGAACACTTCTGCTTCCCAGGCACAGAGAAGGTGCTAGCAGGGAATTCTCTGCCTGCCTTTCCCCAGTGCTCTGCAAGCTCTCCAGGACAACAGCAAATCTGGGGCTCTGTGCTTTCTTTCGTTCTGAACAAGTGTTACTGTTTTCTGCACAAAAGCGATTCTGCGAAGCAATGTGAAGACTTCTGCTTCCCAGGCACAGAGAAGGTGCTAGCAGGGAATTCTCTGCCTGCCTTTCCCCAGTGCTCTGCAAGCTCTCCAGGACAACATAAAATCTGGGGCTCTGTGCTTTCTTTCGTTCTGAACAAGTGTTACTGTTTTCTGCACAAAAGCGATACTGCTAAGAAATGTTAACCCTTCTGTTTCCCAGGCACAGAGAAGGTGCTAGCAGGGAATTCTCTGCCTGCTTTTCCCCAGTGCTCTGCAAGCTCTCCAGGACAACATAAAATCTGGGGCTCTGTGCTTTCTTTTGTTCTGAAAAAGTGTTACTGTTATCTGCACAAAAGCGATTCTGCCAAGCAATGTGAACACTTCTGTTTCCCAGGCACAGAGAAGGTGCTAGCAGGGAATTCTCTGCCTGCTTTTCCCCAGTGCTCTGCAAGCTCTCCAGGACAACATAAAATCTGGGGCTCTGTGCTTTCTTTCCTTCTGAACAAGTGTTACTGTTTTCTGCACAAAAGCGATTCTGCGAAGCAATGTGAACACTTCTGCTTCCCAGGCACAGAGAAGGTGCTAGCAGGGAATTCTCTGCCTGCCTTTCCCCAGTGCTCTGCAAGCTCTCCAGGACAACATAAAATCTGGGGCTCTGTGCTTTCTTTCGTTCTGAACAAGTGTTACTGTTTTCTGCACAAAAGCGATTCTGCGAAGCAATGTGAACACTTCTGTTTCCCAGGCACAGAGAAGGTGCTAGCAGGGAATTCTCTGCCTGCTTTTCCCCAGTGCTCTGCAAGCTCTCCAGGACAACATAAAATCTGGGGCTCTGTGCTTTCTTTCGTTCTGAACAAGTGTTACAGTTTTCTGCACAAAAGCGATTCTGCGAAGCAATGTGAACAGGCACAGAGAAGGTGCAGGCAGGGAATTCTCTGCCTGCCTTTCCCCAGTGCTCTGCAAGCTCTCCAGGACAACATAAAATCTGGGGCTCTGTGCTTTCTTTCGTTCTGAACAAGTGTTACTGTATTCTGCACAAAAGCGATTCTGCGAAGCAATGGGAACACTTCTGTTTCCCAGGCACAGAGAAGGTGCTAGCAGGGAATTCTCTGCCTGCTTTTCCCCAGTGCTCTGCAAGCTCTCCAGGACAACATAAAATCTGGGGCTCTGTGCTTTCTTTCGTTCTGAACAGGTGTTATTGTTTTCTGCACAAAACGATTCTGCGAAGCAATGTGAACACTTCTGCTTCCCAGGCACAGAGAAGGTGCTAGCAGGGAATTCTCTGCCTGCCTTTCCCCAGTGCTCTGCAAGCTCTCCAGGACAACATAAAATCTGGGGCTCTGTGCTTTCTTTCGTCTGAACAAGTGTTACTGTTTTCTGCACAAAAGCGATTCTGCGAAGCAATGTGAACACTTCTGTTTCCCAGGCACAGAGAAGGTGCTAGCAGGGAATTCTCTGCCTGCTTTTCCCCAGTGCTCTGCAAGCTCTCCAGCACAACATAAAATATGGGGCTCTGTGCTTTCTTTCCTTCTGAACAAGTGTTACTGTTTTCTGCACAAAAGCGATTCTGCGAAGCAATGTGAAGACTTCTGCTTCCCAGGCACAGAGAAGGTGCTAGCAGGGAATTCTCTGCCTGCCTTTCCCCAGTGCTCTGCAAGCTCTCCAGGACAACAGCAAATCTGGGGCTCTGTGCTTTCTTTCGTTCTGAACAAGTGTTACTGTTTTCTGCACAAAAGCGATTCTGCGAAGCAATGTGAAGACTTCTGCTTCCCAGGCACAGAGAAGGTGCTAGCAGGGAATTCTCTGCCTGCCTTTCCCCAGTGCTCTGCAAGCTCTCCAGGACAACATAAAATCTGGGGCTCTGTGCTTTCTTTCGTTCTGAACAAGTGTTACTGTTTTCTGCACAAAAGCGATACTGCTAAGAAATGTTAACCCTTCTGTTTCCCAGGCACAGAGAAGGTGCTAGCAGGGAATTCTCTGCCTGCTTTTCCCCAGTGCTCTGCAAGCTCTCCAGGACAACATAAAATCTGGGGCTCTGTGCTTTCTTTTGTTCTGAAAAAGTGTTACTGCTATCTGCACAAAAGCGATTCTGCCAAGCAATGTGAACACTTCTACTTCCCAGGCACAGAGAAGGTAATAGCAGGGAATTCTCTGCCTGCTTTTCCCCAGTGCTCTGCAAGCTCTCCAGGACAACATAAAATATGGGGCTCTGTGCTTTCTTTCCTTCTGAACAAGTGTTACTGTTTTCTGCACAAAAGCGATTCTGCGAAGCAATGTGAACACTTCTGCTTCCCAGGCACAGAGAAGGTGCTAGCAGGGAATTCTCTGCCTGCCTTTCCCCAGTGCTCTGCAAGCTCTCCAGGACAACATAAAATCTGGGGCTCTGTGCTTTCTTTCGTTCTGAACAAGTGTTACTGTTTTCTGCACAAAAGCGATTCTGCGAAGCAATGTGAACACTTCTGTTTCCCAGGCACAGAGAAGGTGCTAGCAGGGAATTCTCTGCCTGCTTTTCCCCAGTGCTCTGCAAGCTCTCCAGGACAACATAAAATCTGGGGCTCTGTGCTTTCTTTCGTTCTGAACAAGTGTTACAGTTTTCTGCACAAAAGCGATTCTGCGAAGCAATGTGAACAGGCACAGAGAAGGTGCAGGCAGGGAATTCTCTGCCTGCCTTTCCCCAGTGCTCTGCAAGCTCTCCAGGACAACATAAAATCTGGGGCTCTGTGCTTTCTTTCGTTCTGAACAAGTGTTACTGTATTCTGCACAAAAGCGATTCTGCGAAGCAATGGGAACACTTCTGTTTCCCAGGCACAGAGAAGGTGCTAGCAGGGAATTCTCTGCCTGCTTTTCCCCAGTGCTCTGCAAGCTCTCCAGGACAACATAAAATCTGGGGCTCTGTGCTTTCTTTCGTTCTGAACAGGTGTTATTGTTTTCTGCACAAAACGATTCTGCGAAGCAATGTGAAGACTTCTGCTTCCCAGGCACAGAGAAGGTGCTAGCAGGGAATTCTCTGCCTGCCTTTCCCCAGTGCTCTGCAAGCTCTCCAGGACAACACAAAATCTGGGGCTCTGTGCTTTCTTTCGTCTGAACAAGTGTTACTGTTTTCTGCACAAAAGCGATTCTGCGAAGCAATGTGAACACTTCTGTTTCCCAGGCACAGAGAAGGTGCTAGCAGGGAATTCTCTGCCTGCTTTTCCCCAGTGCTCTGCAAGCTCTCCAGCACAACATAAAATCTGGGGCTCTGTGCTTTCTTTCGTTCTGAACAAGTGTTACTGTTTTCTGCACAAAAGCGATTCTGCGAAGCAATGTGAACAGGCACAGAGAAGGTGCTAGCAGGGAATTCTCTGCCTGCCTTTCCCCAGTGCTCTGCAAGCTCTCCAGGACAACATAAAATCTGGGGCTCTGTGCTTTCTTTCGTTCTGAACAAGTGTTACTGTATTCTGCACAAAAGCGATTCTGCGAAGCAATGGGAACACTTCTGTTTCCCAGGCACAGAGAAGGTGCTAGCAGGGAATTCTCTGCCTGCTTTTCCCCAGTGCTCTGCAAGCTCTCCAGGACAACATAAAATCTGGGGCTCTGTGCTTTCTTTCGTTCTGAACAAGTGTTATTGTTTTCTGCACAAAAGCGATTCTGCGAAGCAATGTGAAGACTTCTGCTTCCCAGGCACAGAGAAGGTGCTAGCAGGGAATTGTCTGCCTGCCTTTCCCCAGTGCTCTGCAAGCTCTCCAGGACAACATAAAATCTGGGGCTCTGTGCTTTCTTTCGTTCTGAACAAGTGTTATTGTTTTCTGCACAAAAGCGATTCTGCGAAGCAATGTGAACACTTCTGTTTCCCAGGCACAGAGAAGGTGCTAGCAGGGAATTCTCTGCCTGCCTTTCCCCAGTGCTCTGCAAGCTCTCCAGGACAACATAAAATCTGGGGCTCTGTGCTTTCTTTCGTTCTGAACAAGTGTTATTGTTTTCTGCACAAAAGCGATTCTGCGAAGCAATGTGAACAGGCACAGAGAAGGTGCTAGCAGGGAATTCTCTGCCTGCCTTTCCCCAGTGCTCTGCAAGCTCTCCAGGACAACATAAAATCTGGGGCTCTGTGCTTTCTTTCGTTCTGAACAAGTGTTACTGTTTTCTGCACAAAAGCGATTCTGCGAAGCAATGTGAACACTTCTGTTTCCCAGGCACAGAGAAGGTGCTAGCAGGGAATTCTCTGCCTGCTTTTCCCCAGTGCTCTGCAAGCTCTCCAGGACAACATAAAATCTGGGGCTCTGTGCTTTCTTTCGTACTGAACAAGTGTTACTGTATTCTGCACAAAAGCGATTCTGCGAAGCAATGGGAACACTTCTGTTTCCCAGGCACAGAGAAGGTGCTAGCAGGGAATTCTCTGCCTGCTTTTCCCCAGTGCTCTGCAAGCTCTCCATGACAACATAAAATCTGGGGCTCTGTGCTTTCTTTCGTTCTGAACAAGTGTTATTGTTTTCTGCACAAAAGCGATTCTGCGAAGCAATGTGAAGACTTCTGCTTCCCAGGCACAGAGAAGGTGCTAGCAGGGAATTGTCTGCCTGCCTTTCCCCAGTGCTCTGCAAGCTCTCCAGGACAACATAAAATCTGGGGCTCTGTGCTTTCTTTCGTTCTGAACAAGTGTTATTGTTTTCTGCACAAAAGCGATTCTGCGAAGCAATGTGAACACTTCTGTTTCCCAGGCACAGAGAAGGTGCTAGCAGGGAATTCTCTGCCTGCCTTTCTCCAGTGCTCTGCAAGCTCTCCAGGACAACATAAAATCTGGGGCTCTGTGCTTTCTTTCGTTCTGAACAAGTGTTACTGTTTTCTGCACAAAAGCGATTCTGCGAAGCAATGTGAACACTTCTGTTTCCCAGGCACAGAGAAGGTGCTAGCAGGGAATTCTCTGCCTGCTTTTCCCCAGTACTCTGCAAGCTCTCCAGCACAACATAAAATATGGGGCTCAGTGCTTTCTTTCCTTCTGAACAAGTGTTACTGTTTTCTGCACAAAAGCGATTCTGCGAAGCAATGTGAACACTTCTGTTTCCCAGGCACAGAGAAGGTGCTAGCAGGGAATTCTCTGCCTGCTTTTCCCCAGTGCTCTGCAAGCTCTCCAGGACAACATAGAATCTGGGGCTCTGTGCTTTCTTTCGTTCTGAACAAGTGTTACTGTTTTCTGCACAAAAGCGATTCTGCCAAGCAATGGGAACACTTCTGCTTCCCAGGCACAGAGAAGGTGCTAGCAGGAAATTCTCTGCCTGCCTTTCCCCAGTGCTCTGCAAGCTCTCCAGGACAACATAAAATCTGGGGCTCTGTGCTTTCTTTCGTCTGAACAAGTGTTAGTGTTTTCTGCACAAAAGCGATTCTGCGAAGCAATGTGAACAGGCACAGAGAAGGTGCTAGCAGGGAATTCTCTGCCTGCCTTTCCCCAGTGCTCTGCAAGCTCTCCAGGACAACATAAAATCTGGGGCTCTGTGCTTTCTTTCGTTCTGAACAAGTGTTACTGTTTTCTGCACAAAAGCGATTCTGCGAAGCAATGTGAACACTTCTGTTTCCCAGGCACAGAGAAGGTGCTAGCAGGGAATTCTCTGCCTGCTTTTCCCCAGTATTCTGCAAGCTCTCCAGCACAACATAAAATATGGGGCTCTGTGCTTTCTTTCCTTCTGAACAAGTGTTACTGTTTTCTGCACAAAAGCGATACTGCGAAGAAATGTGAACACTTCTGTTTCCCAGGCACAGAGAAGGTGCTAGCAGGGAATTCTCTGCTTGCTTTTCCCCAGTGCTCTGCAAGCTCTCCAGGACAACATAAAATCTGGGGCTCTGTGCTTTCTTTCCTTCTGAACAAGTGTTACTGTTTTCTGCACAAAAGCGATTCTGCGAAGCAATGGGAACACTTCTGTTTCCCAGGCACAGAGAAGGTGCTAGCAGGGAATTCTCTGCCTGCTTTTCCCCAGTGCTCTGCAAGCTCTCCAGGACAACATAAAATCTGGGGCTCTGTGCTTTCTTTCGTACTGAACAAGTGTTACTGTATTCTGCACAAAAGCGATTCTGCGAAGCAATGGGAACACTTCTGTTTCCCAGGCACAGAGAAGGTGCTAGCAGGGAATTCTCTGCCTGCTTTTCCCCAGTGCTCTGCAAGCTCTCCATGACAACATAAAATCTGGGGCTCTGTGCTTTCTTTCGTTCTGAACAAGTGTTATTGTTTTCTGCACAAAAGCGATTCTGCGAAGCAATGTGAAGACTTCTGCTTCCCAGGCACAGAGAAGGTGCTAGCAGGGAATTGTCTGCCTGCCTTTCCCCAGTGCTCTGCAAGCTCTCCAGGACAACATAAAATATGGGGCTCTGTGCTTTCTTTCCTTCTGAACAAGTGTTACTGTTTTCTGCACAAAAGCGATTCTGCGAAGCAATGTGAACACTTCTGTTTCCCAGGCACAGAGAAGGTGCTAGCAGGGAATTCTCTGCCTGCTTTTCCCCAGTGCTCTGCAAGCTCTCCAGGACAACATAGAATCTGGGGCTCTGTGCTTTCTTTCGTTCTGAACAAGTGTTACTGTTTTCTGCACAAAAGCGATTCTGCCAAGCAATGGGAACACTTCTGCTTCCCAGGCACAGAGAAGGTGCTAGCAGGAAATTCTCTGCCTGCCTTTCCCCAGTGCTCTGCAAGCTCTCCAGGACAACATAAAATCTGGGGCTCTGTGCTTTCTTTCGTTCTGAACAAGTGTTACAGTTTTCTGCACAAAAGCGATTCTGCGAAGCAATGTGAACAGGCACAGAGAAGGTGCTAGCAGGGAATTCTCTGCCTGCTTTTCCCCAGTGCTCTGCAAGCTCTCCAGGACAACATAAAATCTGGGGCTCTGTGCTTTCTTTCGTTCTGAACAGGTGTTATTGTTTTCTGCACAAAACGATTCTGCGAAGCAATGTGAACACTTCTGCTTCCCAGGCACAGAGAAGGTGCTAGCAGGGAATTCTCTGCCTGCTTTTCCCCAGTGCTCTGCAAGCTCTCCAGCACAACATAAAATATGGGGCTCTGTGCTTTCTTTCCTTCTGAACAAGTGTTACTGTTTTCTGCACAAAAGCGATACTGCTAAGAAATGTTAACCCTTCTGTTTCCCAGGCACAGAGAAGGTGCTAGCAGGGAATTCTCTGCCTGCCTTTCCCCAGTGCTCTGCAAGCTCTCCAGGACAACATAAAATCTGGGGCTCTGTGCTTTCTTTCGTCTGAACAGGTGTTACTGTTTTCTGCACAAAAGCGATTCTGCGAAGCAATGTGAACACTTCTGTTTCCCAGGCACAGAGAAGGTGCTAGCAGGGAATTCTCTGCCTGCCTTTCCCCAGTGCTCTGCAAGCTCTCCAGGACAACATAAAATCTGGGGCTCTGTGCTTTCTTTCGTTCTGAACAAGTGTTATTGTTTTCTGCACAAAAGCGATTCTGCGAAGCAATGTGAACAGGCACAGAGAAGGTGCTAGCAGGGAATTCTCTGCCTGCCTTTCCCCAGTGCTCTGCAAGCTCTCCAGGACAACATAAAATCTGGGGCTCTGTGCTTTCTTTCGTTCTGAACAAGTGTTACTGTTTTCTGCACAAAAGCGATTCTGCGAAGCAATGTGAACACTTCTGTTTCCCAGGCACAGAGAAGGTGCTAGCAGGGAATTCTCTGCCTGCTTTTCCCCAGTGCTCTGCAAGCTCTCCAGGACAACATAAAATCTGGGGCTCTGTGCTTTCTTTCGTACTGAACAAGTGTTACTGTATTCTGCACAAAAGCGATTCTGCGAAGCAATGGGAACACTTCTGTTTCCCAGGCACAGAGAAGGTGCTAGCAGGGAATTCTCTGCCTGCTTTTCCCCAGTGCTCTGCAAGCTCTCCATGACAACATAAAATCTGGGGCTCTGTGCTTTCTTTCGTTCTGAACAAGTGTTATTGTTTTCTGCACAAAAGCGATTCTGCGAAGCAATGTGAAGACTTCTGCTTCCCAGGCACAGAGAAGGTGCTAGCAGGGAATTGTCTGCCTGCCTTTCCCCAGTGCTCTGCAAGCTCTCCAGGACAACATAAAATCTGGGGCTCTGTGCTTTCTTTCGTTCTGAACAAGTGTTATTGTTTTCTGCACAAAAGCGATTCTGCGAAGCAATGTGAACACTTCTGTTTCCCAGGCACAGAGAAGGTGCTAGCAGGGAATTCTCTGCCTGCCTTTCTCCAGTGCTCTGCAAGCTCTCCAGGACAACATAAAATCTGGGGCTCTGTGCTTTCTTTCGTTCTGAACAAGTGTTACTGTTTTCTGCACAAAAGCGATTCTGCGAAGCAATGTGAACACTTCTGTTTCCCAGGCACAGAGAAGGTGCTAGCAGGGAATTCTCTGCCTGCTTTTCCCCAGTACTCTGCAAGCTCTCCAGCACAACATAAAATATGGGGCTCTGTGCTTTCTTTCCTTCTGAACAAGTGTTACTGTTTTCTGCACAAAAGCGATTCTGCGAAGCAATGTGAACACTTCTGTTTCCCAGGCACAGAGAAGGTGCTAGCAGGGAATTCTCTGCCTGCTTTTCCCCAGTGCTCTGCAAGCTCTCCAGGACAACATAGAATCTGGGGCTCTGTGCTTTCTTTCGTTCTGAACAAGTGTTACTGTTTTCTGCACAAAAGCGATTCTGCCAAGCAATGGGAACACTTCTGCTTCCCAGGCACAGAGAAGGTGCTAGCAGGAAATTCTCTGCCTGCCTTTCCCCAGTGCTCTGCAAGCTCTCCAGGACAACATAAAATCTGGGGCTCTGTGCTTTCTTTCGTCTGAACAAGTGTTAGTGTTTTCTGCACAAAAGCGATTCTGCGAAGCAATGTGAACAGGCACAGAGAAGGTGCTAGCAGGGAATTCTCTGCCTGCCTTTCCCCAGTGCTCTGCAAGCTCTCCAGGACAACATAAAATCTGGGGCTCTGTGCTTTCTTTCGTTCTGAACAAGTGTTACTGTTTTCTGCACAAAAGCGATTCTGCGAAGCAATGTGAACACTTCTGTTTCCCAGGCACAGAGAAGGTGCTAGCAGGGAATTCTCTGCCTGCTTTTCCCCAGTATTCTGCAAGCTCTCCAGCACAACATAAAATATGGGGCTCTGTGCTTTCTTTCCTTCTGAACAAGTGTTACTGTTTTCTGCACAAAAGCGATACTGCGAAGAAATGTGAACACTTCTGTTTCCCAGGCACAGAGAAGGTGCTAGCAGGGAATTCTCTGCTTGCTTTTCCCCAGTGCTCTGCAAGCTCTCCAGGACAACATAAAATCTGGGGCTCTGTGCTTTCTTTCCTTCTGAACAAGTGTTACTGTTTTCTGCACAAAAGCGATTCTGCGAAGCAATGGGAACACTTCTGTTTCCCAGGCACAGAGAAGGTGCTAGCAGGGAATTCTCTGCCTGCTTTTCCCCAGTGCTCTGCAAGCTCTCCAGGACAACATAAAATCTGGGGCTCTGTGCTTTCTTTCGTACTGAACAAGTGTTACTGTATTCTGCACAAAAGCGATTCTGCGAAGCAATGGGAACACTTCTGTTTCCCAGGCACAGAGAAGGTGCTAGCAGGGAATTCTCTGCCTGCTTTTCCCCAGTGCTCTGCAAGCTCTCCATGACAACATAAAATCTGGGGCTCTGTGCTTTCTTTCGTTCTGAACAAGTGTTATTGTTTTCTGCACAAAAGCGATTCTGCGAAGCAATGTGAAGACTTCTGCTTCCCAGGCACAGAGAAGGTGCTAGCAGGGAATTGTCTGCCTGCCTTTCCCCAGTGCTCTGCAAGCTCTCCAGGACAACATAAAATCTGGGGCTCTGTGCTTTCTTTCGTTCTGAACAAGTGTTATTGTTTTCTGCACAAAAGCGATTCTGCGAAGCAATGTGAACACTTCTGTTTCCCAGGCACAGAGAAGGTGCTAGCAGGGAATTCTCTGCCTGCCTTTCTCCAGTGCTCTGCAAGCTCTCCAGGACAACATAAAATCTGGGGCTCTGTGCTTTCTTTCGTTCTGAACAAGTGTTACTGTTTTCTGCACAAAAGCGATTCTGCGAAGCAATGTGAACACTTCTGTTTCCCAGGCACAGAGAAGGTGCTAGCAGGGAATTCTCTGCCTGCTTTTCCCCAGTACTCTGCAAGCTCTCCAGCACAACATAAAATATGGGGCTCTGTGCTTTCTTTCCTTCTGAACAAGTGTTACTGTTTTCTGCACAAAAGCGATTCTGCGAAGCAATGTGAACACTTCTGTTTCCCAGGCACAGAGAAGGTGCTAGCAGGGAATTCTCTGCCTGCTTTTCCCCAGTGCTCTGCAAGCTCTCCAGGACAACATAGAATCTGGGGCTCTGTGCTTTCTTTCGTTCTGAACAAGTGTTACTGTTTTCTGCACAAAAGCGATTCTGCCAAGCAATGGGAACACTTCTGCTTCCCAGGCACAGAGAAGGTGCTAGCAGGAAATTCTCTGCCTGCCTTTCCCCAGTGCTCTGCAAGCTCTCCAGGACAACATAAAATCTGGGGCTCTGTGCTTTCTTTCGTTCTGAACAAGTGTTACAGTTTTCTGCACAAAAGCGATTCTGCGAAGCAATGTGAACAGGCACAGAGAAGGTGCTAGCAGGGAATTCTCTGCCTGCTTTTCCCCAGTGCTCTGCAAGCTCTCCAGGACAACATAAAATCTGGGGCTCTGTGCTTTCTTTCGTTCTGAACAGGTGTTATTGTTTTCTGCACAAAACGATTCTGCGAAGCAATGTGAACACTTCTGCTTCCCAGGCACAGAGAAGGTGCTAGCAGGGAATTCTCTGCCTGCTTTTCCCCAGTGCTCTGCAAGCTCTCCAGGACAACATAAAATCTGGGGCTCTGTGCTTTCTTTCGTTCTGAACAAGTGTTATTGTTTTCTGCACAAAAGCGATTCTGCGAAGCAATGTGAAGACTTCTGCTTCCCAGGCACAGAGAAGGTGCTAGCAGGGAATTCTCTGCCTGCCTTTCCCCAGTGCTCTGCAAGCTCTCCAGGACAACATAAAATCTGGGGCTCTGTGCTTTCTTTCGTTCTGAACAAGTGTTATTGTTTTCTGCACAAAAGCGATTCTGCGAAGCAATGTGAACACTTCTGTTTCCCAGGCACAGAGAAGGTGCTAGCAGGGAATTCTCTGCCTGCCTTTCTCCAGTGCTCTGCAAGCTCTCCAGGACAACATAAAATCTGGGGCTCTGTGCTTTCTTTCGTTCTGAACAAGTGTTACTGTTTTCTGCACAAAAGCGATTCTGCGAAGCAATGTGAACACTTCTGTTTCCCAGGCACAGAGAAGGTGCTAGCAGGGAATTCTCTGCCTGCTTTTCCCCAGTACTCTGCAAGCTCTCCAGCACAACATAAAATATGGGGCTCTGTGCTTTCTTTCCTTCTGAACAAGTGTTACTGTTTTCTGCACAAAAGCGATTCTGCGAAGCAATGTGAACACTTCTGTTTCCCAGGCACAGAGAAGGTGCTAGCAGGGAATTCTCTGCCTGCTTTTCCCCAGTGCTCTGCAAGCTCTCCAGGACAACATAGAATCTGGGGCTCTGTGCTTTCTTTCGTTCTGAACAAGTGTTACTGTTTTCTGCACAAAAGCGATTCTGCCAAGCAATGGGAACACTTCTGCTTCCCAGGCACAGAGAAGGTGCTAGCAGGAAATTCTCTGCCTGCCTTTCCCCAGTGCTCTGCAAGCTCTCCAGGACAACATAAAATCTGGGGCTCTGTGCTTTCTTTCGTTCTGAACAAGTGTTACAGTTTTCTGCACAAAAGCGATTCTGCGAAGCGATGTGAACAGGCACAGAGAAGGTGCTAGCAGGGAATTCTCTGCCTGCTTTTCCCCAGTGCTCTGCAAGCTCTCCAGGACAACATAAAATCTGGGGCTCTGTGCTTTCTTTCGTTCTGAACAGGTGTTATTGTTTTCTGCACAAAACGATTCTGCGAAGCAATGTGAACACTTCTGCTTCCCAGGCACAGAGAAGGTGCTAGCAGGGAATTCTCTGCCTGCCTTTCCCCAGTGCTCTGCAAGCTCTCCAGGACAACATAAAATCTGGGGCTCTGTGCTTTCTTTCGTCTGAACAAGTGTTACTGTTTTCTGCACAAAAGCGATTCTGCGAAGCAATGTGAACACTTCTGTTTCCCAGGCACAGAGAAGGTGCTAGCAGGGAATTCTCTGCCTGCTTTTCCCCAGTGCTCTGCAAGCTCTCCAGCACAACATAAAATATGGGGCTCTGTGCTTTCTTTCCTTCTGAACAAGTGTTACTGTTTTCTGCACAAAAGCGATACTGCTAAGAAATGTTAACCCTTCTGTTTCCCAGGCACAGAGAAGGTGCTAGCAGGGAATTCTCTGCCTGCCTTTCCCCAGTGCTCTGCAAGCTCTCCAGGACAACATAAAATCTGGGGCTCTGTGCTTTCTTTCGTCTGAACAGGTGTTACTGTTTTCTGCACAAAAGCGATTCTGCGAAGCAATGTGAACAGGCACAGAGAAGGTGCTAGCAGGAAATTCTCTGCCTGCCTTTCCCCAGTGCTCTGCAAGCTCTCCAGGACAACATAAAATCTGGGGCTCTGTGCTTTCTTTCGTTCTGAACAAGTGTTACTGTTTTCTGCACAAAAGCGATTCTGCGAAGAAATGTGAACACTTCTGTTTCCCAGGCACAGAGAAGGTGCTAGCAGGGAATTCTCTGCCTGCTTTTCCCCAGTATTCTGCAAGCTCTCCAGCACAACATAAAATATGGGGCTCTGTGCTTTCTTTCCTTCTGAACAAGTGTTACTGTTTTCTGCACAAAAGCGATACTGCGAAGCAATGTGAACACTTCTGTTTCCCAGGCACAGAGAAGGTGCTAGCAGGGAATTCTCTGCTTGCTTTTCCCCAGTGCTCTGCAAGCTCTCCAGGACAACAGCAAATCTGGGGCTCTGTGCTTTCTTTTGTTCTGAAAAAGTGTTACTGTTGTCTGCACAAAAGCGATTCTGCGAAGCAATGTGAAGACTTCTGCTTCCCAGGCACAGAGAAGGTGCTAGCAGGGAATTCTCTGCCTGCTTTTCCCCAGTGCTCTGCAAGCTCTCCAGGACAACATAAAATATGGGGCTCTGTGCTTTCTTTCGTCTGAACAAGTGTTACTGTTTTCTGCACAAAAGCGATTCTGCGAAGCAATGTGAACACTTCTGTTTCCCAGGCACAGAGAAGGTGCTAGCAGGGAATTCTCTGCCTGCTTTTCCCCAGTGCTCTGCAAGCTCTCCAGGACAACATAAAATCTGGGGCTCTGTGCTTTCTTTCGTACTGAACAAGTGTTACTGTATTCTGCACAAAAGCGATTCTGCGAAGCAATGGGAACACTTCTGTTTCCCAGGCACAGAGAAGGTGCTAGCAGGGAATTCTCTGCCTGCTTTTCCCCAGTGCTCTGCAAGCTCTCCATGACAACATAAAATCTGGGGCTCTGTGCTTTCTTTCGTTCTGAACAAGTGTTATTGTTTTCTGCACAAAAGCGATTCTGCGAAGCAATGTGAAGACTTCTGCTTCCCAGGCACAGAGAAGGTGCTAGCAGGGAATTGTCTGCCTGCCTTTCCCCAGTGCTCTGCAAGCTCTCCAGGACAACATAAAATCTGGGGCTCTGTGCTTTCTTTCGTTCTGAACAAGTGTTATTGTTTTCTGCACAAAAGCGATTCTGCGAAGCAATGTGAACACTTCTGTTTCCCAGGCACATAGAAGGTGCTAGCAGGGAATTCTCTGCCTGCCTTTCCCCAGTGCTCTGCAAGCTCTCCAGGACAACATAAAATCTGGGGCTCTGTGCTTTCTTTCCTTCTGAACAAGTGTTACTGTTTTCTGCACAAAAGCGATACTGCGAAGCAATGTGAACACTTCTGTTTCCCAGGCACAGAGAAGGTGCTAGCAGGGAATTCTCTGCCTGCTTTTCCCCAGTGCTCTGCAAGCTCTCCAGGACAACATAGAATCTGGGGCTCTGTGCTTTCTTTCGTTCTGAACAAGTGTTACTGTTTTCTGCACAAAAGCGATTCTGCCAAGCAATGGGAACACTTCTGCTTCCCAGGCACAGAGAAGGTGCTAGCAGGAAATTCTCTGCCTGCCTTTCCCCAGTGCTCTGCAAGCTCTCCAGGACAACATAAAATCTGGGGCTCTGTGCTTTCTTTCGTCTGAACAAGTGTTAGTGTTTTCTGCACAAAAGCGATTCTGCGAAGCAATGTGAACAGGCACAGAGAAGGTGCTAGCAGGGAATTCTCTGCCTGCCTTTCCCCAGTGCTCTGCAAGCTCTCCAGGACAACATAAAATCTGGGGCTCTGTGCTTTCTTTCGTTCTGAACAAGTGTTACTGTTTTCTGCACAAAAGCGATTCTGCGAAGCAATGTGAACACTTCTGTTTCCCAGGCACAGAGAAGGTGCTAGCAGGGAATTCTCTGCCTGCTTTTCCCCAGTATTCTGCAAGCTCTCCAGCACAACATAAAATATGGGGCTCTGTGCTTTCTTTCCTTCTGAACAAGTGTTACTGTTTTCTGCACAAAAGCGATACTGCGAAGAAATGTGAACACTTCTGTTTCCCAGGCACAGAGAAGGTGCTAGCAGGGAATTCTCTGCTTGCTTTTCCCCAGTGCTCTGCAAGCTCTCCAGGACAACATAAAATCTGGGGCTCTGTGCTTTCTTTCCTTCTGAACAAGTGTTACTGTTTTCTGCACAAAAGCGATTCTGCGAAGCAATGGGAACACTTCTGTTTCCCAGGCACAGAGAAGGTGCTAGCAGGGAATTCTCTGCCTGCTTTTCCCCAGTGCTCTGCAAGCTCTCCAGGACAACATAAAATCTGGGGCTCTGTGCTTTCTTTCGTACTGAACAAGTGTTACTGTATTCTGCACAAAAGCGATTCTGCGAAGCAATGGGAACACTTCTGTTTCCCAGGCACAGAGAAGGTGCTAGCAGGGAATTCTCTGCCTGCTTTTCCCCAGTGCTCTGCAAGCTCTCCATGACAACATAAAATCTGGGGCTCTGTGCTTTCTTTCGTTCTGAACAAGTGTTATTGTTTTCTGCACAAAAGCGATTCTGCGAAGCAATGTGAAGACTTCTGCTTCCCAGGCACAGAGAAGGTGCTAGCAGGGAATTGTCTGCCTGCCTTTCCCCAGTGCTCTGCAAGCTCTCCAGGACAACATAAAATCTGGGGCTCTGTGCTTTCTTTCGTTCTGAACAAGTGTTATTGTTTTCTGCACAAAAGCGATTCTGCGAAGCAATGTGAACACTTCTGTTTCCCAGGCACAGAGAAGGTGCTAGCAGGGAATTCTCTGCCTGCCTTTCTCCAGTGCTCTGCAAGCTCTCCAGGACAACATAAAATCTGGGGCTCTGTGCTTTCTTTCGTTCTGAACAAGTGTTACTGTTTTCTGCACAAAAGCGATTCTGCGAAGCAATGTGAACACTTCTGTTTCCCAGGCACAGAGAAGGTGCTAGCAGGGAATTCTCTGCCTGCTTTTCCCCAGTACTCTGCAAGCTCTCCAGCACAACATAAAATATGGGGCTCTGTGCTTTCTTTCCTTCTGAACAAGTGTTACTGTTTTCTGCACAAAAGCGATTCTGCGAAGCAATGTGAACACTTCTGTTTCCCAGGCACAGAGAAGGTGCTAGCAGGGAATTCTCTGCCTGCTTTTCCCCAGTGCTCTGCAAGCTCTCCAGGACAACATAGAATCTGGGGCTCTGTGCTTTCTTTCGTTCTGAACAAGTGTTACTGTTTTCTGCACAAAAGCGATTCTGCCAAGCAATGGGAACACTTCTGCTTCCCAGGCACAGAGAAGGTGCTAGCAGGAAATTCTCTGCCTGCCTTTCCCCAGTGCTCTGCAAGCTCTCCAGGACAACATAAAATCTGGGGCTCTGTGCTTTCTTTCGTTCTGAACAAGTGTTACAGTTTTCTGCACAAAAGCGATTCTGCGAAGCAATGTGAACAGGCACAGAGAAGGTGCTAGCAGGGAATTCTCTGCCTGCTTTTCCCCAGTGCTCTGCAAGCTCTCCAGGACAACATAAAATCTGGGGCTCTGTGCTTTCTTTCGTTCTGAACAGGTGTTATTGTTTTCTGCACAAAACGATTCTGCGAAGCAATGTGAACACTTCTGCTTCCCAGGCACAGAGAAGGTGCTAGCAGGGAATTCTCTGCCTGCTTTTCCCCAGTGCTCTGCAAGCTCTCCAGGACAACATAAAATCTGGGGCTCTGTGCTTTCTTTCGTTCTGAACAAGTGTTATTGTTTTCTGCACAAAAGCGATTCTGCGAAGCAATGTGAAGACTTCTGCTTCCCAGGCACAGAGAAGGTGCTAGCAGGGAATTGTCTGCCTGCCTTTCCCCAGTGCTCTGCAAGCTCTCCAGGACAACATAAAATCTGGGGCTCTGTGCTTTCTTTCGTTCTGAACAAGTGTTATTGTTTTCTGCACAAAAGCGATTCTGCGAAGCAATGTGAACACTTCTGTTTCCCAGGCACAGAGAAGGTGCTAGCAGGGAATTCTCTGCCTGCCTTTCTCCAGTGCTCTGCAAGCTCTCCAGGACAACATAAAATCTGGGGCTCTGTGCTTTCTTTCGTTCTGAACAAGTGTTACTGTTTTCTGCACAAAAGCGATTCTGCGAAGCAATGTGAACACTTCTGTTTCCCAGGCACAGAGAAGGTGCTAGCAGGGAATTCTCTGCCTGCTTTTCCCCAGTACTCTGCAAGCTCTCCAGCACAACATAAAATATGGGGCTCTGTGCTTTCTTTCCTTCTGAACAAGTGTTACTGTTTTCTGCACAAAAGCGATTCTGCGAAGCAATGTGAACACTTCTGTTTCCCAGGCACAGAGAAGGTGCTAGCAGGGAATTCTCTGCCTGCTTTTCCCCAGTGCTCTGCAAGCTCTCCAGGACAACATAGAATCTGGGGCTCTGTGCTTTCTTTCGTTCTGAACAAGTGTTACTGTTTTCTGCACAAAAGCGATTCTGCCAAGCAATGGGAACACTTCTGCTTCCCAGGCACAGAGAAGGTGCTAGCAGGAAATTCTCTGCCTGCCTTTCCCCAGTGCTCTGCAAGCTCTCCAGGACAACATAAAATCTGGGGCTCTGTGCTTTCTTTCGTTCTGAACAAGTGTTACAGTTTTCTGCACAAAAGCGATTCTGCGAAGCGATGTGAACAGGCACAGAGAAGGTGCTAGCAGGGAATTCTCTGCCTGCTTTTCCCCAGTGCTCTGCAAGCTCTCCAGGACAACATAAAATCTGGGGCTCTGTGCTTTCTTTCGTTCTGAACAGGTGTTATTGTTTTCTGCACAAAACGATTCTGCGAAGCAATGTGAACACTTCTGCTTCCCAGGCACAGAGAAGGTGCTAGCAGGGAATTCTCTGCCTGCCTTTCCCCAGTGCTCTGCAAGCTCTCCAGGACAACATAAAATCTGGGGCTCTGTGCTTTCTTTCGTCTGAACAAGTGTTACTGTTTTCTGCACAAAAGCGATTCTGCGAAGCAATGTGAACACTTCTGTTTCCCAGGCACAGAGAAGGTGCTAGCAGGGAATTCTCTGCCTGCTTTTCCCCAGTGCTCTGCAAGCTCTCCAGCACAACATAAAATATGGGGCTCTGTGCTTTCTTTCCTTCTGAACAAGTGTTACTGTTTTCTGCACAAAAGCGATACTGCTAAGAAATGTTAACCCTTCTGTTTCCCAGGCACAGAGAAGGTGCTAGCAGGGAATTCTCTGCCTGCCTTTCCCCAGTGCTCTGCAAGCTCTCCAGGACAACATAAAATCTGGGGCTCTGTGCTTTCTTTCGTCTGAACAGGTGTTACTGTTTTCTGCACAAAAGCGATTCTGCGAAGCAATGTGAACAGGCACAGAGAAGGTGCTAGCAGGAAATTCTCTGCCTGCCTTTCCCCAGTGCTCTGCAAGCTCTCCAGGACAACATAAAATCTGGGGCTCTGTGCTTTCTTTCGTTCTGAACAAGTGTTACTGTTTTCTGCACAAAAGCGATTCTGCGAAGAAATGTGAACACTTCTGTTTCCCAGGCACAGAGAAGGTGCTAGCAGGGAATTCTCTGCCTGCTTTTCCCCAGTATTCTGCAAGCTCTCCAGCACAACATAAAATATGGGGCTCTGTGCTTTCTTTCCTTCTGAACAAGTGTTACTGTTTTCTGCACAAAAGCGATACTGCGAAGCAATGTGAACACTTCTGTTTCCCAGGCACAGAGAAGGTGCTAGCAGGGAATTCTCTGCTTGCTTTTCCCCAGTGCTCTGCAAGCTCTCCAGGACAACAGCAAATCTGGGGCTCTGTGCTTTCTTTTGTTCTGAAAAAGTGTTACTGTTGTCTGCACAAAAGCGATTCTGCGAAGCAATGTGAAGACTTCTGCTTCCCAGGCACAGAGAAGGTGCTAGCAGGGAATTCTCTGCCT
The DNA here is from genome assembly GCF_047716275.1 of Strix uralensis. Lineage (NCBI taxonomy): Eukaryota > Metazoa > Chordata > Aves > Strigiformes > Strigidae > Strix > Strix uralensis. The sequence goes on along the minus strand of NW_027436715.1, from coordinate 1,252,759 downwards.
GCTTTTCCCCAGTGCTCTGCAAGCTCTCCAGGACAACATAAAATATGGGGCTCTGTGCTTTCTTTCGTCTGAACAAGTGTTACTGTTTTCTGCACAAAAGCGATTCTGCGAAGCAATGTGAACACTTCTGTTTCCCAGGCACAGAGAAGGTGCTAGCAGGGAATTCTCTGCCTGCTTTTCCCCAGTGCTCTGCAAGCTCTCCAGGACAACATAAAATCTGGGGCTCTGTGCTTTCTTTCGTACTGAACAAGTGTTACTGTATTCTGCACAAAAGCGATTCTGCGAAGCAATGGGAACACTTCTGTTTCCCAGGCACAGAGAAGGTGCTAGCAGGGAATTCTCTGCCTGCTTTTCCCCAGTGCTCTGCAAGCTCTCCAGGACAACATAAAATCTGGGGCTCTGTGCTTTCTTTCGTTCTGAACAAGTGTTATTGTTTTCTGCACAAAAGCGATTCTGCGAAGCAATGTGAAGACTTCTGCTTCCCAGGCACAGAGAAGGTGCTAGCAGGGAATTGTCTGCCTGCCTTTCCCCAGTGCTCTGCAAGCTCTCCAGGACAACATAAAATCTGGGGCTCTGTGCTTTCTTTCGTTCTGAACAAGTGTTATTGTTTTCTGCACAAAAGCGATTCTGCGAAGCAATGTGAACACTTCTGTTTCCCAGGCACATAGAAGGTGCTAGCAGGGAATTCTCTGCCTGCCTTTCCCCAGTGCTCTGCAAGCTCTCCAGGACAACATAAAATCTGGGGCTCTGTGCTTTCTTTCCTTCTGAACAAGTGTTACTGTTTTCTGCACAAAAGCGATACTGCGAAGCAATGTGAACACTTCTGTTTCCCAGGCACAGAGAAGGTGCTAGCAGGGAATTCTCTGCCTGCTTTTCCCCAGTGCTCTGCAAGCTCTCCAGGACAACATAGAATCTGGGGCTCTGTGCTTTCTTTCGTTCTGAACAAGTGTTACTGTTTTCTGCACAAAAGCGATTCTGCCAAGCAATGGGAACACTTCTGCTTCCCAGGCACAGAGAAGGTGCTAGCAGGAAATTCTCTGCCTGCCTTTCCCCAGTGCTCTGCAAGCTCTCCAGGACAACATAAAATCTGGGGCTCTGTGCTTTCTTTCGTCTGAACAAGTGTTAGTGTTTTCTGCACAAAAGCGATTCTGCGAAGCAATGTGAACAGGCACAGAGAAGGTGCTAGCAGGGAATTCTCTGCCTGCCTTTCCCCAGTGCTCTGCAAGCTCTCCAGGACAACATAAAATCTGGGGCTCTGTGCTTTCTTTCGTTCTGAACAAGTGTTACTGTTTTCTGCACAAAAGCGATTCTGCGAAGAAATGTGAACACTTCTGTTTCCCAGGCACAGAGAAGGTGCTAGCAGGGAATTCTCTGCCTGCTTTTCCCCAGTATTCTGCAAGCTCTCCAGCACAACATAAAATATGGGGCTCTGTGCTTTCTTTCCTTCTGAACAAGTGTTACTGTTTTCTGCACAAAAGCGATACTGCGAAGCAATGTGAACACTTCTGTTTCCCAGGCACAGAGAAGGTGCTAGCAGGGAATTCTCTGCTTGCTTTTCCCCAGTGCTCTGCAAGCTCTCCAGGACAACAGCAAATCTGGGGCTCTGTGCTTTCTTTTGTTCTGAAAAAGTGTTACTGTTGTCTGCACAAAAGCGATTCTGCGAAGCAATGTGAAGACTTCTGCTTCCCAGGCACAGAGAAGGTGCTAGCAGGGAATTCTCTGCCTGCTTTTCCCCAGTGCTCTGCAAGCTCTCCAGGACAACATAAAATCTGGGGCTCTGTGCTTTCTTTCGTCTGAACAAGTGTTACTGTTTTCTGCACAAAAGCGATTCTGCGAAGCAATGTGAACACTTCTGTTTCCCAGGCACAGAGAAGGTGCTAGCAGGGAATTCTCTGCCTGCTTTTCCCCAGTACTCTGCAAGCTCTCCAGCACAACATAAAATATGGGGCTCTGTGCTTTCTTTCGTTCTGAACAAGTGTTACTGTTTTCTGCACAAAAGCGATACTGCTAAGAAATGTGAACACTTCTGCTTCCCAGGCACCGAGAACGTGCTAGCAGGGAATTCTCTGCCTGCCTTTCCCCAGTGCTCTGCAAGCTCTCCAGGACAACATAAAATCTGGGGCTCTGTGCTTTCTTTCGTTCTGAACAAGTGTTACAGTTTTCTGCACAAAAGCGATTCTGCGAAGCAATGTGAACAGGCACAGAGAAGGTGCTAGCAGGGAATTCTCTGCCTGCCTTTCCCCAGTGCTCTGCAAGCTCTCCAGGACAACATAAAATCTGGGGCTCTGTGCTTTCTTTCGTTCTGAACAAGTGTTACTGTATTCTGCACAAAAGCGATTCTGCGAAGCAATGGGAACACTTCTGTTTCCCAGGCACAGAGAAGGTGCTAGCAGGGAATTCTCTGCCTGCCTTTCCCCAGTGCTCTGCAAGCTCTCCAGGACAACATAAAATCTGGGGCTCTGTGCTTTCTTTCGTCTGAACAAGTGTTACTGTTTTCTGCACAAAAGCGATTCTGCGAAGCAATGTGAACACTTCTGTTTCCCAGGCACAGAGAAGGTGCTAGCAGGGAATTCTCTGCCTGCTTTTCCCCAGTGCTCTGCAAGCTCTCCAGCACAACATAAAATATGGGGCTCTGTGCTTTCTTTCCTTCTGAACAAGTGTTACTGTTTTCTGCACAAAAGCGATACTGCTAAGAAATGTTAACCCTTCTGTTTCCCAGGCACAGAGAAGGTGCTAGCAGGGAATTCTCTGCCTGCCTTTCCCCAGTGCTCTGCAAGCTCTCCAGGACAACATAAAATCTGGGGCTCTGTGCTTTCTTTCGTCTGAACAAGTGTTACTGTTTTCTGCACAAAAGCGATTCTGCGAAGAAATGTGAACACTTCTGTTTCCCAGGCACAGAGAAGGTGCTAGCAGGGAATTCTCTGCCTGCTTTTCCCCAGTATTCTGCAAGCTCTCCAGCACAACATAAAATATGGGGCTCTGTGCTTTCTTTCCTTCTGAACAAGTGTTACTGTTTTCTGCACAAAAGCGATACTGCGAAGCAATGTGAACACTTCTGTTTCCCAGGCACAGAGAAGGTGCTAGCAGGGAATTCTCTGCTTGCTTTTCCCCAGTGCTCTGCAAGCTCTCCAGGACAACATAAAATCTGGGGCTCTGTGCTTTCTTTTGTTCTGAAAAAGTGTTACTGTTGTCTGCACAAAAGCGATTCTGCGAAGCAATGTGAACACTTCTGCTTCCCAGGCACAGAGAAGGTGCTAGCAGGGAATTCTCTGCCTGCTTTTCCCCAGTGCTCTGCAAGCTCTCCAGGACAACATAAAATATGGGGCTCTGTGCTTTCTTTCGTCTGAACAAGTGTTACTGTTTTCTGCACAAAAGCGATTCTGCGAAGCAATGTGAACACTTCTGTTTCCCAGGCACAGAGAAGGTGCTAGCAGGGAATTCTCTGCCTGCTTTTCCCCAGTACTCTGCAAGCTCTCCAGCACAACATAAAATATGGGGCTCTGTGCTTTCTTTCCTTCTGAACAAGTGTTACTGTTTTCTGCACAAAAGCGATACTGCTAAGAAATGTGAACACTTCTGCTTCCCAGGCACCGAGAACGTGCTAGCAGGGAATTCTCTGCCTGCCTTTCCCCAGTGCTCTGCAAGCTCTCCAGGACAACATAAAATCTGGGGCTCTGTGCTTTCTTTCGTTCTGAACAAGTTTTACAGTTTTCTGCACAAAAGCGATTCTGCGAAGGAATGTGAACAGGCACAGAGAAGGTGCTAGCAGGGAATTCTCTGCCTGCCTTTCCCCAGTGCTCTGCAAGCTCTCCAGGACAACATAAAATCTGGGGCTCTGTGCTTTCTTTCGTTCTGAACAAGTGTTACTGTTTTCTGCACAAAAGCGATTCTGCGAAGAAATGTGAACACTTCTGTTTCCCAGGCACAGAGAAGGTGCTAGCAGGGAATTCTCTGCCTGCTTTTCCCCAGTGCTCTGCAAGCTCTCCAGGACAACATAAAATCTGGGGCTCTGTGCTTTCTTTCGTTCTGAACAAGTGTTATTGTTTTCTGCACAAAAGCGATTCTGCGAAGCAATGTGAACACTTCTGCTTCCCAGGCACAGAGAAGGTGCTAGCAGGGAATTCTCTGCCTGCCTTTCCCCAGTGCTCTGCAAGCTCTCCAGGACAACATAAAATCTGGGGCTCTGTGCTTTCTTTCGTCTGAACAAGTGTTACTGTTTTCTGCACAAAAGCGATTCTGCGAAGCAATGTGAACACTTCTGTTTCCCAGGCACAGAGAAGGTGCTAGCAGGGAATTCTCTGCCTGCTTTTCCCCAGTGCTCTGCAAGCTCTCCAGGACAACATAAAATCTGGGGCTCTGTGCTTTCTTTTGTTCTGAACAAGTGTTACTGTTATCTGCACAAAAGCGATTCTGCGAAGCAATGTGAACACTTCTGCTTCCCAGGCACAGAGAAGGTGCTAGCAGGGAATTCTCTGCCTGCTTTTCCCCAGTGCTCTGCAAGCTCTCCAGCACAACATAAAATATGGGGCTCTGTGCTTTCTTTCCTTCTGAACAAGTGTTACTGTTTTCTGCACAAAAGCGATACTGCTAAGAAATGTTAACCCTTCTGTTTCCCAGGCACAGAGAAGGTGCTAGCAGGGAATTCTCTGCCTGCCTTTCCCCAGTGCTCTGCAAGCTCTCCAGGACAACATAAAATCTGGGGCTCTGTGCTTTCTTTCGTCTGAACAGGTGTTACTGTTTTCTGCACAAAAGCGATTCTGCGAAGCAATGTGAACAGGCACAGAGAAGGTGCTAGCAGGAAATTCTCTGCCTGCCTTTCCCCAGTGCTCTGCAAGCTCTCCAGGACAACATAAAATCTGGGGCTCTGTGCTTTCTTTCGTTCTGAACAAGTGTTACTGTTTTCTGCACAAAAGCGATTCTGCGAAGAAATGTGAACACTTCTGTTTCCCAGGCACAGAGAAGGTGCTAGCAGGGAATTCTCTGCCTGCTTTTCCCCAGTATTCTGCAAGCTCTCCAGCACAACATAAAATATGGGGCTCTGTGCTTTCTTTCCTTCTGAACAAGTGTTACTGTTTTCTGCACAAAAGCGATACTGCGAAGCAATGTGAACACTTCTGTTTCCCAGGCACAGAGAAGGTGCTAGCAGGGAATTCTCTGCCTGCCTTTCCCCAGTGCTCTGCAAGCTCTCCAGGACAACATAAAATCTGGGGCTCTGTGCTTTCTTTCGTCTGAACAAGTGTTACTGTTTTCTGCACAAAAGCGATTCTGCGAAGCAATGTGAACACTTCTGTTTCCCAGGCACAGAGAAGGTGCTAGCAGGGAATTCTCTGCCTGCTTTTCCCCAGTGCTCTGCAAGCTCTCCAGGACAACATAAAATCTGGGGCTCTGTGCTTTCTTTTGTTCTGAACAAGTGTTACTGTTATCTGCACAAAAGCGATTCTGCGAAGCAATGTGAACACTTCTGCTTCCCAGGCACAGAGAAGGTGCTAGCAGGGAATTCTCTGCCTGCTTTTCCCCAGTGCTCTGCAAGCTCTCCAGGACAACATAAAATATGGGGCTCTGTGCTTTCTTTCCTTCTGAACAAGTGTTACTGTTTTCTGCACAAAAGCGATACTGCTAAGAAATGTTAACCCTTCTGTTTCCCAGGCACAGAGAAGGTGCTAGCAGGGAATTCTCTGCCTGCCTTTCCCCAGTGCTCTGCAAGCTCTCCAGGACAACATAAAATCTGGGGCTCTGTGCTTTCTTTCGTCTGAACAGGTGTTACTGTTTTCTGCACAAAAGCGATTCTGCGAAGCAATGTGAACAGGCACAGAGAAGGTGCTAGCAGGAAATTCTCTGCCTGCCTTTCCCCAGTGCTCTGCAAGCTCTCCAGGACAACATAAAATCTGGGGCTCTGTGCTTTCTTTCGTTCTGAACAAGTGTTACTGTTTTCTGCACAAAAGCGATTCTGCGAAGAAATGTGAACACTTCTGTTTCCCAGGCACAGAGAAGGTGCTAGCAGGGAATTCTCTGCCTGCTTTTCCCCAGTATTCTGCAAGCTCTCCAGCACAACATAAAATATGGGGCTCTGTGCTTTCTTTCCTTCTGAACAAGTGTTACTGTTTTCTGCACAAAAGCGATACTGCGAAGCAATGTGAACACTTCTGTTTCCCAGGCACAGAGAAGGTGCTAGCAGGGAATTCTCTGCCTGCCTTTCCCCAGTGCTCTGCAAGCTCTCCAGGACAACATAAAATCTGGGGCTCTGTGCTTTCTTTCGTCTGAACAAGTGTTACTGTTTTCTGCACAAAAGCGATTCTGCGAAGCAATGTGAACACTTCTGTTTCCCAGGCACAGAGAAGGTGCTAGCAGGGAATTCTCTGCCTGTTTTTCCCCAGTGCTCTGCAAGCTCTCCAGGACAACATAAAATCTGGGGCTCTGTGCTTTCTTTCCTTCTGAACAAGTGTTACTGTTATCTGCACAAAAGCGATTCTGCGAAGCAATGTGAACACTTCTGCTTCCCAGGCACAGAGAAGGTGCTAGCAGGGAATTCTCTGCCTGCTTTTCCCCAGTGCTCTGCAAGCTCTCCAGCACAACATAAAATCTGGGGCTCTGTGCTTTCTTTCCTTCTGAACAAGTGTTACTGTTTTCTGCACAAAAGCGATACTGCTAAGAAATGTTAACCCTTCTGTTTCCCAGGCACAGAGAAGGTGCTAGCAGGGAATTCTCTGCCTGCTTTTCCCCAGTGCTCTGCAAGCTCTCCAGGACAACATAAAATCTGGGGCTCTGTGCTTTCTTTCGTCTGAACAGGTGTTACTGTTTTCTGCACAAAAGCGATTCTGCGAAGCAATGTGAACAGGCACAGAGAAGGTGCTAGCAGGAAATTCTCTGCCTGCCTTTCCCCAGTGCTCTGCAAGCTCTCCAGGACAACATAAAATCTGGGGCTCTGTGCTTTCTTTCGTTCTGAACAAGTGTTACTGTTTTCTGCACAAAAGCGATTCTGCGAAGCAATGTGAACACTTCTGTTTCCCAGGCACAGAGAAGGTGCTACCAGGGAATTCTCTGCCTGCTTTTCCCCAGTATTCTGCAAGCTCTCCAGCACAACATAAAATATGGGGCTCTGTGCTTTCTTTCCTTCTGAACAAGTGTTACTGTTTTCTGCACAAAAGCGATACTGCGAAGCAATGTGAACACTTCTGTTTCCCAGGCACAGAGAAGGTGCTAGCAGGGAATTCTCTGCTTGCTTTTCCCCAGTGCTCTGCAAGCTCTCCAGGACAACATAAAATCTGGGGCTCTGTGCTTTCTTTTGTTCTGAAAAAGTGTTACTGTTGTCTGCACAAAAGCGATTCTGCGAAGCAATGTGAAGACTTCTGCTTCCCAGGCACAGAGAAGGTGCTAGCAGGGAATTCTCTGCCTGCTTTTCCCCAGTGCTCTGCAAGCTCTCCAGGACAACATAAAATCTGGGGCTCTGTGCTTTCTTTCGTCTGAACAAGTGTTACTGTTTTCTGCACAAAAGCGATTCTGCGAAGCAATGTGAACACTTCTGTTTCCCAGGCACAGAGAAGGTGCTAGCAGGGAATTCTCTGCCTGCTTTTCCCCAGTGCTCTGCAAGCTCTCCAGGACAACATAAAATCTGGGGCTCTGTGCTTTCTTTCGTACTGAACAAGTGTTACTGTATTCTGCACAAAAGCGATTCTGCGAAGCAATGGGAACACTTCTGTTTCCCAGGCACAGAGAAGGTGCTAGCAGGGAATTCTCTGCCTGCTTTTCCCCAGTGCTCTGCAAGCTCTCCATGACAACATAAAATCTGGGGCTCTGTGCTTTCTTTCGTTCTGAACAAGTGTTATTGTTTTCTGCACAAAAGCGATTCTGCGAAGCAATGTGAAGACTTCTGCTTCCCAGGCACCGAGAAGGTGCTAGCAGGGAATTGTCTGCCTGCCTTTCCCCAGTGCTCTGCAAGCTCTCCAGGACAACATAAAATCTGGGGCTCTGTGCTTTCTTTCGTTCTGAACAAGTGTTATTGTTTTCTGCACAAAAGCGATTCTGCGAAGCAATGTGAACACTTCTGTTTCCCAGGCACAGAGAAGGTGCTAGCAGGGAATTCTCTGCCTGCCTTTCCCCAGTGCTCTGCAAGCTCTCCAGGACAACATAAAATCTGGGGCTCTGTGCTTTCTTTCGTTCTGAACAAGTGTTACTGTTTTCTGCACAAAAGCGATTCTGCGAAGCAATGTGAACACTTCTGTTTCCCAGGCACAGAGAAGGTGCTAGCAGGGAATTCTCTGCCTGCTTTTCCCCAGTACTCTGCAAGCTCTCCAGCACAACATAAAATATGGGGCTCTGTGCTTTCTTTCCTTCTGAACAAGTGTTACTGTTTTCTGCACAAAAGCGATTCTGCGAAGCAATGTGAACACTTCTGTTTCCCAGGCACAGAGAAGGTGCTAGCAGGGAATTCTCTGCCTGCTTTTCCCCAGTGCTCTGCAAGCTCTCCAGGACAACATAGAATCTGGGGCTCTGTGCTTTCTTTCGTTCTGAACAAGTGTTACTGTTTTCTGCACAAAAGCGATTCTGCCAAGCAATGGGAACACTTCTGCTTCCCAGGCACAGAGAAGGTGCTAGCAGGAAATTCTCTGCCTGCCTTTCCCCAGTGCTCTGCAAGCTCTCCAGGACAACATAAAATCTGGGGCTCTGTGCTTTCTTTCGTCTGAACAAGTGTTAGTGTTTTCTGCACAAAAGCGATTCTGCGAAGCAATGTGAACAGGCACAGAGAAGGTGCTAGCAGGGAATTCTCTGCCTGCCTTTCCCCAGTGCTCTGCAAGCTCTCCAGGACAACATAAAATCTGGGGCTCTGTGCTTTCTTTCGTTCTGAACAAGTGTTACTGTTTTCTGCACAAAAGCGATTCTGCGAAGAAATGTGAACACTTCTGTTTCCCAGGCACAGAGAAGGTGCTAGCAGGGAATTCTCTGCCTGCTTTTCCCCAGTATTCTGCAAGCTCTCCAGCACAACATAAAATATGGGGCTCTGTGCTTTCTTTCGTTCTGAAGAAGTGTTACTGTTTTCTGCACAAAAGCGATACTGCGAAGCAATGTGAACACTTCTGTTTCCCAGGCACAGAGAAGGTGCTAGCAGGGAATTCTCTGCTTGCTTTTCCCCAGTGCTCTGCAAGCTCTCCAGGACAACATAAAATCTGGGGCTCTGTGCTTTCTTTTGTTCTGAAAAAGTGTTACTGTTGTCTGCACAAAAGCGATTCTGCGAAGCAATGTGAAGACTTCTGCTTCCCAGGCACAGAGAAGGTGCTAGCAGGGAATTCTCTGCCTGCTTTTCCCCAGTGCTCTGCAAGCTCTCCAGGACAACATAAAATCTGGGGCTCTGTGCTTTCTTTCGTCTGAACAAGTGTTACTGTTTTCTGCACAAAAGCGATTCTGCGAAGCAATGTGAACACTTCTGTTTCCCAGGCACAGAGAAGGTGCTAGCAGGGAATTCTCTGCCTGCTTTTCCCCAGTACTCTGCAAGCTCTCCAGCACAACATAAAATATGGGGCTCTGTGCTTTCTTTCGTTCTGAACAAGTGTTACTGTTTTCTGCACAAAAGCGATACTGCTAAGAAATGTGAACACTTCTGCTTCCCAGGCACCGAGAACGTGCTAGCAGGGAATTCTCTGCCTGCCTTTCCCCAGTGCTCTGCAAGCTCTCCAGGACAACATAAAATCTGGGGCTCTGTGCTTTCTTTCGTTCTGAACAAGTGTTACAGTTTTCTGCACAAAAGCGATTCTGCGAAGCAATGTGAACAGGCACAGAGAAGGTGCTAGCAGGGAATTCTCTGCCTGCCTTTCCCCAGTGCTCTGCAAGCTCTCCAGGACAACATAAAATCTGGGGCTCTGTGCTTTCTTTCGTTCTGAACAAGTGTTACTGTATTCTGCACAAAAGCGATTCTGCGAAGCAATGTGAACACTTCTGCTTCCCAGGCACAGAGAAGGTGCTAGCAGGGAATTCTCTGCCTGCCTTTCCCCAGTGCTCTGCAAGCTCTCCAGGACAACATAAAATCTGGGGCTCTGTGCTTTCTTTCGTCTGAACAAGTGTTACTGTTGTCTGCACAAAAGCGATTCTGCGAAGCAATGTGAACACTTCTGTTTCCCAGGCACAGAGAAGGTGCTAGCAGGGAATTCTCTGCCTGCTTTTCCCCAGTGCTCTGCAAGCTCTCCAGCACAACATAAAATATGGGGCTCTGTGCTTTCTTTCCTTCTGAACAAGTGTTACTGTTTTCTGCACAAAAGCGATACTGCTAAGAAATGTTAACCCTTCTGTTTCCCAGGCACAGAGAAGGTGCTAGCAGGGAATTCTCTGCCTGCCTTTCCCCAGTGCTCTGCAAGCTCTCCAGGACAACATAAAATCTGGGGCTCTGTGCTTTCTTTCGTCTGAACAGGTGTTACTGTTTTCTGCACAAAAGCGATTCTGCGAAGCAATGTGAACAGGCACAGAGAAGGTGCTAGCAGGGAATTCTCTGCCTGCCTTTCCCCAGTGCTCTGCAAGCTCTCCAGGACAACATAAAATCTGGGGCTCTGTGCTTTCTTTCGTTCTGAACAAGTGTTACTGTTTTCTGCACAAAAGCGATTCTGCGAAGAAATGTGAACACTTCTGTTTCCCAGGCACAGAGAAGGTGCTAGCAGGGAATTCTCTGCCTGCTTTTCCCCAGTATTCTGCAAGCTCTCCAGCACAACATAAAATATGGGGCTCTGTGCTTTCTTTCCTTCTGAACAAGTGTTACTGTTTTCTGCACAAAAGCGATACTGCGAAGCAATGTGAACACTTCTGCTTCCCAGGCACAGAGAAGGTGCTAGCAGGGAATTCTCTGCTTGCTTTTCCCCAGTGCTCTGCAAGCTCTCCAGGACAACATAAAATCTGGGGCTCTGTGCTTTCTTTTGTTCTGAAAAAGTGTTACTGTTGTCTGCACAAAAGCGATTCTGCGAAGCAATGTGAAGACTTCTGCTTCCCAGGCACAGAGAAGGTGCTAGCAGGGAATTCTCTGCCTGCTTTTCCCCAGTGCTCTGCAAGCTCTCCAGGACAACATAAAATATGGGGCTCTGTGCTTTCTTTCGTCTGAACAAGTGTTACTGTTTTCTGCACAAAAGCGATTCTGCGAAGCAATGTGAACACTTCTGTTTCCCAGGCACAGAGAAGGTGCTAGCAGGGAATTCTCTGCCTGCTTTTCCCCAGTGCTCTGCAAGCTCTCCAGGACAACATAAAATCTGGGGCTCTGTGCTTTCTTTTGTTCTGAACAAGTGTTAGTGTTTTCTGCACAAAAGCGATTCTGCGAAGCAATGTGAACACTTCTGTTTCCCAGGCACAGAGAAGGTGCTAGCAGGGAATTCTCTGCCTGCTTTTCCCCAGTACTCTGCAAGCTCTCCAGCACAACATAAAATATGGGGCTCTGTGCTTTCTTTCCTTCTGAACAAGTGTTACTGTTTTCTGCACAAAAGCGATACTGCTAAGAAATGTGAACACTTCTGCTTCCCAGGCACCGAGAACGTGCTAGCAGGGAATTCTCTGCCTGCCTTTCCCCAGTGCTCTGCAAGCTCTCCAGGACAACATAAAATCTGGGGCTCTGTGCTTTCTTTCGTTCTGAACAAGTTTTACAGTTTTCTGCACAAAAGCGATTCTGCGAAGGAATGTGAACAGGCACAGAGAAGGTGCTAGCAGGGAATTCTCTGCCTGCCTTTCCCCAGTGCTCTGCAAGCTCTCCAGGACAACATAAAATCTGGGGCTCTGTGCTTTCTTTCGTTCTGAACAAGTGTTACTGTTTTCTGCACAAAAGCGATTCTGCGAAGAAATGTGAACACTTCTGTTTCCCAGGCACAGAGAAGGTGCTAGCAGGGAATTCTCTGCCTGCTTTTCCCCAGTGCTCTGCAAGCTCTCCAGGACAACATAAAATCTGGGGCTCTGTGCTTTCTTTCGTTCTGAACAAGTGTTATTGTTTTCTGCACAAAAGCGATTCTGCGAAGCAATGTGAACACTTCTGCTTCCCAGGCACAGAGAAGGTGCTAGCAGGGAATTCTCTGCCTGCCTTTCCCCAGTGCTCTGCAAGCTCTCCAGGACAACATAAAATCTGGGGCTCTGTGCTTTCTTTCGTCTGAACAAGTGTTACTGTTTTCTGCACAAAAGCGATTCTGCGAAGCAATGTGAACACTTCTGTTTCCCAGGCACAGAGAAGGTGCTAGCAGGGAATTCTCTGCCTGCTTTTCCCCAGTGCTCTGCAAGCTCTCCAGGACAACATAAAATCTGGGGCTCTGTGCTTTCTTTTGTTCTGAACAAGTGTTACTGTTATCTGCACAAAAGCGATTCTGCGAAGCAATGTGAACACTTCTGCTTCCCAGGCACAGAGAAGGTGCTAGCAGGGAATTCTCTGCCTGCTTTTCCCCAGTGCTCTGCAAGCTCTCCAGCACAACATAAAATATGGGGCTCTGTGCTTTCTTTCCTTCTGAACAAGTGTTACTGTTTTCTGCACAAAAGCGATACTGCTAAGAAATGTTAACCCTTCTGTTTCCCAGGCACAGAGAAGGTGCTAGCAGGGAATTCTCTGCCTGCTTTTCCCCAGTGCTCTGCAAGCTCTCCAGGACAACATAAAATCTGGGGCTCTGTGCTTTCTTTCGTTCTGAACAAGTGTTACTGTTTTCTGCACAAAAGCGATTCTGCCAAGCAATGTGAAGACTTCTGCTTCCCAGGCACAGAGAAGGTGCTAGCAGGGAATTCTCTGCCTGCCTTTCCCCAGTGCTCTGCAAGCTCTCCAGGACAACATAAAATCTGGGGCTCTGTGCTTTCTTTCGTTCTGAACAAGTGTTACTGTTTTCTGCACAAAAGCGATTCTGCGAAGCAATGTGAACACTTCTGTTTCCCAGGCACAGAGAAGGTGCTAGCAGGGAATTCTCTGCCTGCTTTTCCCCAGTGCTCTGCAAGCTCTCCAGGACAGCATAAAATCTGGGGCTCTGTGCTTTCTTTCGTTCTGAACAAGTGTTACTGTTTTCTGCACAAAAGCGATTCTGCGAAGCAATGTGAACAGGCACAGAGAAGGTGCTAGCAGGGAATTCTCTGCCTGCCTTTCCCCAGTGCTCTGCAAGCTCTCCAGGACAACATAAAATCTGGGGCTCTGTGCTTTCTTTCGTTCTGAACAAGTGTTACTGTATTCTGCACAAAAGCGATTCTGCGAAGCAATGTGAACACTTCTGTTTCCCAGGCACAGAGAAGGTGCTAGCAGGGAATTCTCTGCCTGCTTTTCCCCAGTGCTCTGCAGGCTCTCCAGGACAACATAAAATCTGGGGCTCTGTGCTTTCTTTCGTTCTGAACAGGTGTTATTGTTTTCTGCACAAAACGATTCTGCGAAGCAATGTGAACACTTCTGCTTCCCAGGCACAGAGAAGGTGCTAGCAGGGAATTCTCTGCCTGCCTTTCCCCAGTGCTCTGCAAGCTCTCCATGACAACATAAAATCTGGGGCTCTGTGCTTTCTTTCGTCTGAACAAGTGTTACTGTTTTCTGCACAAAAGCGATTCTGCGAAGCAATGTGAAGACTTCTGCTTCCCAGGCACAGAGAAGGTGCTAGCAGGGAATTCTCTGCCTGCTTTTCCCCAGTGCTCTGCAAGCTCTCCAGCACAACATAAAATATGGGGCTCTGTGCTTTCTTTCCTTCTGAACAAGTGTTACTGTTTTCTGCACAAAAGCGATACTGCTAAGAAATGTTAACCCTTCTGTTTCCCAGGCACAGAGAAGGTGCTAGCAGGGAATTCTCTGCCTGCTTTTCCCCAGTGCTCTGCAAGCTCTCCAGGACAACATAAAATCTGGGGCTCTGTGCTTTCTTTTGTTCTGAAAAAGTGTTACTGTTATCTGCACAAAAGCGATTCTGCCAAGCAATGTGAACACTTCTGCTTCCCAGGCACAGAGAAGGTGCTAGCAGGGAATTCTCTGCCTGCTTTTCCCCAGTGCTCTGCAAGCTCTCCAGGACAACATAAAATCTGGGGCTCTGTGCTTTCTTTCCTTCTGAACAAGTGTTACTGTTTTCTGCACAAAAGCGATTCTGCGAAGCAATGGGAACACTTCTCTTTCCCAGGCACAGGGAAGGTGCTAGCAGGGAATTCTCTGCCTGCCTTTCCCCAGTGCTCTGCAAGCTCTCCAGGACAACATAAAATCTGGGGCTCTGTGCTTTCTTTTGTTCTGAACAAGTGTTACTGTTATCTGCACAAAAGCGATTCTGCGAAGCAATGTGAACACTTCTGCTTCCCAGGCACAGAGAAGGTGCTAGCAGGGAATTCTCTGCCTGCTTTTCCCCAGTGCTCTGCAAGCTCTCCAGCACAACATAAAATCTGGGGCTCTGTGCTTTCTTTCCTTCTGAACAAGTGTTACTGTTTTCTGCACAAAAGCGATACTGCTAAGAAATGTTAACCCTTCTGTTTCCCAGGCACAGAGAAGGTGCTAGCAGGGAATTCTCTGCCTGCTTTTCCCCAGTGCTCTGCAAGCTCTCCAGGACAACAGCAAATCTGGGGCTCTGTGCTTTCTTTCGTTCTGAACAAGTGTTACTGTTTTCTGCACAAAAGCGATTCTGCCAAGCAATGTGAAGACTTCTGCTTCCCAGGCACAGAGAAGGTGCTAGCAGGGAATTCTCTGCCTGCCTTTCCCCAGTGCTCTGCAAGCTCTCCAGGACAACATAAAATCTGGGGCTCTGTGCTTTCTTTCGTTCTGAACAAGTGTTACTGTTTTCTGCACAAAAGCGATTCTGCGAAGCAATGTGAACACTTCTGTTTCCCAGGCACAGAGAAGGTGCTAGCAGGGAATTCTCTGCCTGCTTTTCCCCAGTGCTCTGCAAGCTCTCCAGGACAGCATAAAATCTGGGGCTCTGTGCTTTCTTTCGTTCTGAACAAGTGTTACTGTTTTCTGCACAAAAGCGATTCTGCGAAGCAATGTGAACAGGCACAGAGAAGGTGCTAGCAGGGAATTCTCTGCCTGCCTTTCCCCAGTGCTCTGCAAGCTCTCCAGGACAACATAAAATCTGGGGCTCTGTGCTTTCTTTCGTTCTGAACAAGTGTTACTGTATTCTGCACAAAAGCGATTCTGCGAAGCAATGTGAACACTTCTGTTTCCCAGGCACAGAGAAGGTGCTAGCAGGGAATTCTCTGCCTGCTTTTCCCCAGTGCTCTGCAGGCTCTCCAGGACAACATAAAATCTGGGGCTCTGTGCTTTCTTTCGTTCTGAACAGGTGTTATTGTTTTCTGCACAAAACGATTCTGCGAAGCAATGTGAACACTTCTGCTTCCCAGGCACAGAGAAGGTGCTAGCAGGGAATTCTCTGCCTGCCTTTCCCCAGTGCTCTGCAAGCTCTCCATGACAACATAAAATCTGGGGCTCTGTGCTTTCTTTCGTCTGAACAAGTGTTACTGTTTTCTGCACAAAAGCGATTCTGCGAAGCAATGTGAAGACTTCTGCTTCCCAGGCACAGAGAAGGTGCTAGCAGGGAATTCTCTGCCTGCTTTTCCCCAGTGCTCTGCAAGCTCTCCAGCACAACATAAAATATGGGGCTCTGTGCTTTCTTTCCTTCTGAACAAGTGTTACTGTTTTCTGCACAAAAGCGATACTGCTAAGAAATGTTAACCCTTCTGTTTCCCAGGCACAGAGAAGGTGCTAGCAGGGAATTCTCTGCCTGCTTTTCCCCAGTGCTCTGCAAGCTCTCCAGGACAACATAAAATCTGGGGCTCTGTGCTTTCTTTTGTTCTGAAAAAGTGTTACTGTTATCTGCACAAAAGCGATTCTGCCAAGCAATGTGAACACTTCTGCTTCCCAGGCACAGAGAAGGTGCTAGCAGGGAATTCTCTGCCTGCTTTTCCCCAGTGCTCTGCAAGCTCTCCAGGACAACATAAAATCTGGGGCTCTGTGCTTTCTTTCCTTCTGAACAAGTGTTACTGTTTTCTGCACAAAAGCGATTCTGCGAAGCAATGGGAACACTTCTCTTTCCCAGGCACAGGGAAGGTGCTAGCAGGGAATTCTCTGCCTGCCTTTCCCCAGTGCTCTGCAAGCTCTCCAGGACAACATAAAATATGGGGCTCTGTGCTTTCTTTCGTTCTGAACAAGTGTTACTGTTTTCTGCACAAAAGCGATTCTGCGAAGCAATGTGAACACTTCTGCTTCCCAGGCACAGAGAAGGTGCTAGCAGGGAATTCTCTGCCTGCCTTTCCCCAGTGCTCTGCAAGCTCTCCAGGACAACAGCAAATCTGGGGCTCTGTGCTTTCTTTCGTTCTGAACAAGTGTTACTGTTTTCTGCACAAAAGCGATTCTGCGAAGCAATGTGAAGACTTCTGCTTCCCAGGCACAGAGAAGGTGCTAGCAGGGAATTCTCTGCCTGCCTTTCCCCAGTGCTCTGCAAGCTCTCCAGGACAACATAAAATCTGGGGCTCTGTGCTTTCTTTCGTTCTGAACAAGTGTTATTGTTTTCTGCACAAAAGCGATTCTGCGAAGCAATGTGAACAGGCACAGAGAAGGTGCTAGCAGGGAATTCTCTGCCTGCCTTTCCCCAGTGCTCTGCAAGCTCTCCAGGACAACATAAAATCTGGGGCTCTGTGCTTTCTTTCGTTCTGAACAAGTGTTACTGTTTTCTGCACAAAAGCGATACTGCTAAGAAATGTTAACCCTTCTGTTTCCCAGGCACAGAGAAGGTGCTAGCAGGGAATTCTCTGCCTGCTTTTCCCCAGTGCTCTGCAAGCTCTCCAGCACAACATAAAATATGGGGCTCTGTGCTTTCTTTTGTTCTGAAAAAGTGTTACTGTTATCTGCACAAAAGCGATTCTGCCAAGCAATGTGAACACTTCTGCTTCCCAGGCACAGAGAAGGTGCTAGCAGGGAATTCTCTGCCTGCTTTTCCCCAGTGCTCTGCAAGCTCTCCAGGACAACATAAAATCTGGGGCTCTGTGCTTTCTTTCCTTCTGAACAAGTGTTACTGTTTTCTGCACAAAAGCGATTCTGCGAAGCAATGGGAACACTTCTCTTTCCCAGGCACAGGGAAGGTGCTAGCAGGGAATTCTCTGCCTGCCTTTCCCCAGTGCTCTGCAAGCTCTCCAGGACAACATAAAATCTGGGGCTCTGTGCTTTCTTTCGTTCTGAACAAGTGTTACTGTTTTCTGCACAAAAGCGATTCTGCGAAGCAATGTGAACACTTCTGCTTCCCAGGCACAGAGAAGGTGCTAGCAGGGAATTCTCTGCCTGCCTTTCCCCAGTGCTCTGCAAGCTCTCCAGGACAACAGCAAATCTGGGGCTCTGTGCTTTCTTTCGTTCTGAACAAGTGTTACTGTTTTCTGCACAAAAGCGATTCTGCGAAGCAATGTGAAGACTTCTGCTTCCCAGGCACAGAGAAGGTGCTAGCAGGGAATTCTCTGCCTGCCTTTCCCCAGTGCTCTGCAAGCTCTCCAGGACAACATAAAATCTGGGGCTCTGTGCTTTCTTTCGTTCTGAACAAGTGTTACTGTTTTCTGCACAAAAGCGATTCTGCGAAGCAATGTGAACAGGCACAGAGAAGGTGCTAGCAGGGAATTCTCTGCCTGCCTTTCCCCAGTGCTCTGCAAGCTCTCCAGGACAACATAAAATCTGGGGCTCTGTGCTTTCTTTCGTTCTGAACAAGTGTTACTGTTTTCTGCACAAAAGCGATTCTGCGAAGCAATGTGAACACTTCTGTTTCCCAGGCACAGAGAAGGTGCTAGCAGGGAATTCTCTGCCTGCTTTTCCCCAGTGCTCTGCAAGCTCTCCAGGACAACATAAAATATGGGGCTCTGTGCTTTCTTTCCTTCTGAACAAGTGTTACTGTTTTCTGCACAAAAGCGATACTGCTAAGAAATGTTAACCCTTCTGTTTCCCAGGCACAGAGAAGGTGCTAGCAGGGAATTCTCTGCCTGCCTTTCCCCAGTGCTCTGCAAGCTCTCCAGGACAACATAAAATCTGGGGCTCTGTGCTTTCTTTCGTCTGAACAGGTGTTACTGTTTTCTGCACAAAAGCGATTCTGCGAAGCAATGTGAACAGGCACAGAGAAGGTGCTAGCAGGGAATTCTCTGCCTGCCTTTCCCCAGTGCTCTGCAAGCTCTCCAGGACAACATAAAATCTGGGGCTCTGTGCTTTCTTTCGTTCTGAACAAGTGTTACTGTTTTCTGCACAAAAGCGATTCTGCGAAGAAATGTGAACACTTCTGTTTCCCAGGCACAGAGAAGGTGCTAGCAGGGAATTCTCTGCCTGCTTTTCCCCAGTATTCTGCAAGCTCTCCAGCACAACATAAAATATGGGGCTCTGTGCTTTCTTTCCTTCTGAACAAGTGTTACTGTTTTCTGCACAAAAGCGATACTGCGAAGCAATGTGAACACTTCTGTTTCCCAGGCACAGAGAAGGTGCTAGCAGGGAATTCTCTGCTTGCTTTTCCCCAGTGCTCTGCAAGCTCTCCAGGACAACATAAAATCTGGGGCTCTGTGCTTTCTTTTGTTCTGAAAAAGTGTTACTGTATTCTGCACAAAAGCGATTCTGCGAAGCAATGTGAAGACTTCTGCTTCCCAGGCACAGAGAAGGTGCTAGCAGGGAATTCTCTGCCTGCCTTTCCCCAGTGCTCTGCAAGCTCTCCAGGACAACATAAAATATGGGGCTCTGTGCTTTCTTTCGTCTGAACAAGTGTTACTGTTTTCTGCACAAAAGCGATTCTGCGAAGCAATGTGAACACTTCTGTTTCCCAGGCACAGAGAAGGTGCTAGCAGGGAATTCTCTGCCTGCTTTTCCCCAGTGCTCTGCAAGCTCTCCAGGACAACATAAAATCTGGGGCTCTGTGCTTTCTTTTGTTCTGAACAAGTGTTAGTGTTTTCTGCACAAAAGCGATTCTGCGAAGCAATGTGAACACTTCTGTTTCCCAGGCACAGAGAAGGTGCTAGCAGGGAATTCTCTGCCTGCTTTTCCCCAGTACTCTGCAAGCTCTCCAGCACAACATAAAATCTGGGGCTCTGTGCTTTCTTTCCTTCTGAACAAGTGTTACTGTTTTCTGCACAAAAGCGATACTGCTAAGAAATGTGAACACTTCTGCTTCCCAGGCACCGAGAACGTGCTAGCAGGGAATTCTCTGCCTGCCTTTCCCCAGTGCTCTGCAAGCTCTCCAGGACAACATAAAATCTGGGGCTCTGTGCTTTCTTTCGTTCTGAACAAGTGTTACTGTTTTCTGCACAAAAGCGATTCTGCGAAGCAATGTGAACACTTCTGCTTCCCAGGCACAGAGAAGGTGCTAGCAGGGAATTCTCTGCCTGCTTTTCCCCAGTGCTCTGCAAGCTCTCCAGGACAACATAAAATCTGGGGCTCTGTGCTTTCTTTCGTTCTGAACAAGTGTTATTGTTTTCTGCACAAAAGCGATTCTGCGAAGCAATGTGAACACTTCTGCTTCCCAGGCACAGAGAAGGTGCTAGCAGGGAATTCTCTGCCTGCCTTTCCCCAGTGCTCTGCAAGCTCTCCAGGACAACATAAAATCTGGGGCTCTGTGCTTTCTTTCGTCTGAACAAGTGTTACTGTTTTCTGCACAAAAGCGATTCTGCGAAGCAATGTGAACACTTCTGTTTCCCAGGCACAGAGAAGGTGCTAGCAGGGAATTCTCTGCCTGCTTTTCCCCAGTGCTCTGCAAGCTCTCCAGGACAACATAAAATCTGGGGCTCTGTGCTTTCTTTTGTTCTGAACAAGTGTTACTGTTTTCTGCACAAAAGCGATACTGCTAAGAAATGTTAACCCTTCTGTTTCCCAGGCACAGAGAAGGTGCTAGCAGGGAATTCTCTGCCTGCTTTTCCCCAGTGCTCTGCAAGCTCTCCAGGACAACAGCAAATCTGGGGCTCTGTGCTTTCTTTCGTTCTGAACAAGTGTTACTGTTTTCTGCACAAAAGCGATTCTGCGAAGCAATGTGAAGACTTCTGCTTCCCAGGCACAGAGAAGGTGCTAGCAGGGAATTCTCTGCCTGCCTTTCCCCAGTGCTCTGCAAGCTCTCCAGGACAACATAAAATCTGGGGCTCTGTGCTTTCTTTCGTTCTGAACAAGTGTTACTGTTTTCTGCACAAAAGCGATTCTGCGAAGCAATGTGAACACTTCTGTTTCCCAGGCACAGAGAAGGTGCTAGCAGGGAATTCTCTGCCTGCTTTTCCCCAGTGCTCTGCAAGCTCTCCAGGACAACATAAAATCTGGGGCTCTGTGCTTTCTTTCGTTCTGAACAAGTGTTACTGTTTTCTGCACAAAAGCGATTCTGCGAAGCAATGTGAACAGGCACAGAGAAGGTGCTAGCAGGGAATTCTCTGCCTGCCTTTCCCCAGTGCTCTGCAAGCTCTCCAGGACAACATAAAATCTGGGGCTCTGTGCTTTCTTTCGTTCTGAACAAGTGTTACTGTATTCTGCACAAAAGCGATTCTGCGAAGCAATGGGAACACTTCTGTTTCCCAGGCACAGAGAAGGTGCTAGCAGGGAATTCTCTGCCTGCTTTTCCCCAGTGCTCTGCAAGCTCTCCAGGAAAACATAAAATCTGGGGCTCTGTGCTTTCTTTCGTTCTGAACAGGTGTTATTGTTTTCTGCACAAAACGATTCTGCGAAGCAATGTGAACACTTCTGCTTCCCAGGCACAGAGAAGGTGCTAGCAGGGAATTGTCTGCCTGCCTTTCCCCAGTGCTCTGCAAGCTCTCCAGCACAACATAAAATATGGGGCTCTGTGCTTTCTTTCCTTCTGAACAAGTGTTACTGTTTTCTGCACAAAAGCGATACTGCTAAGAAATGTTAACCCTTCTGTTTCCCAGGCACAGAGAAGGTGCTAGCAGGGAATTCTCTGCCTGCTTTTCCCCAGTGCTCTGCAAGCTCTCCAGGACAACATAAAATCTGGGGCTCTGTGCTTTCTTTTGTTCTGAAAAAGTGTTACTGTTATCTGCACAAAAGCGATTCTGCCAAGCAATGTGAACACTTCTGCTTCCCAGGCACAGAGAAGGTGCTAGCAGGGAATTCTCTGCCTGCTTTTCCCCAGTGCTCTGCAAGCTCTCCAGGACAACATAAAATCTGGGGCTCTGTGCTTTCTTTCCTTCTGAACAAGTGTTACTGTTTTCTGCACAAAAGCGATTCTGCGAAGCAATGGGAACACTTCTCTTTCCCAGGCACAGGGAAGGTGCTAGCAGGGAATTCTCTGCCTGCCTTTCCCCAGTGCTCTGCAAGCTCTCCAGGACAACATAAAATCTGGGGCTCTGTGCTTTCTTTCGTTCTGAACAAGTGTTACTGTTTTCTGCACAAAAGCGATTCTGCGAAGCAATGTGAACACTTCTGCTTCCCAGGCACAGAGAAGGTGCTAGCAGGGAATTCTCTGCCTGCCTTTCCCCAGTGCTCTGCAAGCTCTCCAGGACAACAGCAAATCTGGGGCTCTGTGCTTTCTTTCGTTCTGAACAAGTGTTACTGTTTTCTGCACAAAAGCGATTCTGCGAAGCAATGTGAACAGGCACAGAGAAGGTGCTAGCAGGGAATTCTCTGCCTGCCTTTCCCCAGTGCTCTGCAAGCTCTCCAGGACAACATAAAATCTGGGGCTCTGTGCTTTCTTTCGTTCTGAACAAGTGTTACTGTTTTCTGCACAAAAGCGATTCTGCGAAGCAATGTTAACCCTTCTGTTTCCCAGGCACAGAGAAGGTGCTAGCAGGGAATTCTCTGCCTGCTTTTCCCCAGTGCTCTGCAAGCTCTCCAGGACAACATAAAATCTGGGGCTCTGTGCTTTCTTTTGTTCTGAAAAAGTGTTACTGTTATCTGCACAAAAGCGATTCTGCCAAGCAATGTGAACACTTCTGCTTCCCAGGCACAGAGAAGGTGCTAGCAGGGAATTCTCTGCCTGCTTTTCCCCAGTGCTCTGCAAGCTCTCCAGGACAACATAAAATCTGGGGCTCTGTGCTTTCTTTCGTTCTGAACAAGTGTTACAGTTTTCTGCACAAAAGCGATTCTGCGAAGCAATGTGAACAGGCACAGAGAAGGTGCTAGCAGGGAATTCTCTGCCTGCCTTTCCCCAGTGCTCTGCAAGCTCTCCAGGACAACATAAAATCTGGGGCTCTGTGCTTTCTTTCGTTCTGAACAAGTGTTACTGTATTCTGCACAAAAGCGATTCTGCGAAGCAATGGGAACACTTCTGTTTCCCAGGCACAGAGAAGGTGCTAGCAGGGAATTCTCTGCCTGCTTTTCCCCAGTGCTCTGCAAGCTCTCCAGGACAACATAAAATCTGGGGCTCTGTGCTTTCTTTCGTTCTGAACAGGTGTTATTGTTTTCTGCACAAAACGATTCTGCGAAGCAATGTGAACACTTCTGCTTCCCAGGCACAGAGAAGGTGCTAGCAGGGAATTCTCTGCCTGCCTTTCCCCAGTGCTCTGCAAGCTCTCCAGGACAACATAAAATCTGGGGCTCTGTGCTTTCTTTCGTCTGAACAAGTGTTACTGTTTTCTGCACAAAAGCGATTCTGCGAAGCAATGTGAACACTTCTGTTTCCCAGGCACAGAGAAGGTGCTAGCAGGGAATTCTCTGCCTGCTTTTCCCCAGTGCTCTGCAAGCTCTCCAGCACAACATAAAATATGGGGCTCTGTGCTTTCTTTCCTTCTGAACAAGTGTTACTGTTTTCTGCACAAAAGCGATTCTGCGAAGCAATGTGAAGACTTCTGCTTCCCAGGCACAGGGAAGGTGCTAGCAGGGAATTCTCTGCCTGCCTTTCCCCAGTGCTCTGCAAGCTCTCCAGGACAACATAAAATCTGGGGCTCTGTGCTTTCTTTCGTTCTGAACAAGTGTTACTGTTTTCTGCACAAAAGCGATTCTGCGAAGGAATGTGAACAGGCACAGAGAAGGTGCTAGCAGGGAATTCTCTGCCTGCCTTTCCCCAGTGCTCTGCAAGCTCTCCAGGACAACATAAAATCTGGGGCTCTGTGCTTTCTTTCGTTCTGAACAAGTGTTACTGTTTTCTGCACAAAAGCGATTCTGCGAAGGAATGTGAACAGGCACAGAGAAGGTGCTAGCAGGGAATTCTCTGCCTGCCTTTCCCCAGTGCTCTGCAAGCTCTCCAGGACAACATAAAATCTGGGGCTCTGTGCTTTCTTTCGTCTGAACAGGTGTTACTGTTTTCTGCACAAAAGCGATTCTGCGAAGCAATGTGAACAGGCACAGAGAAGGTGCTAGCAGTGAATTGTCTGCCTGCCTTTCCCCAGTGCTCTGCAAGCTCTCCAGGACAACATAAAATCTGGGGCTCTGTGCTTTCTTTCGTTCTGAACAAGTGTTACTGTTTTCTGCACAAAAGCGATTCTGCGACGCAATGTGAACACTTCTGTTTCCCAGGCACAGAGAAGGTGCTAGCAGGGAATTCTCTGCCTGCTTTTCCCCAGTATTCTGCAAGCTCTCCAGCACAACATAAAATATGGGGCTCTGTGCTTTCTTTCCTTCTGAACAAGTGTTACTGTTTTCTGCACAAAAGCGATACTGCGAAGCAATGTGAACACTTCTGTTTCCCAGGCACAGAGAAGGTGCTAGCAGGGAATTCTCTGCTTGCTTTTCCCCAGTGCTCTGCAAGCTCTCCAGGACAACATAAAATCTGGGGCTCTGTGCTTTCTTTTGTTCTGAAAAAGTGTTACTGTTGTCTGCACAAAAGGGATTCTGCGAAGCAATGTGAAGACTTCTGCTTCCCAGGCACAGAGAAGGTGCTAGCAGGGAATTCTCTGCCTGCTTTTCCCCAGTGCTCTGCAAGCTCTCCAGGACAACATAAAATATGGGGCTCTGTGCTTTCTTTCGTCTGAACAAGTGTTACTGTTTTCTGCACAAAAGCGATTCTGCGAAGCAATGTGAACACTTCTGTTTCCCAGGCACAGAGAAGGTGCTAGCAGGGAATTCTCTGCCTGCTTTTCCCCAGTGCTCTGCAAGCTCTCCAGGACAACATAAAATCTGGGGCTCTGTGCTTTCTTTTGTTCTGAACAAGTGTTAGTGTTTTCTGCACAAAAGCGATTCTGCGAAGCAATGTGAACACTTCTGTTTCCCAGGCACAGAGAAGGTGCTAGCAGGGAATTCTCTGCCTGCTTTTCCCCAGTACTCTGCAAGCTCTCCAGCACAACATAAAATATGGGGCTCTGTGCTTTCTTTCCTTCTGAACAAGTGTTACTGTTTTCTGCACAAAAGCGATACTGCTAAGAAATGTGAACACTTCTGCTTCCCAGGCACCGAGAACGTGCTAGCAGGGAATTCTCTGCCTGCCTTTCCCCAGTGCTCTGCAAGCTCTCCAGGACAACATAAAATCTGGGGCTCTGTGCTTTCTTTCGTTCTGAACAAGTTTTACAGTTTTCTGCACAAAAGCGATTCTGCGAAGGAATGTGAACAGGCACAGAGAAGGTGCTAGCAGGGAATTCTCTGCCTGCCTTTCCCCAGTGCTCTGCAAGCTCTCCAGGACAACATAAAATCTGGGGCTCTGTGCTTTCTTTCGTTCTGAACAAGTGTTACTGTTTTCTGCACAAAAGCGATTCTGCGAAGCAATGTGAACACTTCTGTTTCCCAGGCACAGAGAAGGTGCTAGCAGGGAATTCTCTGCCTGCTTTTCCCCAGTGCTCTGCAAGCTCTCCAGGACAACATAAAATCTGGGGCTCTGTGCTTTCTTTCGTTCTGAACAAGTGTTACTGTTTTCTGCACAAAAGCGATTCTGCGAAGCAATGTGAACAGGCACAGAGAAGGTGCTAGCAGGGAATTCTCTGCCTGCCTTTCCCCACTGCTCTGCAAGCTCTCCAGGACAACATAAAATCTGGGGCTCTGTGCTTTCTTTCGTTCTGAACAAGTGTTACTGTATTCTGCACAAAAGCGATTCTGCGAAGCAATGGGAACACTTCTGTTTCCCAGGCACAGAGAAGGTGCTAGCAGGGAATTCTCTGCCTGCTTTTCCCCAGTGCTCTGCAAGCTCTCCAGGACAACATAAAATCTGGGGCTCTGTGCTTTCTTTCGTTCTGAACAGGTGTTATTGTTTTCTGCACAAAACGATTCTGCGAAGCAATGTGAACACTTCTGCTTCCCAGGCACAGAGAAGGTGCTAGCAGGGAATTCTCTGCCTGCCTTTCCCCAGTATTCTGCAAGCTCTCCAGGACAACATAAAATCTGGGGCTCTGTGCTTTCTTTCGTCTGAACAAGTGTTACTGTTTTCTGCACAAAAGCGATTCTGCGAAGCAATGTGAACACTTCTGTTTCCCAGGCACAGAGAAGGTGCTAGCAGGGAATTCTCTGCCTGCTTTTCCCCAGTGCTCTGCAAGCTCTCCAGCACAACATAAAATATGGGGCTCTGTGCTTTCTTTCCTTCTGAACAAGTGTTACTGTTTTCTGCACAAAAGCGATACTGCTAAGAAATGTTAACCCTTCTGTTTCCCAGGCACAGAGAAGGTGCTAGCAGGGAATTCTCTGCCTGCTTTTCCCCAGTGCTCTGCAAGCTCTCCAGGACAACATAAAATCTGGGGCTCTGTGCTTTCTTTTGTTCTGAAAAAGTGTTACTGTTATCTGCACAAAAGCGATTCTGCCAAGCAATGTGAACACTTCTACTTCCCAGGCACAGAGAAGGTGCTAGCAGGGAATTCTCTGCCTGCTTTTCCCCAGTGCTCTGCAAGCTCTCCAGGACAACATAAAATCTGGGGCTCTGTGCTTTCTTTCCTTCTGAACAAGTGTTACTGTTTTCTGCACAAAAGCGATTCTGCGAAGCAATGGGAACACTTCTCTTTCCCAGGCACAGGGAAGGTGCTAGCAGGGAATTCTCTGCCTGCCTTTCCCCAGTGCTCTGCAAGCTCTCCAGGACAACATAAAATCTGGGGCTCTGTGCTTTCTTTCGTTCTGAACAAGTGTTACTGTTTTCTGCACAAAAGCGATTCTGCGAAGCAATGTGAACACTTCTGCTTCCCAGGCACAGAGAAGGTGCTAGCAGGGAATTCTCTGCCTGCCTTTCCCCAGTGCTCTGCAAGCTCTCCAGGACAACATAAAATCTGGGGCTCTGTGCTTTCTTTCGTTCTGAACAAGTGTTACTGTTTTCTGCACAAAAGCGATACTGCTAAGAAATGTTAACCCTTCTGTTTCCCAGGCACAGAGAAGGTGCTAGCAGGGAATTCTCTGCCTGCTTTTCCCCAGTGCTCTGCAAGCTCTCCAGGACAACATAAAATCTGGGGCTCTGTGCTTTCTTTCGTTCTGAACAGGTGTTACTGTTTTCTGCACAAAAGCGATTCTGCGAAGCAATGGGAACTCTTCTCTTTCCCAGGCACAGGGAAGGTGCTAGCAGGGAATTCTCTGCCTGCCTTTCCCCAGTGCTCTGCAAGCTCTCCAGGACAACATAAAATCTGGGGCTCTGTGCTTTCTTTCGTTCTGAACAAGTGTTACTGTTTTCTGCACAAAAGCGATTCTGCGAAGAAATGTGAACACTTCTGTTTCCCAGGCACAGAGAAGGTGCTAGCAGGGAATTCTCTGCCTGCTTTTCCCCAGTGCTCTGTAAGCTCTCCAGGACAACATAAAATCTGGGGCTCTGTGCTTTCTTTCGTTCTGAACAAGTGTTACTGTTTTCTGCACAAAAGCGATTCTGCGAAGCAATGTGAACACTTCTGCTTCCCAGGCACAGAGAAGGTGCTAGCAGGGAATTCTCTGCCTGCCTTTCCCCAGTGCTCTGCAAGCTCTCCAGGACAACAGCAAATCTGGGGCTCTGTGCTTTCTTTCGTTCTGAACAAGTGTTACTGTTTTCTGCACAAAAGCGATTCTGCGAAGCAATGTGAAGACTTCTGCTTCCCAGGCACAGAGAAGGTGCTAGCAGGGAATTCTCTGCCTGCCTTTCCCCAGTGCTCTGCAAGCTCTCCAGGACAACATAAAATCTGGGGCTCTGTGCTTTCTTTCCTTCTGAACAAGTGTTACTGTTTTCTGCACAAAAGCGATTCTGCGAAGCAATGTGAACACTTCTGCTTCCCAGGCACAGAGAAGGTGCTAGCAGGGAATTCTCTGCCTGCTTTTCCCCAGTGCTCTGCAAGCTCTCCAGGACAACATAAAATCTGGGGCTCTGTGCTTTCTTTTGTTCTGAACAAGTGTTACTGTTTTCTGCACAAAAGCGATTCTGCGAAGCAATGTGAACACTTCTGCTTCCCAGGCACAGAGAAGGTGCTAGCAGGAAATTCTCTGCCTGCCTTTCCCCAGTGCTCTGCAAGCTCTCCAGGACAACATAAAATCTGGGGCTCTGTGCTTTCTTTCGTTCTGAACAAGTGTTACTGTTTTCTGCACAAAAGCGATTCTGCGAAGCAATGTGAACACTTCTGTTTCCCAGGCACAGAGAAGGTGCTAGCAGGGAATTCTCTGCCTGCTTTTCCCCAGTGCTCTGCAAGCTCTCCAGGACAACATAAAATCTGGGGCTCTGTGCTTTCTTTCGTTCTGAACAAGTGTTACTGTTTTCTGCACAAAAGCGATTCTGCGAAGCAATGTGAACAGGCACAGAGAAGGTGCTAGCAGGGAATTCTCTGCCTGCCTTTCCCCAGTGCTCTGCAAGCTCTCCAGGACAACATAAAATCTGGGGCTCTGTGCTTTCTTTCGTTCTGAACAAGTGTTACTGTTTTCTGCACAAAAGCGATTCTGCGAAGCAATGTGAACACTTCTGTTTCCCAGGCACAGAGAAGGTGCTAGCAGGGAATTCTCTGCCTGCTTTTCCCCAGTGCTCTGCAAGCTCTCCAGGACAACATAAAATCTGGGGCTCTGTGCTTTCTTTCGTTCTGAACAAGTGTTACTGTTTTCTGCACAAAAGCGATTCTGCGAAGCAATGTGAACAGGCACAGAGAAGGTGCTAGCAGGGAATTCTCTGCCTGCCTTTCCCCAGTGCTCTGCAAGCTCTCCAGGACAACATAAAATCTGGGGCTCTGTGCTTTCTTTCGTTCTGAACAAGTGTTACTGTATTCTGCACAAAAGCGATTCTGCGAAGCAATGGGAACACTTCTGTTTCCCAGGCACAGAGAAGGTGCTAGCAGGGAATTCTCTGCCTGCTTTTCCCCAGTGCTCTGCAAGCTCTCCAGGACAACATAAAATCTGGGGCTCTGTGCTTTCTTTCGTTCTGAACAGGTGTTATTGTTTTCTGCACAAAACGATTCTGCGAAGCAATGTGAACACTTCTGCTTCCCAGGCACAGAGAACGTGCTAGCAGGGAATTCTCTGCCTGCCTTTCCCCAGTGCTCTGCAAGCTCTCCAGCACAACATAAAATATGGGGCTCTGTGCTTTCTTTCCTTCTGAACAAGTGTTACTGTTTTCTGCACAAAAGCGATACTGCTAAGAAATGTTAACCCTTCTGTTTCCCAGGCACAGAGAAGGTGCTAGCAGGGAATTCTCTGCCTGCTTTTCCCCAGTGCTCTGCAAGCTCTCCAGGACAACATAAAATCTGGGGCTCTGTGCTTTCTTTTGTTCTGAAAAAGTGTTACTGTTATCTGCACAAAAGCGATTCTGCCAAGCAATGTGAACACTTCTGCTTCCCAGGCACAGAGAAGGTGCTAGCAGGGAATTCTCTGCCTGCTTTTCCCCAGTGCTCTGCAAGCTCTCCAGGACAACATAAAATCTGGGGCTCTGTGCTTTCTTTCCTTCTGAACAAGTGTTACTGTTTTCTGCACAAAAGCGATTCTGCGAAGCAATGGGAACACTTCTCTTTCCCAGGCACAGGGAAGGTGCTAGCAGGGAATTCTCTGCCTGCCTTTCCCCAGTGCTCTGCAAGCTCTCCAGGACAACATAAAATCTGGGGCTCTGTGCTTTCTTTCGTTCTGAACAAGTGTTACTGTTTTCTGCACAAAAGCGATTCTGCGAAGCAATGTGAACACTTCTGCTTCCCAGGCACAGAGAAGGTGCTAGCAGGGAATTCTCTGCCTGCCTTTCCCCAGTGCTCTGCAAGCTCTCCAGGACAACATAAAATCTGGGGCTCTGTGCTTTCTTTCGTTCTGAACAAGTGTTACTGTTTTCTGCACAAAAGCGATTCTGCGAAGCAATGTGAACAGGCACAGAGAAGGTGCTAGCAGGGAATTCTCTGCCTGCCTTTCCCCAGTGCTCTGCAAGCTCTCCAGGACAACATAAAATCTGGGGCTCTGTGCTTTCTTTCCTTCTGAACAAGTGTTACTGTTTTCTGCACAAAAGCGATACTGCTAAGAAATGTTAACCCTTCTGTTTCCCAGGCACAGAGAAGGTGCTAGCAGGGAATTCTCTGCCTGCTTTTCCCCAGTGCTCTGCAAGCTCTCCAGGACAACATAAAATCTGGGGCTCTGTGCTTTCTTTTGTTCTGAAAAAGTGTTACTGTTATCTGCACAAAAGCGATTCTGCCAAGCAATGTGAACACTTCTGCTTCCCAGGCACAGAGAAGGTGCTAGCAGGGAATTCTCTGCCTGCTTTTCCCCAGTGCTCTGCAAGCTCTCCAGGACAACATAAAATCTGGGGCTCTGTGCTTTCTTTCGTTCTGAACAAGTGTTACAGTTTTCTGCACAAAAGCGATTCTGCGAAGCAATGTGAACAGGCACAGAGAAGGTGCTAGCAGGGAATTCTCTGCCTGCCTTTCCCCAGTGCTCTGCAAGCTCTCCAGGACAACATAAAATCTGGGGCTCTGTGCTTTCTTTCGTTCTGAACAAGTGTTACTGTATTCTGCACAAAAGCGATTCTGCGAAGCAATGGGAACACTTCTGTTTCCCAGGCACAGAGAAGGTGCTAGCAGGGAATTCTCTGCCTGCTTTTCCCCAGTGCTCTGCAAGCTCTCCAGGACAACATAAAATCTGGGGCTCTGTGCTTTCTTTCGTTCTGAACAGGTGTTATTGTTTTCTGCACAAAACGATTCTGCGAAGCAATGTGAACACTTCTGCTTCCCAGGCACAGAGAAGGTGCTAGCAGGGAATTCTCTGCCTGCCTTTCCCCAGTGCTCTGCAAGCTCTCCAGGACAACATAAAATCTGGGGCTCTGTGCTTTCTTTCGTCTGAACAAGTGTTACTGTTTTCTGCACAAAAGCGATTCTGCGAAGCAATGTGAACACTTCTGTTTCCCAGGCACAGAGAAGGTGCTAGCAGGGAATTCTCTGCCTGCTTTTCCCCAGTGCTCTGCAAGCTCTCCAGCACAACATAAAATATGGGGCTCTGTGCTTTCTTTCCTTCTGAACAAGTGTTACTGTTTTCTGCACAAAAGCGATACTGCTAAGAAATGTTAACCCTTCTGTTTCCCAGGCACAGAGAAGGTGCTAGCAGGGAATTCTCTGCCTGCTTTTCCCCAGTGCTCTGCAAGCTCTCCAGGACAACATAAAATCTGGGGCTCTGTGCTTTCTTTTGTTCTGAAAAAGTGTTACTGTTATCTGCACAAAAGCGATTCTGCCAAGCAATGTGAACACTTCTGCTTCCCAGGCACAGAGAAGGTGCTAGCAGGGAATTCTCTGCCTGCTTTTCCCCAGTGCTCTGCAAGCTCTCCAGGACAACATAAAATCTGGGGTCTGTGCTTTCTTTCGTTCTGAACAAGTGTTACAGTTTTCTGCACAAAAGCGATTCTGCGAAGCAATGTGAACAGGCACAGAGAAGGTGCTAGCAGGGAATTCTCTGCCTGCCTTTCCCCAGTGCTCTGCAAGCTCTCCAGGACAACATAAAATCTGGGGCTCTGTGCTTTCTTTCGTTCTGAACAAGTGTTACTGTATTCTGCACAAAAGCGATTCTGCGAAGCAATGGGAACACTTCTGTTTCCCAGGCACAGAGAAGGTGCTAGCAGGGAATTCTCTGCCTGCTTTTCCCCAGTGCTCTGCAAGCTCTCCAGGACAACATAAAATCTGGGGCTCTGTGCTTTCTTTCGTTCTGAACAGGTGTTATTGTTTTCTGCACAAAACGATTCTGCGAAGCAATGTGAACACTTCTGCTTCCCAGGCACAGAGAAGGTGCTAGCAGGGAATTCTCTGCCTGCCTTTCCCCAGTGCTCTGCAAGCTCTCCAGGACAACATAAAATCTGGGGCTCTGTGCTTTCTTTCGTCTGAACAAGTGTTACTGTTTTCTGCACAAAAGCGATTCTGCGAAGCAATGTGAACACTTCTGTTTCCCAGGCACAGAGAAGGTGCTAGCAGGGAATTCTCTGCCTGCTTTTCCCCAGTGCTCTGCAAGCTCTCCAGCACAACATAAAATATGGGGCTCTGTGCTTTCTTTCCTTCTGAACAAGTGTTACTGTTTTCTGCACAAAAGCGATTCTGCGAAGCAATGTGAAGACTTCTGCTTCCCAGGCACAGGGAAGGTGCTAGCAGGGAATTCTCTGCCTGCCTTTCCCCAGTGCTCTGCAAGCTCTCCAGGACAACATAAAATCTGGGGCTCTGTGCTTTCTTTCGTTCTGAACAAGTGTTACTGTTTTCTGCACAAAAGCGATTCTGCGAAGCAATGTGAACAGGCACAGAGAAGGTGCTAGCAGGGAATTCTCTGCCTGCCTTTCCCCAGTGCTCTGCAAGCTCTCCAGGACAACATAAAATCTGGGGCTCTGTGCTTTCTTTTGTTCTGAACAAGTGTTACTGTATTCTGCACAAAAGCGATTCTGCGAAGCAATGTGAACACTTCTGCTTCCCAGGCACAGAGAAGGTGCTAGCAGGGAATTCTCTGCCTGCCTTTCCCCAGTGCTCTGCAAGCTCTCCAGGACAACATAAAATCTGGGGCTCTGTGCTTTCTTTCGTTCTGAACAAGTGTTACTGTTTTCTGCACAAAAGCTATACTGCTAAGAAATGTTAACCCTTCTGTTTCCCAGGCACAGAGAAGGTGCTAGCAGGGAATTCTCTGCCTGCTTTTCCCCAGTGCTCTGCAAGCTCTCCAGGACAACATAAAATCTGGGGCTCTGTGCTTTCTTTCGTTCTGAACAAGTGTTACTGTTTTCTGCACAAAAGCGATTCTGCGAAGCAATGTGAACACTTCTGTTTCCCAGGCACAGAGAAGGTGCTAGCAGGGAATTCTCTGCCTGCTTTTCCCCAGTGCTCTGCAAGCTCTCCAGGACAACATAAAATCTGGGGCTCTGTGCTTTCTTTCGTTCTGAACAAGTGTTACAGTTTTCTGCACAAAAGCGATTCTGCGAAGCAATGTGAACAGGCACAGAGAAGGTGCTAGCAGGGAATTCTCTGCCTGCCTTTCCCCAGTGCTCTGCAAGCTCTCCAGGACAACATAAAATCTGGGGCTCTGTGCTTTCTTTTGTTCTGAAAAAGTGTTACTGTTGTCTGCACAAAAGCGATTCTGCGAAGCAATGTGAAGACTTCTGCTTCCCAGGCACAGAGAAGGTGCTAGCAGGGAATTCTCTGCCTGCTTTTCCCCAGTGCTCTGCAAGCTCTCCAGGACAACATAAAATATGGGGCTCTGTGCTTTCTTTCGTCTGAACAAGTGTTACTGTTTTCTGCACAAAAGCGATTCTGCGAAGCAATGTGAACACTTCTGTTTCCCAGGCACAGAGAAGGTGCTAGCAGGGAATTCTCTGCCTGCTTTTCCCCAGTGCTCTGCAAGCTCTCCAGGACAACATAAAATCTGGGGCTCTGTGCTTTCTTTTGTTCTGAACAAGTGTTAGTGTTTTCTGCACAAAAGCGATTCTGCGAAGCAATGTGAACACTTCTGTTTCCCAGGCACAGAGAAGGTGCTAGCAGGGAATTCTCTGCCTGCTTTTCCCCAGTACTCTGCAAGCTCTCCAGCACAACATAAAATATGGGGCTCTGTGCTTTCTTTCCTTCTGAACAAGTGTTACTGTTTTCTGCACAAAAGCGATACTGCTAAGAAATGTGAACACTTCTGCTTCCCAGGCACCGAGAACGTGCTAGCAGGGAATTCTCTGCCTGCCTTTCCCCAGTGCTCTGCAAGCTCTCCAGGACAACATAAAATCTGGGGCTCTGTGCTTTCTTTCGTTCTGAACAAGTTTTACAGTTTTCTGCACAAAAGCGATTCTGCGAAGGAATGTGAACAGGCACAGAGAAGGTGCTAGCAGGGAATTCTCTGCCTGCCTTTCCCCAGTGCTCTGCAAGCTCTGCAGGACAACATAAAATCTGGGGCTCTGTGCTTTCTTTCGTTCTGAACAAGTGTTACTGTTTTCTGCACAAAAGCGATTCTGCGAAGAAATGTGAACACTTCTGTTTCCCAGGCACAGAGAAGGTGCTAGCAGGGAATTCTCTGCCTGCTTTTCCCCAGTGCTCTGCAAGCTCTCCAGGACAACATAAAATCTGGGGCTCTGTGCTTTCTTTCGTTCTGAACAAGTGTTATTGTTTTCTGCACAAAAGCGATTCTGCGAAGCAATGTGAACACTTCTGCTTCCCAGGCACAGAGAAGGTGCTAGCAGGGACTTCTCTGCCTGCCTTTCCCCAGTGCTCTGCAAGCTCTCCAGGACAACATAAAATCTGGGGCTCTGTGCTTTCTTTCGTCTGAACAAGTGTTACTGTTTTCTGCACAAAAGCGATTCTGCGAAGCAATGTGAACACTTCTGTTTCCCAGGCACAGAGAAGGTGCTAGCAGGGAATTCTCTGCCTGCTTTTCCCCAGTGCTCTGCAAGCTCTCCAGGACAACATAAAATCTGGGGCTCTGTGCTTTCTTTTGTTCTGAACAGGTGTTATTGTTTTCTGCACAAAACGATTCTGCGAAGCAATGTGAACACTTCTGCTTCCCAGGCACAGAGAAGGTGCTAGCAGGGAATTCTCTGCCTGCTTTTCCCCAGTGCTCTGCAAGCTCTCCAGCAAAACATAAAATATGGGGCTCTGTGCTTTCTTTCCTTCTGAACAAGTGTTACTGTTTTCTGCACAAAAGCGATACTGCTAAGAAATGTTAACCCTTCTGTTTCCCAGGCACAGAGAAGGTGCTAGCAGGGAATTCTCTGCCTGCTTTTCCCCAGTGCTCTGCAAGCTCTCCAGGACAACAGCAAATCTGGGGCTCTGTGCTTTCTTTCGTTCTGAACAAGTGTTACTGTTTTCTGCACAAAAGCGATTCTGCGAAGCAATGTGAAGACTTCTGCTTCCCAGGCACAGAGAAGGTGCTAGCAGGGAATTCTCTGCCTGCCTTTCCCCAGTGCTCTGCAAGCTCTCCAGGACAACATAAAATCTGGGGCTCTGTGCTTTCTTTCGTTCTGAACAAGTGTTACTGTTTTCTGCACAAAAGCGATTCTGCGAAGCAATGTGAACACTTCTGCTTCCCAGGCACAGAGAAGGTGCTAGCAGGGAATTCTCTGCCTGCTTTTCCCCAGTGCTCTGCAAGCTCTCCAGCACAACATAAAATATGGGGCTCTGTGCTTTCTTTCCTTCTGAACAAGTGTTACTGTTTTCTGCACAAAAGCGATTCTGCGAAGCAATGTGAACAGGCACAGAGAAGGTGCTAGCAGGGAATTCTCTGCCTGCCTTTCCCCAGTGCTCTGCAAGCTCTCCAGGACAACATAAAATCTGGGGCTCTGTGCTTTCTTTCGTTCTGAACAAGTGTTACTGTATTCTGCACAAAAGCGATTCTGCGAAGCAATGGGAACACTTCTGTTTCCCAGGCACAGAGAAGGTGCTAGCAGGGAATTCTCTGCCTGCTTTTCCCCAGTGCTCTGCAAGCTCTCCAGGACAACATAAAATCTGGGGCTCTGTGCTTTCTTTCGTTCTGAACAGGTGTTATTGTTTTCTGCACAAAACGATTCTGCGAAGCAATGTGAACACTTCTGTTTCCCAGGCACAGAGAAGGTGCTAGCAGGGAATTCTCTGCCTGCTTTTCCCCAGTGCTCTGCAAGCTCTCCAGGACAACATAAAATCTGGGGCTCTGTGCTTTCTTTCGTTCTGAACAAGTGTTACTGTTTTCTGCACAAAAGCGATTCTGCGAAGCAATGTGAACAGGCACAGAGAAGGTGCTAGCAGGGAATTCTCTGCCTGCCTTTCCCCAGTGCTCTGCAAGCTCTCCAGGACAACATAAAATCTGGGGCTCTGTGCTTTCTTTCGTTCTGAACAAGTGTTACTGTTTTCTGCACAAAAGCGATTCTGCGAAGCAATGTGAACACTTCTGTTTCCCAGGCACAGAGAAGGTGCTAGCAGGGAATTCTCTGCCTGCTTTTCCCCAGTGCTCTGCAAGCTCTCCAGGACAACATAAAATCTGGGGCTCTGTGCTTTCTTTCGTTCTGAACAAGTGTTACTGTTTTCTGCACAAAAGCGATTCTGCGAAGCAATGTGAACAGGCACAGAGAAGGTGCTAGCAGGGAATTCTCTGCCTGCCTTTCCCCAGTGCTCTGCAAGCTCTCCAGGACAACATAAAATCTGGGGCTCTGTGCTTTCTTTCGTTCTGAACAAGTGTTACTGTATTCTGCACAAAAGCGATTCTGCGAAGCAATGGGAACACTTCTGTTTCCCAGGCACAGAGAAGGTGCTAGCAGGGAATTCTCTGCCTGCTTTTCCCCAGTGCTCTGCAAGCTCTCCAGGACAACATAAAATCTGGGGCTCTGTGCTTTCTTTCGTTCTGAACAGGTGTTATTGTTTTCTGCACAAAACGATTCTGCGAAGCAATGTGAACACTTCTGCTTCCCAGGCACAGAGAAGGTGCTAGCAGGGAATTCTCTGCCTGCCTTTCCCCAGTGCTCTGCAAGCTCTCCAGCACAACATAAAATATGGGGCTCTGTGCTTTCTTTCCTTCTGAACAAGTGTTACTGTTTTCTGCACAAAAGCGATACTGCTAAGAAATGTTAACCCTTCTGTTTCCCAGGCACAGAGAAGGTGCTAGCAGGGAATTCTCTGCCTGCTTTTCCCCAGTGCTCTGCAAGCTCTCCAGGACAACATAAAATCTGGGGCTCTGTGCTTTCTTTTGTTCTGAAAAAGTGTTACTGTTATCTGCACAAAAGCGATTCTGCCAAGCAATGTGAACACTTCTGCTTCCCAGGCACAGAGAAGGTGCTAGCAGGGAATTCTCTGCCTGCTTTTCCCCAGTGCTCTGCAAGCTCTCCAGGACAACATAAAATCTGGGGCTCTGTGCTTTCTTTCCTTCTGAACAAGTGTTACTGTTTTCTGCACAAAAGCGATTCTGCGAAGCAATGGGAACACTTCTCTTTCCCAGGCACAGGGAAGGTGCTAGCAGGGAATTCTCTGCCTGCCTTTCCCCAGTGCTCTGCAAGCTCTCCAGGACAACATAAAATCTGGGGCTCTGTGCTTTCTTTCATTCTGAACAAGTGTTACTGTTTTCTGCACAAAAGCGATTCTGCGAAGCAATGTGAACACTTCTGCTTCCCAGGCACAGAGAAGGTGCTAGCAGGGAATTCTCTGCCTGCCTTTCCCCAGTGCTCTGCAAGCTCTCCAGGACAACAGCAAATCTGGGGCTCTGTGCTTTCTTTCCTTCTGAACAAGTGTTACTGTTTTCTGCACAAAAGCGATACTGCTAAGAAATGTTAACCCTTCTGTTTCCCAGGCACAGAGAAGGTGCTAGCAGGGAATTCTCTGCCTGCTTTTCCCCAGTGCTCTGCAAGCTCTCCAGGACAACATAAAATCTGGGGCTCTGTGCTTTCTTTTGTTCTGAAAAAGTGTTACTGTTATCTGCACAAAAGCGATTCTGCCAAGCAATGTGAACACTTCTGCTTCCCAGGCACAGAGAAGGTGCTAGCAGGGAATTCTCTGCCTGCTTTTCCCCAGTGCTCTGCAAGCTCTCCAGGACAACATAAAATCTGGGGCTCTGTGCTTTCTTTCGTTCTGAACAAGTGTTACAGTTTTCTGCACAAAAGCGATTCTGCGAAGCAATGTGAACAGGCACAGAGAAGGTGCTAGCAGGGAATTCTCTGCCTGCCTTTCCCCAGTGCTCTGCAAGCTCTCCAGGACAACATAAAATCTGGGGCTCTGTGCTTTCTTTCGTTCTGAACAAGTGTTACTGTATTCTGCACAAAAGCGATTCTGCGAAGCAATGGGAACACTTCTGTTTCCCAGGCACAGAGAAGGTGCTAGCAGGGAATTCTCTGCCTGCTTTTCCCCAGTGCTCTGCAAGCTCTCCAGGACAACATAAAATCTGGGGCTCTGTGCTTTCTTTCGTTCTGAACAGGTGTTATTGTTTTCTGCACAAAACGATTCTGCGAAGCAATGTGAACACTTCTGCTTCCCAGGCACAGAGAAGGTGCTAGCAGGGAATTCTCTGCCTGCCTTTCCCCAGTGCTCTGCAAGCTCTCCAGGACAACATAAAATCTGGGGCTCTGTGCTTTCTTTCGTCTGAACAAGTGTTACTGTTTTCTGCACAAAAGCGATTCTGCGAAGCAATGTGAACACTTCTGTTTCCCAGGCACAGAGAAGGTGCTAGCAGGGAATTCTCTGCCTGCTTTTCCCCAGTGCTCTGCAAGCTCTCCAGCACAACATAAAATATGGGGCTCTGTGCTTTCTTTCGTTCTGAACAAGTGTTACTGTTTTCTGCACAAAAGCGATTCTGCGAAGCAATGTGAAGACTTCTGCTTCCCAGGCACAGGGAAGGTGCTAGCAGGGAATTCTCTGCCTGCCTTTCCCCAGTGCTCTGCAAGCTCTCCAGGACAACATAAAATCTGGGGCTCTGTGCTTTCTTTCGTTCTGAACAAGTGTTACTGTTTTCTGCACAAAAGCGATTCTGCGAAGCAATGTGAACAGGCACAGAGAAGGTGCTAGCAGGGAATTCTCTGCCTGCCTTTCCCCAGTGCTCTGCAAGCTCTCCAGGACAACATAAAATCTGGGGCTCTGTGCTTTCTTTTGTTCTGAACAAGTGTTACTGTATTCTGCACAAAAGCGATTCTGCGAAGCAATGTGAACACTTCTGCTTCCCAGGCACAGAGAAGGTGCTAGCAGGGAATTCTCTGCCTGCCTTTCCCCAGTGCTCTGCAAGCTCTCCAGGACAACATAAAATCTGGGGCTCTGTGCTTTCTTTCGTTCTGAACAAGTGTTACTGTTTTCTGCACAAAAGCTATACTGCTAAGAAATGTTAACCCTTCTGTTTCCCAGGCACAGAGAAGGTGCTAGCAGGGAATTCTCTGCCTGCTTTTCCCCAGTGCTCTGCAAGCTCTCCAGGACAACATAAAATATGGGGCTCTGTGCTTTCTTTTGTTCTGAAAAAGTGTTACTGTTATCTGCACAAAAGCGATTCTGCCAAGCAATGTGAACACTTCTGCTTCCCAGGCACAGAGAAGGTGCTAGCAGGGAATTCTCTGCCTGCTTTTCCCCAGTGCTCTGCAAGCTCTCCAGGACAACATAAAATCTGGGGCTCTGTGCTTTCTTTCGTTCTGAACAAGTGTTACTGTTTTCTGCACAAAAGCGATTCTGCGAAGCAATGTGAACACTTCTGTTTCCCAGGCACAGAGAAGGTGCTAGCAGGGAATTCTCTGCCTGCTTTTCCCCAGTGCTCTGCAAGCTCTCCAGGACAACATAAAATCTGGGGCTCTGTGCTTTCTTTCGTTCTGAACAAGTGTTACAGTTTTCTGCACAAAAGCGATTCTGCGAAGCAATGTGAACAGGCACAGAGAAGGTGCTAGCAGGGAATTCTCTGCCTGCCTTTCCCCACTGCTCTGCAAGCTCTCCAGGACAACATAAAATCTGGGGCTCTGTGCTTTCTTTCGTTCTGAACAAGTGTTACTGTATTCTGCACAAAAGCGATTCTGCGAAGCAATGGGAACACTTCTGTTTCCCAGGCACAGAGAAGGTGCTAGCAGGGAATTCTCTGCCTGCTTTTCCCCAGTGCTCTGCAAGCTCTCCAGGACAACATAAAATCTGGGGCTCTGTGCTTTCTTTCGTTCTGAACAGGTGTTATTGTTTTCTGCACAAAACGATTCTGCGAAGCAATGTGAACACTTCTGCTTCCCAGGCACAGAGAAGGTGCTAGCAGGGAATTCTCTGCCTGCTTTTCCCCAGTGCTCTGCAAGCTCTCCAGCAAAACATAAAATATGGGGCTCTGTGCTTTCTTTCCTTCTGAACAAGTGTTACTGTTTTCTGCACAAAAGCGATACTGCTAAGAAATGTTAACCCTTCTGTTTCCCAGGCACAGAGAAGGTGCTAGCAGGGAATTCTCTGCCTGCCTTTCCCCAGTGCTCTGCAAGCTCTCCAGGACAACATAAAATCTGGGGCTCTGTGCTTTCTTTCGTTCTGAACAAGTGTTACTGTTTTCTGCACAAAAGCGATTCTGCGAAGGAATGTGAACAGGCACAGAGAAGGTGCTAGCAGGGAATTCTCTGCCTGCCTTTCCCCAGTGCTCTGCAAGCTCTCCAGGACAACATAAAATCTGGGGCTCTGTGCTTTCTTTCGTTCTGAACAAGTGTTACTGTTTTCTGCACAAAAGCGATTCTGCGAAGGAATGTGAACAGGCACAGAGAAGGTGCTAGCAGGGAATTCTCTGCCTGCCTTTCCCCAGTGCTCTGCAAGCTCTCCAGGACAACATAAAATCTGGGGCTCTGTGCTTTCTTTCGTCTGAACAGGTGTTACTGTTTTCTGCACAAAAGCGATTCTGCGAAGCAATGTGAACAGGCACAGAGAAGGTGCTAGCAGTGAATTGTCTGCCTGCCTTTCCCCAGTGCTCTGCAAGCTCTCCAGGACAACATAAAATCTGGGGCTCTGTGCTTTCTTTCGTTCTGAACAAGTGTTACTGTTTTCTGCACAAAAGCGATTCTGCGACGCAATGTGAACACTTCTGTTTCCCAGGCACAGAGAAGGTGCTAGCAGGGAATTCTCTGCCTGCTTTTCCCCAGTATTCTGCAAGCTCTCCAGCACAACATAAAATATGGGGCTCTGTGCTTTCTTTCCTTCTGAACAAGTGTTACTGTTTTCTGCACAAAAGCGATACTGCGAAGCAATGTGAACACTTCTGTTTCCCAGGCACAGAGAAGGTGCTAGCAGGGAATTCTCTGCTTGCTTTTCCCCAGTGCTCTGCAAGCTCTCCAGGACAACATAAAATCTGGGGCTCTGTGCTTTCTTTTGTTCTGAAAAAGTGTTACTGTTGTCTGCACAAAAGCGATTCTGCGAAGCAATGTGAAGACTTCTGCTTCCCAGGCACAGAGAAGGTGCTAGCAGGGAATTCTCTGCCTGCTTTTCCCCAGTGCTCTGCAAGCTCTCCAGGACAACATAAAATATGGGGCTCTGTGCTTTCTTTCGTCTGAACAAGTGTTACTGTTTTCTGCACAAAAGCGATTCTGCGAAGCAATGTGAACACTTCTGTTTCCCAGGCACAGAGAAGGTGCTAGCAGGGAATTCTCTGCCTGCTTTTCCCCAGTGCTCTGCAAGCTCTCCAGGACAACATAAAATCTGGGGCTCTGTGCTTTCTTTTGTTCTGAACAAGTGTTAGTGTTTTCTGCACAAAAGCGATTCTGCGAAGCAATGTGAACACTTCTGTTTCCCAGGCACAGAGAAGGTGCTAGCAGGGAATTCTCTGCCTGCTTTTCCCCAGTACTCTGCAAGCTCTCCAGCACAACATAAAATATGGGGCTCTGTGCTTTCTTTCCTTCTGAACAAGTGTTACTGTTTTCTGCACAAAAGCGATACTGCTAAGAAATGTGAACACTTCTGCTTCCCAGGCACCGAGAACGTGCTAGCAGGGAATTCTCTGCCTGCCTTTCCCCAGTGCTCTGCAAGCTCTCCAGGACAACATAAAATCTGGGGCTCTGTGCTTTC
This sequence comes from Strix uralensis, assembly GCF_047716275.1. Taxonomy (NCBI): domain Eukaryota; kingdom Metazoa; phylum Chordata; class Aves; order Strigiformes; family Strigidae; genus Strix; species Strix uralensis. The sequence goes on along the minus strand of NW_027436715.1, from coordinate 1,212,202 downwards.
TTTCGTTCTGAACAAGTTTTACAGTTTTCTGCACAAAAGCGATTCTGCGAAGGAATGTGAACAGGCACAGAGAAGGTGCTAGCAGGGAATTCTCTGCCTGCCTTTCCCCAGTGCTCTGCAAGCTCTCCAGGACAACATAAAATCTGGGGCTCTGTGCTTTCTTTCGTTCTGAACAAGTGTTACTGTTTTCTGCACAAAAGCGATTCTGCGAAGAAATGTGAACACTTCTGTTTCCCAGGCACAGAGAAGGTGCTAGCAGGGAATTCTCTGCCTGCTTTTCCCCAGTGCTCTGCAAGCTCTCCAGCACAACATAAAATATGGGGCTCTGTGCTTTCTTTCCTTCTGAACAAGTGTTACTGTTTTCTGCACAAAAGCGATACTGCTAAGAAATGTTAACCCTTCTGTTTCCCAGGCACAGAGAAGGTGCTAGCAGGGAATTCTCTGCCTGCTTTTCCCCAGTGCTCTGCAAGCTCTCCAGGACAACATAAAATCTGGGGCTCTGTGCTTTCTTTCGTTCTGAACAAGTGTTACTGTTTTCTGCACAAAAGCGATTCTGCGAAGCAATGTGAAGACTTCTGCTTCCCAGGCACAGAGAAGGTGCTAGCAGGGAATTCTCTGCCTGCCTTTCCCCAGTGCTCTGCAAGCTCTCCAGGACAACATAAAATCTGGGGCTCTGTGCTTTCTTTCGTTCTGAACAAGTGTTACTGTTTTCTGCACAAAAGCGATTCTGCGAAGCAATGTGAACACTTCTGTTTCCCAGGCACAGAGAAGGTGCTAGCAGGGAATTCTCTGCCTGCTTTTCCCCAGTGCTCTGCAAGCTCTCCAGGACAACATAAAATCTGGGGCTCTGTGCTTTCTTTCGTTCTGAACAAGTGTTACAGTTTTCTGCACAAAAGCGATTCTGCGAAGCAATGTGAACAGGCACAGAGAAGGTGCTAGCAGGGAATTCTCTGCCTGCCTTTCCCCAGTGCTCTGCAAGCTCTCCAGGACAACATAAAATCTGGGGCTCTGTGCTTTCTTTCGTTCTGAACAAGTGTTACTGTATTCTGCACAAAAGCGATTCTGCGAAGCAATGGGAACACTTCTGTTTCCCAGGCACAGAGAAGGTGCTAGCAGGGAATTCTCTGCCTGCTTTTCCCCAGTGCTCTGCAAGCTCTCCAGGACAACATAAAATCTGGGGCTCTGTGCTTTCTTTCGTTCTGAACAGGTGTTATTGTTTTCTGCACAAAACGATTCTGCGAAGCAATGTGAACACTTCTGCTTCCCAGGCACAGAGAAGGTGCTAGCAGGGAATTCTCTGCCTGCCTTTCCCCAGTGCTCTGCAAGCTCTCCAGGACAACATAAAATCTGGGGCTCTGTGCTTTCTTTCGTCTGAACAAGTGTTACTGTTTTCTGCACAAAAGCGATTCTGCGAAGCAATGTGAACACTTCTGTTTCCCAGGCACAGAGAAGGTGCTAGCAGGGAATTCTCTGCCTGCTTTTCCCCAGTGCTCTGCAAGCTCTCCAGCACAACATAAAATATGGGGCTCTGTGCTTTCTTTCCTTCTGAACAAGTGTTACTGTTTTCTGCACAAAAGCGATACTGCTAAGAAATGTTAACCCTTCTGTTTCCCAGGCACAGAGAAGGTGCTAGCAGGGAATTCTCTGCCTGCTTTTCCCCAGTGCTCTGCAAGCTCTCCAGGACAACATAAAATCTGGGGCTCTGTGCTTTCTTTTGTTCTGAAAAAGTGTTACTGTTATCTGCACAAAAGCGATTCTGCCAAGCAATGTGAACACTTCTACTTCCCAGGCACAGAGAAGGTGCTAGCAGGGAATTCTCTGCCTGCTTTTCCCCAGTGCTCTGCAAGCTCTCCAGGACAACATAAAATCTGGGGCTCTATGCTTTCTTTCCTTCTGAACAAGTGTTACTGTTTTCTGCACAAAAGCGATTCTGCGAAGCAATGTGAACACTTCTCTTTCCCAGGCACAGGGAAGGTGCTAGCAGGGAATTCTCTGCCTGCCTTTCCCCAGTGCTCTGCAAGCTCTCCAGGACAACATAAAATCTGGGGCTCTGTGCTTTCTTTCGTTCTGAACAAGTGTTACTGTTTTCTGCACAAAAGCGATTCTGCGAAGCAATGTGAACACTTCTGCTTCCCAGGCACAGAGAAGGTGCTAGCAGGGAATTCTCTGCCTGCCTTTCCCCAGTGCTCTGCAAGCTCTCCAGGACAACATAAAATCTGGGGCTCTGTGCTTTCTTTCGTTCTGAACAAGTGTTACTGTTTTCTGCACAAAAGCGATACTGCTAAGAAATGTGAACACTTCTGCTTCCCAGGCACAGAGAAGGTGCTAGCAGGGAATTCTCTGCCTGCTTTTCCCCAGTGCTCTGCAAGCTCTCCAGGACAACATAAAATCTGGGGCTCTGTGCTTTCTTTCCTTCTGAACAAGTGTTACTGTTTTCTGCACAAAAGCGATTCTGCGAAGCAATGGGAACACTTCTCTTTCCCAGGCACAGGGAAGGTGCTAGCAGGGAATTCTCTGCCTGCCTTTCCCCAGTGCTCTGCAAGCTCTCCAGGACAACATAAAATCTGGGGCTCTGTGCTTTCTTTCGTTCTGAACAAGTGTTACTGTTTTCTGCACAAAAGCGATTCTGCGAAGCAATGTGAACACTTCTGTTTCCCAGGCACAGAGAAGGTGCTAGCAGGGAATTCTCTGCCTGCTTTTCCCCAGTGCTCTGTAAGCTCTCCAGGACAACATAAAATCTGGGGCTCTGTGCTTTCTTTCGTTCTGAACAAGTGTTACTGTTTTCTGCACAAAAGCGATTCTGCGAAGCAATGTGAACACTTCTGCTTCCCAGGCACAGAGAAGGTGCTAGCAGGGAATTCTCTGCCTGCCTTTCCCCAGTGCTCTGCAAGCTCTCCAGGACAACATAAAATCTGGGGCTCTGTGCTTTCTTTCGTTCTGAACAAGTGTTACTGTATTCTGCACAAAAGCGATTCTGCGAAGCAATGTGAACACTTCTGTTTCCCAGGCACAGAGAAGGTGCTAGCAGGGAATTCTCTGCCTGCTTTTCCCCAGTGCTCTGCAAGCTCTCCAGGACAACATAAAATCTGGGGCTCTGTGCTTTCTTTCGTTCTGAACAAGTGTTACTGTTTTCTGCACAAAAGCGATTCTGCGAAGCAATGTGAACACTTCTGCTTCCCAGGCACAGAGAAGGTGCTAGCAGGGAATTCTCTGCCTGCTTTTCCCCAGTGCTCTGCAAGCTCTCCAGGACAACATAAAATCTGGGGCTCTGTGCTTTCTTTCGTTCTGAACAAGTGTTACTGTTTTCTGCACAAAAGCGATTCTGCGAAGCAATGTGAACACTTGTGCTTCCCAGGCACAGAGAAGGTGCTAGCAGGGAATTCTCTGCCTGCTTTTCCCCAGTGCTCTGCAAGCTCTCCAGGACAACATAAAATCTGGGGCTCTGTGCTTTCTTTCGTTCTGAACAAGTGTTACTGTTTTCTGCACAAAAGCGATTCTGCGAAGCAATGTGAACACTTCTGCTTCCCAGGCACAGAGAAGGTGCTAGCAGGGAATTCTCTGCCTGCTTTTCCCCAGTGCTCTGCAAGCTCTCCAGGACAACATAAAATCTGGGGCTCTGTGCTTTCTTTTGTTCTGAACAAGTGTTACTGTTTTCTGCACAAAAGCGATTCTGCGAAGCAATGTGAACACTTCTGCTTCCCAGGCACAGAGAATGTGCTAGCAGGAAATTCTCTGCCTGCCTTTCCCCAGTGCTCTGCAAGCTCTCCAGGACAACATAGAATCTGGGGCTCTGTGCTTTCTTTTGTTCTGAACAAGTGTTACTGTTTTCTGCACAAAAGCGATTCTGCGAAGCAATGTGAACACTTCTGCTTCCCAGGCACAGAGAAGGTGCTAGCAGGGAATTCTCTGCCTGCTTTTCCCCAGTGCTCTGCAAGCTCTCCAGGACAACATAAAATCTGGGGCTCTGTGCTTTCTTTCGTTCTGAACAAGTGTTACTGTTTTCTGCACAAAAGCTATACTGCTAAGAAATGTTAACCCTTCTGTTTCCCAGGCACAGAGAAGGTGCTAGCAGGGAATTCTCTGCCTGCTTTTCCCCAGTGCTCTGCAAGCTCTCCAGGACAACATAAAATATGGGGCTCTGTGCTTTCTTTTGTTCTGAAAAAGTGTTACTGTTATCTGCACAAAAGCGATTCTGCCAAGCAATGTGAACACTTCTGCTTCCCAGGCACAGAGAAGGTGCTAGCAGGGAATTCTCTGCCTGCTTTTCCCCAGTGCTCTGTAAGCTCTCCAGGACAACATAAAATCTGGGGCTCTGTGCTTTCTTTCGTTCTGAACAAGTGTTACTGTTTTCTGCACAAAAGCGATTCTGCGAAGCAATGTGAACACTTCTGCTTCCCAGGCACAGAGAAGGTGCTAGCAGGGAATTCTCTGCCTGCCTTTCCCCAGTGCTCTGCAAGCTCTCCAGGACAACATAAAATCTGGGGCTCTGTGCTTTCTTTCGTTCTGAACAAGTGTTACTGTATTCTGCACAAAAGCGATTCTGCGAAGCAATGTGAACACTTCTGCTTCCCAGGCACAGAGAAGGTGCTAGCAGGGAATTCTCTGCCTGCTTTTCCCCAGTGCTCTGCAAGCTCTCCAGGACAACATAAAATATGGGGCTCTGTGCTTTCTTTCCTTCTGAACAAGTGTTACTGTTTTCTGCACAAAAGCGATTCTGCGAAGCAATGTGAACACTTCTGCTTCCCAGGCACAGAGAAGGTGCTAGCAGGGAATTCTCTGCCTGCTTTTCCCCAGTGCTCTGCAAGCTCTCCAGGACAACATAAAATCTGGGGCTCTGTGCTTTCTTTCGTTCTGAACAAGTGTTACTGTTTTCTGCACAAAAGCGATTCTGCGAAGCAATGTGAACACTTCTGCTTCCCAGGCACAGAGAAGGTGCTAGCAGGGAATTCTCTGCCTGCTTTTCCCCAGTGCTCTGCAAGCTCTCCAGGACAACATAAAATCTGGGGCTCTGTGCTTTCTTTTGTTCTGAACAAGTGTTACTGTTTTCTGCACAAAAGCGATTCTGCGAAGCAATGTGAACACTTCTGCTTCCCAGGCACAGAGAATGTGCTAGCAGGAAATTCTCTGCCTGCCTTTCCCCAGTGCTCTGCAAGCTCTCCAGGACAACATAGAATCTGGGGCTCTGTGCTTTCTTTTGTTCTGAACAAGTGTTACTGTTTTCTGCACAAAAGCGATTCTGCGAAGCAATGTGAACACTTCTGCTTCCCAGGCACAGAGAAGGTGCTAGCAGGGAATTCTCTGCCTGCTTTTCCCCAGTGCTCTGCAAGCTCTCCAGGACAACATAAAATCTGGGGCTCTGTGCTTTCTTTCGTTCTGAACAAGTGTTACTGTTTTCTGCACAAAAGCTATACTGCTAAGAAATGTTAACCCTTCTGTTTCCCAGGCACAGAGAAGGTGCTAGCAGGGAATTCTCTGCCTGCTTTTCCCCAGTGCTCTGCAAGCTCTCCAGGACAACATAAAATATGGGGCTCTGTGCTTTCTTTTGTTCTGAAAAAGTGTTACTGTTATCTGCACAAAAGCGATTCTGCCAAGCAATGTGAACACTTCTGCTTCCCAGGCACAGAGAAGGTGCTAGCAGGGAATTCTCTGCCTGCTTTTCCCCAGTGCTCTGCAAGCTCTCCAGGACAACATAAAATCTGGGGCTCTGTGCTTTCTTTCGTTCTGAACAAGTGTTACTGTATTCTGCACAAAAGCGATTCTGCGAAGCAATGTGAACACTTCTGTTTCCCAGGCACAGAGAAGGTGCTAGCAGGGAATTCTCTGCCTGCTTTTCCCCAGTGCTCTGCAAGCTCTCCAGGACAACATAAAATCTGGGGCTCTGTGCTTTCTTTCGTTCTGAACAAGTGTTACAGTTTTCTGCACAAAAGCGATTCTGCCAAGCAATGTGAACAGGCACAGAGAAGGTGCTAGCAGGGAATTCTCTGCCTGCCTTTCCCCACTGCTCTGCAAGCTCTCCAGGACAACATAAAATCTGGGGCTCTGTGCTTTCTTTCGTTCTGAACAAGTGTTACTGTATTCTGCACAAAAGCGATTCTGCGAAGCAATGGGAACACTTCTGTTTCCCAGGCACAGAGAAGGTGCTAGCAGGGAATTCTCTGCCTGCTTTTCCCCAGTGCTCTGCAAGCTCTCCAGGACAACATAAAATCTGGGGCTCTGTGCTTTCTTTCGTTCTGAACAGGTGTTATTGTTTTCTGCACAAAACGATTCTGCGAAGCAATGTGAACACTTCTGCTTCCCAGGCACAGAGAAGGTGCTAGCAGGGAATTCTCTGCCTGCTTTTCCCCAGTGCTCTGCAAGCTCTCCAGCAAAACATAAAATATGGGGCTCTGTGCTTTCTTTCCTTCTGAACAAGTGTTACTGTTTTCTGCACAAAAGCGATACTGCTAAGAAATATTAACCCTTCTGTTTCCCAGGCACAGAGAAGGTGCTAGCAGGGAATTCTCTGCCTGCCTTTCCCCAGTGCTCTGCAAGCTCTCCAGGACAACATAAAATCTGGGGCTCTGTGCTTTCTTTCGTTCTGAACAAGTGTTACTGTTTTCTGCACAAAAGCGATTCTGCGAAGGAATGTGAACAGGCACAGAGAAGGTGCTAGCAGGGAATTCTCTGCCTGCCTTTCCCCAGTGCTCTGCAAGCTCTCCAGGACAACATAAAATCTGGGGCTCTGTGCTTTCTTTCGTTCTGAACAAGTGTTACTGTTTTCTGCACAAAAGCGATTCTGCGAAGGAATGTGAACAGGCACAGAGAAGGTGCTAGCAGGGAATTCTCTGCCTGCCTTTCCCCAGTGCTCTGCAAGCTCTCCAGGACAACATAAAATCTGGGGCTCTGTGCTTTCTTTTGTTCTGAAAAAGTGTTACTGTTATCTGCACAAAAGCGATTCTGCCAAGCAATGTGAACACTTCTGCTTCCCAGGCACAGAGAAGGTGCTAGCAGGGAATTCTCTGCCTGCCTTTCCCCAGTGCTCTGCAAGCTCTCCAGGACAACATAAAATCTGGGGCTCTGTGCTTTCTTTCGTTCTGAACAAGTGTTACTGTTTTCTGCACAAAAGCGATTCTGCGAAGCAATGTGAACACTTCTGTTTCCCAGGCACAGAGAAGGTGCTAGCAGGGAATTCTCTGCCTGCTTTTCCCCAGTGCTCTGCAAGCTCTCCAGGACAACATAAAATCTGGGGCTCTGTGCTTTCTTTCGTTCTGAACAAGTGTTACTGTTTTCTGCACAAAAGCGATTCTGCGAAGCAATGTGAACAGGCACAGAGAAGGTGCTAGCAGGGAATTCTCTGCCTGCCTTTCCCCAGTGCTCTGCAAGCTCTCCAGGACAACATAAAATCTGGGGCTCTGTGCTTTCTTTCGTTCTGAACAGGTGTTATTGTTTTCTGCACAAAACGATTCTGCGAAGCAATGTGAACACTTCTGCTTCCCAGGCACAGAGAAGGTGCTAGCAGGGAATTCTCTGCCTGCTTTTCCCCAGTGCTCTGCAAGCTCTCCAGCAAAACATAAAATATGGGGCTCTGTGCTTTCTTTCCTTCTGAACAAGTGTTACTGTTTTCTGCACAAAAGCGATACTGCTAAGAAATGTTAACCCTTCTGTTTCCCAGGCACAGAGAAGGTGCTAGCAGGGAATTCTCTGCCTGCCTTTCCCCAGTGCTCTGCAAGCTCTCCAGGACAACATAAAATCTGGGGCTCTGTGCTTTCTTTCGTTCTGAACAAGTGTTACTGTTTTCTGCACAAAAGCGATTCTGCGAAGGAATGTGAACAGGCACAGAGAAGGTGCTAGCAGGGAATTCTCTGCCTGCCTTTCCCCAGTGCTCTGCAAGCTCTCCAGGACAACATAAAATCTGGGGCTCTGTGCTTTCTTTCGTTCTGAACAAGTGTTACTGTTTTCTGCACAAAAGCGATTCTGCGAAGGAATGTGAACAGGCACAGAGAAGGTGCTAGCAGGGAATTCTCTGCCTGCCTTTCCCCAGTGCTCTGCAAGCTCTCCAGGACAACATAAAATCTGGGGCTCTGTGCTTTCTTTCGTCTGAACAGGTGTTACTGTTTTCTGCACAAAAGCGATTCTGCGAAGCAATGTGAACAGGCACAGAGAAGGTGCTAGCAGTGAATTGTCTGCCTGCCTTTCCCCAGTGCTCTGCAAGCTCTCCAGGACAACATAAAATCTGGGGCTCTGTGCTTTCTTTCGTTCTGAACAAGTGTTACTGTTTTCTGCACAAAAGCGATTCTGCGACGCAATGTGAACACTTCTGTTTCCCAGGCACAGAGAAGGTGCTAGCAGGGAATTCTCTGCCTGCTTTTCCCCAGTATTCTGCAAGCTCTCCAGCACAACATAAAATCTGGGGCTCTGTGCTTTCTTTCCTTCTGAACAAGTGTTACTGTTTTCTGCACAAAAGCGATACTGCGAAGCAATGTGAACACTTCTGTTTCCCAGGCACAGAGAAGGTGCTAGCAGGGAATTCTCTGCTTGCTTTTCCCCAGTGCTCTGCAAGCTCTCCAGGACAACATAAAATCTGGGGCTCTGTGCTTTCTTTTGTTCTGAAAAAGTGTTACTGTTGTCTGCACAAAAGCGATTCTGCGAAGCAATGTGAAGACTTCTGCTTCCCAGGCACAGAGAAGGTGCTAGCAGGGAATTCTCTGCCTGCTTTTCCCCAGTGCTCTGCAAGCTCTCCAGGACAACATAAAATATGGGGCTCTGTGCTTTCTTTCGTCTGAACAAGTGTTACTGTTTTCTGCACAAAAGCGATTCTGCGAAGCAATGTGAACACTTCTGTTTCCCAGGCACAGAGAAGGTGCTAGCAGGGAATTCTCTGCCTGCTTTTCCCCAGTGCTCTGCAAGCTCTCCAGCACAACATAAAATATGGGGCTCTGTGCTTTCTTTCCTTCTGAACAAGTGTTAGTGTTTTCTGCACAAAAGCGATTCTGCGAAGCAATGTGAACACTTCTGTTTCCCAGGCACAGAGAAGGTGCTAGCAGGGAATTCTCTGCCTGCTTTTCCCCAGTACTCTGCAAGCTCTCCAGCACAACATAAAATATGGGGCTCTGTGCTTTCTTTCCTTCTGAACAAGTGTTACTGTTTTCTGCACAAAAGCGATACTGCTAAGAAATGTGAACACTTCTGCTTCCCAGGCACCGAGAACGTGCTAGCAGGGAATTCTCTGCCTGCCTTTCCCCAGTGCTCTGCAAGCTCTCCAGGACAACATAAAATCTGGGGCTCTGTGCTTTCTTTCGTTCTGAACAAGTTTTACAGTTTTCTGCACAAAAGCGATTCTGCGAAGGAATGTGAACAGGCACAGAGAAGGTGCTAGCAGGGAATTCTCTGCCTGCCTTTCCCCAGTGCTCTGCAAGCTCTCCAGGACAACATAAAATCTGGGGCTCTGTGCTTTCTTTCGTTCTGAACAAGTGTTACTGTTTTCTGCACAAAAGCGATTCTGCGAAGAAATGTGAACACTTCTGTTTCCCAGGCACAGAGAAGGTGCTAGCAGGGAATTCTCTGCCTGCTTTTCCCCAGTGCTCTGCAAGCTCTCCAGGACAACATAAAATCTGGGGCTCTGTGCTTTCTTTCGTTCTGAACAAGTGTTATTGTTTTCTGCACAAAAGCGATTCTGCGAAGCAATGTGAACACTTCTGCTTCCCAGGCACAGAGAAGGTGCTAGCAGGGACTTCTCTGCCTGCCTTTCCCCAATGCTCTGCAAGCTCTCCAGGACAACATAAAATCTGGGGCTCTGTGCTTTCTTTCGTCTGAACAAGTGTTACTGTTTTCTGCACAAAAGCGATTCTGCGAAGCAATGTGAACACTTCTGGTTCCCAGGCACAGAGAAGGTGCTAGCAGGGAATTCTCTGCCTGCTTTTCCCCAGTGCTCTGCAAGCTCTCCAGGACAACATAAAATCTGGGGCTCTGTGCTTTCTTTTGTTCTGAACAAGTGTTACTGTTATCTGCACAAAAGCGATTCTGCGAAGCAATGTGAACACTTCTGCTTCCCAGGCACAGAGAAGGTGCTAGCAGGGAATTCTCTGCCTGCTTTTCCCCAGTGCTCTGCAAGCTCTCCAGCACAACATAAAATATGGGGCTCTGTGCTTTCTTTCCTTCTGAACAAGTGTTACTGTTTTCTGCACAAAAGCGATACTGCTAAGAAATGTTAACCCTTCTGTTTCCCAGGCACAGAGAAGGTGCTAGCAGGGAATTCTCTGCCTGCTTTTCCCCAGTGCTCTGCAAGCTCTCCAGGACAACAGCAAATCTGGGGCTCTGTGCTTTCTTTCGTTCTGAACAAGTGTTACTGTTTTCTGCACAAAAGCGATTCTGCGAAGCAATGTGAACACTTCTGCTTCCCAGGCACAGAGAAGGTGCTAGCAGGGAATTCTCTGCCTGCCTTTCCCCAGTGCTCTGCAAGCTCTCCAGGACAACATAAAATCTGGGGCTCTGTGCTTTCTTTCGTTCTGAACAAGTGTTACTGTTTTCTGCACAAAAGCGATTCTGCGAAGCAATGTGAACACTTCTGTTTCCCAGGCACAGAGAAGGTGCTAGCAGGGAATTCTCTGCCTGCTTTTCCCCAGTGCTCTGCAAGCTCTCCAGGACAACATAAAATCTGGGGCTCTGTGCTTTCTTTCGTTCTGAACAAGTGTTACTGTTTTCTGCACAAAAGCGATTCTGCGAAGCAATGTGAACAGGCACAGAGAAGGTGCTAGCAGGGAATTCTCTGCCTGCCTTTCCCCAGTGCTCTGCAAGCTCTCCAGGACAACATAAAATCTGGGGCTCTGTGCTTTCTTTCGTTCTGAACAAGTGTTACTGTATTCTGCACAAAAGCGATTCTGCGAAGCAATGGGAACACTTCTGTTTCCCAGGCACAGAGAAGGTGCTAGCAGGGAATTCTCTGCCTGCTTTTCCCCAGTGCTCTGCAAGCTCTCCAGGACAACATAAAATCTGGGGCTCTGTGCTTTCTTTCGTTCTGAACAGGTGTTATTGTTTTCTGCACAAAACGATTCTGCGAAGCAATGTGAACACTTCTGCTTCCCAGGCACAGAGAAGGTGCTAGCAGGGAATTCTCTGCCTGCCTTTCCCCAGTATTCTGCAAGCTCTCCAGGACAACATAAAATCTGGGGCTCTGTGCTTTCTTTCGTCTGAACAAGTGTTACTGTTTTCTGCACAAAAGCGATTCTGCGAAGCAATGTGAACACTTCTGTTTCCCAGGCACAGAGAAGGTGCTAGCAGGGAATTCTCTGCCTGCTTTTCCCCAGTGCTCTGCAAGCTCTCCAGCACAACATAAAATATGGGGCTCTGTGCTTTCTTTCCTTCTGAACAAGTGTTACTGTTTTCTGCACAAAAGCGATACTGCTAAGAAATGTTAACCCTTCTGTTTCCCAGGCACAGAGAAGGTGCTAGCAGGGAATTCTCTGCCTGCTTTTCCCCAGTGCTCTGCAAGCTCTCCAGGACAACATAAAATCTGGGGCTCTGTGCTTTCTTTTGTTCTGAAAAAGTGTTACTGTTATCTGCACAAAAGCGATTCTGCCAAGCAATGTGAACACTTCTACTTCCCAGGCACAGAGAAGGAGCTAGCAGGGAATTCTCTGCCTGCTTTTCCCCAGTGCTCTGCAAGCTCTCCAGGACAACATAAAATCTGGGGCTCTGTGCTTTCTTTCCTTCTGAACAAGTGTTACTGTTTTCTGCACAAAAGCGATTCTGCGAAGCAATGTGAACACTTCTCTTTCCCAGGCACAGGGAAGGTGCTAGCAGGGAATTCTCTGCCTGCCTTTCCCCAGTGCTCTGCAAGCTCTCCAGGACAACATAAAATCTGGGGCTCTGTGCTTTCTTTCGTTCTGAACAAGTGTTACTGTTTTCTGCACAAAAGCGATTCTGCGAAGCAATGTGAACACTTCTGCTTCCCAGGCACAGAGAAGGTGCTAGCAGGGAATTCTCTGCCTGCCTTTCCCCAGTGCTCTGCAAGCTCTCCAGGACAACATAAAATCTGGGGCTCTGTGCTTTCTTTTGTTCTGAAAAAGTGTTACTGTTATCTGCACAAAAGCGATTCTGCCAAGCAATGTGAACACTTCTGCTTCCCAGGCACAGAGAAGGTGCTAGCAGGGAATTCTCTGCCTGCTTTTCCCCAGTGCTCTGCAAGCTCTCCAGGACAACATAAAATCTGGGGCTCTGTGCTTTCTTTCCTTCTGAACAAGTGTTACTGTTTTCTGCACAAAAGCGATTCTGCGAAGCAATGGGAACACTTCTCTTTCCCAGGCACAGGGAAGGTGCTAGCAGGGAATTCTCTGCCTGCCTTTCCCCAGTGCTCTGCAAGCTCTCCAGGACAACATAAAATCTGGGGCTCTGTGCTTTCTTTCGTTCTGAACAAGTGTTACTGTTTTCTGCACAAAAGCGATTCTGCGAAGCAATGTGAACACTTCTGTTTCCCAGGCACAGAGAAGGTGCTAGCAGGGAATTCTCTGCCTGCTTTTCCCCAGTGCTCTGTAAGCTCTCCAGGACAACATAAAATCTGGGGCTCTGTGCTTTCTTTCGTTCTGAACAAGTGTTACTGTTTTCTGCACAAAAGCGATTCTGCGAAGCAATGTGAACACTTCTGCTTCCCAGGCACAGAGAAGGTGCTAGCAGGGAATTCTCTGCCTGCCTTTCCCCAGTGCTCTGCAAGCTCTCCAGGACAACAGCAAATCTGGGGCTCTGTGCTTTCTTTCGTTCTGAACAAGTGTTACTGTTTTCTGCACAAAAGCGATTCTGCGAAGCAATGTGAACACTTCTGTTTCCCAGGCACAGAGAAGGTGCTAGCAGGGAATTCTCTGCCTGCTTTTCCCCAGTGCTCTGCAAGCTCTCCAGGACAACATAAAATCTGGGGCTCTGTGCTTTCTTTCGTTCTGAACAAGTGTTACTGTTTTCTGCACAAAAGCGATTCTGCGAAGCAATGTGAACACTTCTGCTTCCCAGGCACAGAGAAGGTGCTAGCAGGGAATTCTCTGCCTGCTTTTCCCCAGTGCTCTGCAAGCTCTCCAGGACAACATAAAATCTGGGGCTCTGTGCTTTCTTTCGTTCTGAACAAGTGTTACTGTTTTCTGCACAAAAGCGATTCTGCGAAGCAATGTGAACACTTCTGCTTCCCAGGCACAGAGAAGGTGCTAGCAGGGAATTCTCTGCCTGCTTTTCCCCAGTGCTCTGCAAGCTCTCCAGGACAACATAAAATCTGGGGCTCTGTGCTTTCTTTCGTTCTGAACAAGTGTTACTGTTTTCTGCACAAAAGCGATTCTGCGAAGCAATGTGAACACTTCTGCTTCCCAGGCACAGAGAAGGTGCTAGCAGGGAATTCTCTGCCTGCTTTTCCCCAGTGCTCTGCAAGCTCTCCAGGACAACATAAAATCTGGGGCTCTGTGCTTTCTTTCGTCTGAACAAGTGTTACTGTTTTCTGCACAAAAGCGATTCTGCGAAGCAATGTGAACACTTCTGTTTCCCAGGCACAGAGAAGGTGCTAGCAGGGAATTCTCTGCCTGCTTTTCCCCAGTGCTCTGCAAGCTCTCCAGCACAACATAAAATATGGGGCTCTGTGCTTTCTTTCCTTCTGAACAAGTGTTACTGTTTTCTGCACAAAAGCGATACTGCTAAGAAATGTTAACCCTTCTGTTTCCCAGGCACAGAGAAGGTGCTAGCAGGGAATTCTCTGCCTGCTTTTCCCCAGTGCTCTGCAAGCTCTCCAGGACAACATAAAATCTGGGGCTCTGTGCTTTCTTTTGTTCTGAAAAAGTGTTACTGTTATCTGCACAAAAGCGATTCTGCCAAGCAATGTGAACACTTCTACTTCCCAGGCACAGAGAAGGTGCTAGCAGGGAATTCTCTGCCTGCTTTTCCCCAGTGCTCTGCAAGCTCTCCAGGACAACATAAAATCTGGGGCTCTGTGCTTTCTTTCCTTCTGAACAAGTGTTACTGTTTTCTGCACAAAAGCGATTCTGCGAAGCAATGTGAACACTTCTCTTTCCCAGGCACAGGGAAGGTGCTAGCAGGGAATTCTCTGCCTGCCTTTCCCCAGTGCTCTGCAAGCTCTCCAGGACAACATAAAATCTGGGGCTCTGTGCTTTCTTTCGTTCTGAACAAGTGTTACTGTTTTCTGCACAAAAGCGATTCTGCGAAGCAATGTGAACACTTCTGCTTCCCAGGCACAGAGAAGGTGCTAGCAGGGAATTCTCTGCCTGCCTTTCCCCAGTGCTCTGCAAGCTCTCCAGGACAACATAAAATCTGGGGCTCTGTGCTTTCTTTTGTTCTGAAAAAGTGTTACTGTTATCTGCACAAAAGCGATTCTGCCAAGCAATGTGAACACTTCTGCTTCCCAGGCACAGAGAAGGTGCTAGCAGGGAATTCTCTGCCTGCTTTTCCCCAGTGCTCTGCAAGCTCTCCAGGACAACATAAAATCTGGGGCTCTGTGCTTTCTTTCCTTCTGAACAAGTGTTACTGTTTTCTGCACAAAAGCGATTCTGCGAAGCAATGGGAACACTTCTCTTTCCCAGGCACAGGGAAGGTGCTAGCAGGGAATTCTCTGCCTGCCTTTCCCCAGTGCTCTGCAAGCTCTCCAGGACAACATAAAATCTGGGGCTCTGTGCTTTCTTTCGTTCTGAACAAGTGTTACTGTTTTCTGCACAAAAGCGATTCTGCGAAGCAATGTGAACACTTCTGTTTCCCAGGCACAGAGAAGGTGCTAGCAGGGAATTCTCTGCCTGCTTTTCCCCAGTGCTCTGTAAGCTCTCCAGGACAACATAAAATCTGGGGCTCTGTGCTTTCTTTCGTTCTGAACAAGTGTTACTGTTTTCTGCACAAAAGCGATTCTGCGAAGCAATGTGAACACTTCTGCTTCCCAGGCACAGAGAAGGTGCTAGCAGGGAATTCTCTGCCTGCCTTTCCCCAGTGCTCTGCAAGCTCTCCAGGACAACAGCAAATCTGGGGCTCTGTGCTTTCTTTCGTTCTGAACAAGTGTTACTGTTTTCTGCACAAAAGCGATTCTGCGAAGCAATGTGAACACTTCTGTTTCCCAGGCACAGAGAAGGTGCTAGCAGGGAATTCTCTGCCTGCTTTTCCCCAGTGCTCTGCAAGCTCTCCAGGACAACATAAAATCTGGGGCTCTGTGCTTTCTTTCGTTCTGAACAAGTGTTACTGTTTTCTGCACAAAAGCGATTCTGCGAAGCAATGTGAACACTTCTGCTTCCCAGGCACAGAGAAGGTGCTAGCAGGGAATTCTCTGCCTGCTTTTCCCCAGTGCTCTGCAAGCTCTCCAGGACAACATAAAATCTGGGGCTCTGTGCTTTCTTTCGTTCTGAACAAGTGTTACTGTTTTCTGCACAAAAGCGATTCTGCGAAGCAATGTGAACACTTCTGCTTCCCAGGCACAGAGAAGGTGCTAGCAGGGAATTCTCTGCCTGCTTTTCCCCAGTGCTCTGCAAGCTCTCCAGGACAACATAAAATCTGGGGCTCTGTGCTTTCTTTCGTTCTGAACAAGTGTTACTGTTTTCTGCACAAAAGCGATTCTGCGAAGCAATGTGAACACTTCTGCTTCCCAGGCACAGAGAAGGTGCTAGCAGGGAATTCTCTGCCTGCTTTTCCCCAGTGCTCTGCAAGCTCTCCAGGACAACATAAAATCTGGGGCTCTGTGCTTTCTTTCGTCTGAACAAGTGTTACTGTTTTCTGCACAAAAGCGATTCTGCGAAGCAATGTGAACACTTCTGTTTCCCAGGCACAGAGAAGGTGCTAGCAGGGAATTCTCTGCCTGCTTTTCCCCAGTGCTCTGCAAGCTCTCCAGCACAACATAAAATATGGGGCTCTGTGCTTTCTTTCCTTCTGAACAAGTGTTACTGTTTTCTGCACAAAAGCGATACTGCTAAGAAATGTTAACCCTTCTGTTTCCCAGGCACAGAGAAGGTGCTAGCAGGGAATTCTCTGCCTGCTTTTCCCCAGTGCTCTGCAAGCTCTCCAGGACAACATAAAATCTGGGGCTCTGTGCTTTCTTTTGTTCTGAAAAAGTGTTACTGTTATCTGCACAAAAGCGATTCTGCCAAGCAATGTGAACACTTCTACTTCCCAGGCACAGAGAAGGTGCTAGCAGGGAATTCTCTGCCTGCTTTTCCCCAGTGCTCTGCAAGCTCTCCAGGACAACATAAAATCTGGGGCTCTGTGCTTTCTTTCCTTCTGAACAAGTGTTACTGTTTTCTGCACAAAAGCGATTCTGCGAAGCAATGTGAACACTTCTCTTTCCCAGGCACAGGGAAGGTGCTAGCAGGGAATTCTCTGCCTGCCTTTCCCCAGTGCTCTGCAAGCTCTCCAGGACAACATAAAATCTGGGGCTCTGTGCTTTCTTTCGTTCTGAACAAGTGTTACTGTTTTCTGCACAAAAGCGATTCTGCGAAGCAATGTGAACACTTCTGCTTCCCAGGCACAGAGAAGGTGCTAGCAGGGAATTCTCTGCCTGCCTTTCCCCAGTGCTCTGCAAGCTCTCCAGGACAACATAAAATCTGGGGCTCTGTGCTTTCTTTCGTTCTGAACAAGTGTTACTGTTTTCTGCACAAAAGCGATACTGCTAAGAAATGTTAACCCTTCTGTTTCCCAGGCACAGAGAAGGTGCTAGCAGGGAATTCTCTGCCTGCTTTTCCCCAGTGCTCTGCAAGCTCTCCAGGACAACATAAAATCTGGGGCTCTGTGCTTTCTTTTGTTCTGAAAAAGTGTTACTGTTATCTGCACAAAAGCGATTCTGCCAAGCAATGTGAACACTTCTGCTTCCCAGGCACAGAGAAGGTGCTAGCAGGGAATTCTCTGCCTGCTTTTCCCCAGTGCTCTGCAAGCTCTCCAGGACAACATAAAATCTGGGGCTCTGTGCTTTCTTTCCTTCTGAACAAGTGTTACTGTTTTCTGCACAAAAGCGATTCTGCGAAGCAATGGGAACACTTCTCTTTCCCAGGCACAGGGAAGGTGCTAGCAGGGAATTCTCTGCCTGCCTTTCCCCAGTGCTCTGCAAGCTCTCCAGGACAACATAAAATCTGGGGCTCTGTGCTTTCTTTCGTTCTGAACAAGTGTTACTGTTTTCTGCACAAAAGCGATTCTGCGAAGCAATGTGAACACTTCTGTTTCCCAGGCACAGAGAAGGTGCTAGCAGGGAATTCTCTGCCTGCTTTTCCCCAGTGCTCTGTAAGCTCTCCAGGACAACATAAAATCTGGGGCTCTGTGCTTTCTTTCGTTCTGAACAAGTGTTACTGTTTTCTGCACAAAAGCGATTCTGCGAAGCAATGTGAACACTTCTGCTTCCCAGGCACAGAGAAGGTGCTAGCAGGGAATTCTCTGCCTGCCTTTCCCCAGTGCTCTGCAAGCTCTCCAGGACAACAGCAAATCTGGGGCTCTGTGCTTTCTTTCGTTCTGAACAAGTGTTACTGTTTTCTGCACAAAAGCGATTCTGCGAAGCAATGTGAACACTTCTGTTTCCCAGGCACAGAGAAGGTGCTAGCAGGGAATTCTCTGCCTGCTTTTCCCCAGTGCTCTGCAAGCTCTCCAGGACAACATAAAATCTGGGGCTCTGTGCTTTCTTTCGTTCTGAACAAGTGTTACTGTTTTCTGCACAAAAGCGATTCTGCGAAGCAATGTGAACACTTCTGCTTCCCAGGCACAGAGAAGGTGCTAGCAGGGAATTCTCTGCCTGCTTTTCCCCAGTGCTCTGCAAGCTCTCCAGGACAACATAAAATCTGGGGCTCTGTGCTTTCTTTCGTTCTGAACAAGTGTTACTGTTTTCTGCACAAAAGCGATTCTGCGAAGCAATGTGAACACTTCTGCTTCCCAGGCACAGAGAAGGTGCTAGCAGGGAATTCTCTGCCTGCTTTTCCCCAGTGCTCTGCAAGCTCTCCAGGACAACATAAAATCTGGGGCTCTGTGCTTTCTTTCGTTCTGAACAAGTGTTACTGTTTTCTGCACAAAAGCGATTCTGCGAAGCAATGTGAACACTTCTGCTTCCCAGGCACAGAGAAGGTGCTAGCAGGGAATTCTCTGCCTGCTTTTCCCCAGTGCTCTGCAAGCTCTCCAGGACAACATAAAATCTGGGGCTCTGTGCTTTCTTTTGTTCTGAACAAGTGTTACTGTTTTCTGCACAAAAGCGATTCTGCGAAGCAATGTGAACACTTCTGCTTCCCAGGCACAGAGAATGTGCTAGCAGGAAATTCTCTGCCTGCCTTTCCCCAGTGCTCTGCAAGCTCTCCAGGACAACATAGAATCTGGGGCTCTGTGCTTTCTTTTGTTCTGAACAAGTGTTACTGTTTTCTGCACAAAAGCGATTCTGCGAAGCAATGTGAACACTTCTGCTTCCCAGGCACAGAGAAGGTGCTAGCAGGGAATTCTCTGCCTGCTTTTCCCCAGTGCTCTGCAAGCTCTCCAGGACAACATAAAATCTGGGGCTCTGTGCTTTCTTTCGTTCTGAACAAGTGTTACTGTTTTCTGCACAAAAGCTATACTGCTAAGAAATGTTAACCCTTCTGTTTCCCAGGCACAGAGAAGGTGCTAGCAGGGAATTCTCTGCCTGCTTTTCCCCAGTGCTCTGCAAGCTCTCCAGGACAACATAAAATATGGGGCTCTGTGCTTTCTTTTGTTCTGAAAAAGTGTTACTGTTATCTGCACAAAAGCGATTCTGCCAAGCAATGTGAACACTTCTGCTTCCCAGGCACAGAGAAGGTGCTAGCAGGGAATTCTCTGCCTGCTTTTCCCCAGTGCTCTGCAAGCTCTCCAGGACAACATAAAATCTGGGGCTCTGTGCTTTCTTTCGTTCTGAACAAGTGTTACTGTATTCTGCACAAAAGCGATTCTGCGAAGCAATGTGAACACTTCTGCTTCCCAGGCACAGAGAAGGTGCTAGCAGGGAATTCTCTGCCTGCTTTTCCCCAGTGCTCTGCAAGCTCTCCAGGACAACATAAAATCTGGGGCTCTTTGCTTTCTTTCGTTCTGAACAAGTGTTACAGTTTTCTGCACAAAAGCGATTCTGCGAAGCAATGTGAACAGGCACAGAGAAGGTGCTAGCAGGGAATTCTCTGCCTGCCTTTCCCCAGTGCTCTGCAAGCTCTCCAGGACAACATAAAATCTGGGGCTCTGTGCTTTCTTTCGTTCTGAACAAGTGTTACTGTATTCTGCACAAAAGCGATTCTGCGAAGCAATGGGAACACTTCTGTTTCCCAGGCACAGAGAAGGTGC
This sequence comes from Strix uralensis, assembly GCF_047716275.1. Lineage (NCBI taxonomy): Eukaryota > Metazoa > Chordata > Aves > Strigiformes > Strigidae > Strix > Strix uralensis. The sequence goes on along the minus strand of NW_027436715.1, from coordinate 1,192,963 downwards.
TAGCAGGGAATTCTCTGCCTGCTTTTCCCCAGTGCTCTGCAAGCTCTCCAGCAAAACATAAAATCTGGGGCTCTGTGCTTTCTTTCGTTCTGAACAGGTGTTATTGTTTTCTGCACAAAACGATTCTGCGAAGCAATGTGAACACTTCTGCTTCCCAGGCACAGAGAAGGTGCTAGCAGGGAATTCTCTGCCTGCTTTTCCCCAGTGCTCTGCAAGCTCTCCAGCAAAACATAAAATATGGGGCTCTGTGCTTTCTTTCCTTCTGAACAAGTGTTACTGTTTTCTGCACAAAAGCGATACTGCTAAGAAATGTTAACACTTCTGTTTCCCAGGCACAGAGAAGGTGCTAGCAGGGAATTCTCTGCCTGCCTTTCCCCAGTGCTCTGCAAGCTCTCCAGGACAACATAAAATCTGGGGCTCTGTGCTTTCTTTCGTTCTGAACAAGTGTTACTGTTTTCTGCACAAAAGCGATTCTGCGAAGGAATGTGAACAGGCACAGAGAAGGTGCTAGCAGGGAATTCTCTGCCTGCCTTTCCCCAGTGCTCTGCAAGCTCTCCAGGACAACATAAAATCTGGGGCTCTGTGCTTTCTTTCGTTCTGAACAAGTGTTACTGTTTTCTGCACAAAAGCGATTCTGCGAAGGAATGTGAACAGGCACAGAGAAGGTGCTAGCAGGGAATTGTCTGCCTGCCTTTCCCCAGTGCTCTGCAAGCTCTCCAGGACAACATAAAATCTGGGGCTCTGTGCTTTCTTTCGTCTGAACAGGTGTTACTGTTTTCTGCACAAAAGCGATTCTGCGAAGCAATGTGAACAGGCACAGAGAAGGTGCTAGCAGTGAATTGTCTGCCTGCCTTTCCCCAGTGCTCTGCAAGCTCTCCAGGACAACATAAAATCTGGGGCTCTGTGCTTTCTTTTGTTCTGAAAAAGTGTTACTGTTGTCTGCACAAAAGCGATTCTGCGAAGCAATGTGAAGACTTCTGCTTCCCAGGCACAGAGAAGGTGCTAGCAGGGAATTCTCTGCCTGCTTTTCCCCAGTGCTCTGCAAGCTCTCCAGGACAACATAAAATATGGGGCTCTGTGCTTTCTTTCGTCTGAAAAAGTGTTACTGTTTTCTGCACAAAAGCGATTCTGCGAAGCAATGTGAACACTTCTGTTTCCCAGGCACAGAGAAGGTGCTAGCAGGGAATTCTCTGCCTGCTTTTCCCCAGTGCTCTGCAAGCTCTCCAGGACAACATAAAATCTGGGGCTCTGTGCTTTCTTTTGTTCTGAACAAGTGTTAGTGTTTTCTGCACAAAAGCGATTCTGCGAAGCAATGTGAACACTTCTGTTTCCCAGGCACAGAGAAGGTGCTAGCAGGGAATTCTCTGCCTGCTTTTCCCCAGTACTCTGCAAGCTCTCCAGCACAACATAAAATATGGGGCTCTGTGCTTTCTTTCCTTCTGAACAAGTGTTATTGTTTTCTGCACAAAAGCGATACTGCTAAGAAATGTGAACACTTCTGCTTCCCAGGCACCGAGAACGTGCTAGCAGGGAATTCTCTGCCTGCCTTTCCCCAGTGCTCTGCAAGCTCTCCAGGACAACATAAAATCTGGGGCTCTGTGCTTTCTTTCGTTCTGAACAAGTTTTACAGTTTTCTGCACAAAAGCGATTCTGCGAAGGAATGTGAACAGGCACAGAGAAGGTGCTAGCAGGGAATTCTCTGCCTGCTTTTCCCCAGTGCTCTGCAAGCTCTCCAGGACAACATAAAATCTGGGGCTCTGTGCTTTCTTTCGTTCTGAACAAGTGTTACTGTTTTCTGCACAAAAGCGATTCTGCGAAGAAATGTGAACACTTCTGTTTCCCAGGCACAGAGAAGGTGCTAGCAGGGAATTCTCTGCCTGCTTTTCCCCAGTGCTCTGCAAGCTCTCCAGGACAACATAAAATCTGGGGCTCTGTGCTTTCTTTCGTTCTGAACAAGTGTTATTGTTTTCTGCACAAAAGCGATTCTGCGAAGCAATGTGAACACTTCTGCTTCCCAGGCACAGAGAAGGTGCTAGCAGGGACTTCTCTGCCTGCCTTTCCCCAGTGCTCTGCAAGCTCTCCAGGACAACATAAAATCTGGGGCTCTGTGCTTTCTTTCGTCTGAACAAGTGTTACTGTTTTCTGCACAAAAGCGATTCTGCGAAGCAATGTGAACACTTCTGTTTCCCAGGCACAGAGAAGGTGCTAGCAGGGAATTCTCTGCCTGCTTTTCCCCAGTGCTCTGCAAGCTCTCCAGGACAACAGCAAATCTGGGGCTCTGTGCTTTCTTTCGTTCTGAACAAGTGTTACTGTTATCTGCACAAAAGCGATTCTGCGAAGCAATGTGAACACTTCTGCTTCCCAGGCACAGAGAAGGTGCTAGCAGGGAATTCTCTGCCTGCCTTTCCCCAGTGCTCTGCAAGCTCTCCCGGACAACATAAAATCTGGGGCTCTGTGCTTTCTTTCGTTCTGAACAAGTGTTACTGTTTTCTGCACAAAAGCGATTCTGCGAAGCAATGTGAACACTTCTGTTTCCCAGGCACAGAGAAGGTGCTAGCAGGGAATTCTCTGCCTGCTTTTCCCCAGTGCTCTGCAAGCTCTCCAGGACAACATAAAATCTGGGGCTCTGTGCTTTCTTTCGTTCTGAACAAGTGTTACTGTTTTCTGCACAAAAGCGATTCTGCGAAGGAATGTGAACAGGCACAGAGAAGGTGCTAGCAGGGAATTCTCTGCCTGCCTTTCCCCAGTGCTCTGCAAGCTCTCCAGGACAACATAAAATCTGGGGCTCTGTGCTTTCTTTCGTCTGAACAGGTGTTACTGTTTTCTGCACAAAAGCGATTCTGCGAAGCAATGTGAACTGGCACAGAGAAGGTGCTAGCAGTGAATTGTCTGCCTGCCTTTCCCCAGTGCTCTGCAAGCTCTCCAGGACAACATAAAATCTGGGGCTCTGTGCTTTCTTTTGTTCTGAAAAAGTGTTACTGTTGTCTGCACAAAAGCGATTCTGCGAAGCAATGTGAAGACTTCTGCTTCCCAGGCACAGAGAAGGTGCTAGCAGGGAATTCTCTGCCTGCTTTTCCCCAGTGCTCTGCAAGCTCTCCAGGACAACATAAAATATGGGGCTCTGTGCTTTCTTTCGTCTGAAAAAGTGTTACTGTTTTCTGCACAAAAGCGATTCTGCGAAGCAATGTGAACACTTCTGTTTCCCAGGCACAGAGAAGGTGCTAGCAGGGAATTCTCTGCCTGCTTTTCCCCAGTGCTCTGCAAGCTCTCCAGGACAACATAAAATCTGGGGCTCTGTGCTTTCTTTTGTTCTGAACAAGTGTTAGTGTTTTCTGCACAAAAGCGATTCTGCGAAGCAATGTGAACACTTCTGTTTCCCAGGCACAGAGAAGGTGCTAGCAGGGAATTCTCTGCCTGCTTTTCCCCAGTACTCTGCAAGCTCTCCAGCACAACATAAAATATGGGGCTCTGTGCTTTCTTTCCTTCTGAACAAGTGTTACTGTTTTCTGCACAAAAGCGATACTGCTAAGAAATGTGAACACTTCTGCTTCCCAGGCACCGAGAACGTGCTAGCAGGGAATTCTCTGCCTGCCTTTCCCCAGTGCTCTGCAAGCTCTCCAGGACAACATAAAATCTGGGGCTCTGTTCTTTCTTTCGTTCTGAACAAGTTTTACAGTTTTCTGCACAAAAGCGATTCTGCGAAGGAATGTGAACAGGCACAGAGAAGGTGCTAGCAGGGAATTCTCTGCCTGCCTTTCCCCAGTGCTCTGCAAGCTCTCCAGGACAACATAAAATCTGGGGCTCTGTGCTTTCTTTCGTTCTGAACAAGTGTTACTGTTTTCTGCACAAAAGCGATTCTGCGAAGAAATGTGAACACTTCTGTTTCCCAGGCACAGAGAAGGTGCTAGCAGGGAATTCTCTGCCTGCTTTTCCCCAGTGCTCTGCAAGCTCTCCAGGACAACATAAAATCTGGGGCTCTGTGCTTTCTTTCGTTCTGAACAAGTGTTATTGTTTTCTGCACAAAAGCGATTCTGCGAAGCAATGTGAACACTTCTGCTTCCCAGGCACAGAGAAGGTGCTAGCAGGGACTTCTCTGCCTGCCTTTCCCCAGTGCTCTGCAAGCTCTCCAGGACAACATAAAATCTGGGGCTCTGTGCTTTCTTTCGTTCTGAACAAGTGTTACTGTTTTCTGCACAAAAGCGATTCTGCGAAGGAATGTGAACAGGCACAGAGAAGGTGCTAGCAGGGAATTGTCTGCCTGCCTTTCCCCAGTGCTCTGCAAGCTCTCCAGGACAACATAAAATCTGGGGCTCTGTGCTTTCTTTCGTCTGAACAGGTGTTACTGTTTTCTGCACAAAAGCGATTCTGCGAAGCAATGTGAACAGGCACAGAGAAGGTGCTAGCAGTGAATTGTCTGCCTGCCTTTCCCCAGTGCTCTGCAAGCTCTCCAGGACAACATAAAATCTGGGGCTCTGTGCTTTCTTTTGTTCTGAAAAAGTGTTACTGTTGTCTGCACAAAAGCGATTCTGCGAAGCAATGTGAAGACTTCTGCTTCCCAGGCACAGAGAAGGTGCTAGCAGGGAATTCTCTGCCTGCTTTTCCCCAGTGCTCTGCAAGCTCTCCAGGACAACATAAAATATGGGGCTCTGTGCTTTCTTTCGTCTGAAAAAGTGTTACTGTTTTCTGCACAAAAGCGATTCTGCGAAGCAATGTGAACACTTCTGTTTCCCAGGCACAGAGAAGGTGCTAGCAGGGAATTCTCTGCCTGCTTTTCCCCAGTGCTCTGCAAGCTCTCCAGGACAACATAAAATCTGGGGCTCTGTGCTTTCTTTTGTTCTGAACAAGTGTTAGTGTTTTCTGCACAAAAGCGATTCTGCGAAGCAATGTGAACACTTCTGTTTCCCAGGCACAGAGAAGGTGCTAGCAGGGAATTCTCTGCCTGCTTTTCCCCAGTACTCTGCAAGCTCTCCAGCACAACATAAAATATGGGGCTCTGTGCTTTCTTTCCTTCTGAACAAGTGTTACTGTTTTCTGCACAAAAGCGATACTGCTAAGAAATGTGAACACTTCTGCTTCCCAGGCACCGAGAACGTGCTAGCAGGGAATTCTCTGCCTGCCTTTCCCCAGTGCTCTGCAAGCTCTCCAGGACAACATAAAATCTGGGGCTCTGTGCTTTCTTTCGTTCTGAACAAGTTTTACAGTTTTCTGCACAAAAGCGATTCTGCGAAGGAATGTGAACAGGCACAGAGAAGGTGCTAGCAGGGAATTCTCTGCCTGCTTTTCCCCAGTGCTCTGCAAGCTCTCCAGGACAACATAAAATCTGGGGCTCTGTGCTTTCTTTCGTTCTGAACAAGTGTTACTGTTTTCTGCACAAAAGCGATTCTGCGAAGAAATGTGAACACTTCTGTTTCCCAGGCACAGAGAAGGTGCTAGCAGGGAATTCTCTGCCTGCTTTTCCCCAGTGCTCTGCAAGCTCTCCAGGACAACATAAAATCTGGGGCTCTGTGCTTTCTTTCGTTCTGAACAAGTGTTATTGTTTTCTGCACAAAAGCGATTCTGCGAAGCAATGTGAACACTTCTGCTTCCCAGGCACAGAGAAGGTGCTAGCAGGGACTTCTCTGCCTGCCTTTCCCCAGTGCTCTGCAAGCTCTCCAGGACAACATAAAATCTGGGGCTCTGTGCTTTCTTTCGTCTGAACAAGTGTTACTGTTTTCTGCACAAAAGCGATTCTGCGAAGCAATGTGAACACTTCTGTTTCCCAGGCACAGAGAAGGTGCTAGCAGGGAATTCTCTGCCTGCTTTTCCCCAGTGCTCTGCAAGCTCTCCAGGACAACAGCAAATCTGGGGCTCTGTGCTTTCTTTCGTTCTGAACAAGTGTTACTGTTATCTGCACAAAAGCGATTCTGCGAAGCAATGTGAACACTTCTGCTTCCCAGGCACAGAGAAGGTGCTAGCAGGGAATTCTCTGCCTGCCTTTCCCCAGTGCTCTGCAAGCTCTCCCGGACAACATAAAATCTGGGGCTCTGTGCTTTCTTTCGTTCTGAACAAGTGTTACTGTTTTCTGCACAAAAGCGATTCTGCGAAGCAATGTGAACACTTCTGTTTCCCAGGCACAGAGAAGGTGCTAGCAGGGAATTCTCTGCCTGCTTTTCCCCAGTGCTCTGCAAGCTCTCCAGGACAACATAAAATCTGGGGCTCTGTGCTTTCTTTCGTTCTGAACAAGTGTTACTGTTTTCTGCACAAAAGCGATTCTGCGAAGCAATGTGAACAGGCACAGAGAAGGTGCTAGCAGGGAATTCTCTGCCTGCCTTTCCCCAGTGCTCTGCAAGCTCTCCAGGACAACATAAAATCTGGGGCTCTGTGCTTTCTTTCGTCTGAACAGGTGTTACTGTTTTCTGCACAAAAGCGATTCTGCGAAGCAATGTGAACAGGCACAGAGAAGGTGCTAGCAGTGAATTGTCTGCCTGCCTTTCCCCAGTGCTCTGCAAGCTCTCCAGGACAACATAAAATCTGGGGCTCTGTGCTTTCTTTTGTTCTGAAAAAGTGTTACTGTTGTCTGCACAAAAGCGATTCTGCGAAGCAATGTGAAGACTTCTGCTTCCCAGGCACAGAGAAGGTGCTAGCAGGGAATTCTCTGCCTGCTTTTCCCCAGTGCTCTGCAAGCTCTCCAGGACAACATAAAATATGGGGCTCTGTGCTTTCTTTCGTCTGAAAAAGTGTTACTGTTTTCTGCACAAAAGCGATTCTGCGAAGCAATGTGAACACTTCTGTTTCCCAGGCACAGAGAAGGTGCTAGCAGGGAATTCTCTGCCTGCTTTTCCCCAGTGCTCTGCAAGCTCTCCAGGACAACATAAAATCTGGGGCTCTGTGCTTTCTTTTGTTCTGAACAAGTGTTAGTGTTTTCTGCACAAAAGCGATTCTGCGAAGCAATGTGAACACTTCTGTTTCCCAGGCACAGAGAAGGTGCTAGCAGGGAATTCTCTGCCTGCTTTTCCCCAGTACTCTGCAAGCTCTCCAGCACAACATAAAATATGGGGCTCTGTGCTTTCTTTCCTTCTGAACAAGTGTTACTGTTTTCTGCACAAAAGCGATACTGCTAAGAAATGTGAACACTTCTGCTTCCCAGGCACCGAGAACGTGCTAGCAGGGAATTCTCTGCCTGCCTTTCCCCAGTGCTCTGCAAGCTCTCCAGGACAACATAAAATCTGGGGCTCTGTGCTTTCTTTCGTTCTGAACAAGTTTTACAGTTTTCTGCACAAAAGCGATTCTGCGAAGGAATGTGAACAGGCACAGAGAAGGTGCTAGCAGGGAATTCTCTGCCTGCCTTTCCCCAGTGCTCTGCAAGCTCTCCAGGACAACATAAAATCTGGGGCTCTGTGCTTTCTTTCGTTCTGAACAAGTGTTACTGTTTTCTGCACAAAAGCGATTCTGCGAAGAAATGTGAACACTTCTGTTTCCCAGGCACAGAGAAGGTGCTAGCAGGGAATTCTCTGCCTGCTTTTCCCCAGTGCTCTGCAAGCTCTCCAGGACAACATAAAATCTGGGGCTCTGTGCTTTCTTTCGTTCTGAACAAGTGTTATTGTTTTCTGCACAAAAGCGATTCTGCGAAGCAATGTGAACACTTCTGCTTCCCAGGCACAGAGAAGGTGCTAGCAGGGACTTCTCTGCCTGCCTTTCCCCAGTGCTCTGCAAGCTCTCCAGGACAACATAAAATCTGGGGCTCTGTGCTTTCTTTCGTCTGAACAAGTGTTACTGTTTTCTGCACAAAAGCGATTCTGCGAAGCAATGTGAACACTTCTGTTTCCCAGGCACAGAGAAGGTGCTAGCAGGGAATTCTCTGCCTGCTTTTCCCCAGTGCTCTGCAAGCTCTCCAGGACAACAGCAAATCTGGGGCTCTGTGCTTTCTTTCGTTCTGAACAAGTGTTACTGTTATCTGCACAAAAGCGATTCTGCGAAGCAATGTGAACACTTCTGCTTCCCAGGCACAGAGAAGGTGCTAGCAGGGAATTCTCTGCCTGCTTTTCCCCAGTGCTCTGCAAGCTCTCCAGGACAACATAAAATCTGGGGCTCTGTGCTTTCTTTCGTTCTGAACAAGTGTTACTGTTTTCTGCACAAAAGCGATTCTGCGAAGCAATGTGAACAGGCACAGAGAAGGTGCTAGCAGGGAATTCTCTGCCTGCCTTTCCCCAGTGCTCTGCAAGCTCTCCAGGACAACATAAAATCTGGGGCTCTGTGCTTTCTTTCGTTCTGAACAAGTGTTACTGTATTCTGCACAAAAGCGATTCTGCGAAGCAATGGGAACACTTCTGTTTCCCAGGCACAGAGAAGGTGCTAGCAGGGAATTCTCTGCCTGCTTTTCCCCAGTGCTCTGCAAGCTCTCCAGGACAACAGCAAATCTGGGGCTCTGTGCTTTCTTTCGTTCTGAACAAGTGTTACTGTTATCTGCACAAAAGCGATTCTGCGAAGCAATGTGAACACTTCTGCTTCCCAGGCACAGAGAAGGTGCTAGCAGGGAATTCTCTGCCTGCCTTTCCCCAGTGCTCTGCAAGCTCTCCCGGACAACATAAAATCTGGGGCTCTGTGCTTTCTTTCGTTCTGAACAAGTGTTACTGTTTTCTGCACAAAAGCGATTCTGCGAAGCAATGTGAACACTTCTGTTTCCCAGTCACAGAGAAGGTGCTAGCAGGGAATTCTCTGCCTGCTTTTCCCCAGTGCTCTGCAAGCTCTCCAGGACAACATAAAATCTGGGGCTCTGTGCTTTCTTTCGTTCTGAACAAGTGTTACTGTTTTCTGCACAAAAGCGATTCTGCGAAGCAATGTGAACAGGCACAGAGAAGGTGCTAGCAGGGAATTCTCTGCCTGCCTTTCCCCAGTGCTCTGCAAGCTCTCCAGGACAACATAAAATCTGGGGCTCTGTGCTTTCTTTCGTCTGAACAGGTGTTACTGTTTTCTGCACAAAAGCGATTCTGCGAAGCAATGTGAACAGGCACAGAGAAGGTGCTAGCAGTGAATTTTCTGCCTGCCTTTCCCCAGTGCTCTGCAAGCTCTCCAGGACAACATAAAATCTGGGGCTCTGTGCTTTCTTTTGTTCTGAAAAAGTGTTACTGTTGTCTGCACAAAAGCGATTCTGCGAAGCAATGTGAAGACTTCTGCTTCCCAGGCACAGAGAAGGTGCTAGCAGGGAATTCTCTGCCTGCTTTTCCCCAGTGCTCTGCAAGCTCTCCAGGACAACATAAAATATGGGGCTCTGTGCTTTCTTTCGTCTGAAAAAGTGTTACTGTTTTCTGCACAAAAGCGATTCTGCGAAGCAATGTGAACACTTCTGTTTCCCAGGCACAGAGAAGGTGCTAGCAGGGAATTCTCTGCCTGCTTTTCCCCAGTGCTCTGCAAGCTCTCCAGGACAACATAAAATCTGGGGCTCTGTGCTTTCTTTTGTTCTGAACAAGTGTTAGTGTTTTCTGCACAAAAGCGATTCTGCGAAGCAATGTGAACACTTCTGTTTCCCAGGCACAGAGAAGGTGCTAGCAGGGAATTCTCTGCCTGCTTTTCCCCAGTACTCTGCAAGCTCTCCAGCACAACATAAAATATGGGGCTCTGTGCTTTCTTTCCTTCTGAACAAGTGTTACTGTTTTCTGCACAAAAGCGATACTGCTAAGAAATGTGAACACTTCTGCTTCCCAGGCACCGAGAACGTGCTAGCAGGGAATTCTCTGCCTGCCTTTCCCCAGTGCTCTGCAAGCTCTCCAGGACAACATAAAATCTGGGGCTCTGTGCTTTCTTTCGTTCTGAACAAGTTTTACAGTTTTCTGCACAAAAGCGATTCTGCGAAGGAATGTGAACAGGCACAGAGAAGGTGCTAGCAGGGAATTCTCTGCCTGCCTTTCCCCAGTGCTCTGCAAGCTCTCCAGGACAACATAAAATCTGGGGCTCTGTGCTTTCTTTCGTTCTGAACAAGTGTTACTGTTTTCTGCACAAAAGCGATTCTGCGAAGAAATGTGAACACTTCTGTTTCCCAGGCACAGAGAAGGTGCTAGCAGGGAATTCTCTGCCTGCCTTTCCCCAGTGCTCTGCAAGCTCTCCAGGACAACATAAAATCTGGGGCTCTGTGCTTTCTTTCGTTCTGAACAAGTGTTATTGTTTTCTGCACAAAAGCGATTCTGCGAAGCAATGTGAACACTTCTGCTTCCCAGGCACAGAGAAGGTGCTAGCAGGGACTTCTCTGCCTGCCTTTCCCCAGTGCTCTGCAAGCTCTCCAGGACAACATAAAATCTGGGGCTCTGTGCTTTCTTTCGTCTGAACAAGTGTTACTGTTTTCTGCACAAAAGCGATTCTGCGAAGCAATGTGAACACTTCTGTTTCCCAGGCACAGAGAAGGTGCTAGCAGGGAATTCTCTGCCTGCTTTTCCCCAGTGCTCTGCAAGCTCTCCAGGACAACAGCAAATCTGGGGCTCTGTGCTTTCTTTCGTTCTGAACAAGTGTTACTGTTATCTGCACAAAAGCGATTCTGCGAAGCAATGTGAACACTTCTGCTTCCCAGGCACAGAGAAGGTGCTAGCAGGGAATTCTCTGCCTGCTTTTCCCCAGTGCTCTGCAAGCTCTCCAGGACAACATAAAATCTGGGGCTCTGTGCTTTCTTTCGTTCTGAACAAGTGTTACTGTTTTCTGCACAAAAGCGATTCTGCGAAGCAATGTGAACAGGCACAGAGAAGGTGCTAGCAGGGAATTCTCTGCCTGCCTTTCCCCAGTGCTCTGCAAGCTCTCCAGGACAACATAAAATCTGGGGCTCTGTGCTTTCTTTCGTTCTGAACAAGTGTTACTGTATTCTGCACAAAAGCGATTCTGCGAAGCAATGGGAACACTTCTGTTTCCCAGGCACAGAGAAGGTGCTAGCAGGGAATTCTCTGCCTGCTTTTCCCCAGTGCTCTGCAAGCTCTCCAGGACAACATAAAATCTGGGGCTCTGTGCTTTCTTTCGTTCTGAACAGGTGTTATTGTTTTCTGCACAAAACGATTCTGCGAAGCAATGTGAACACTTCTGCTTCCCAGGCACAGAGAAGGTGCTAGCAGGGAATTCTCTGCCTGCCTTTCCCCAGTATTCTGCAAGCTCTCCAGGACAACATAAAATCTGGGGCTCTGTGCTTTCTTTCGTCTGAACAAGTGTTACTGTTTTCTGCACAAAAGCGATTCTGCGAAGCAATGTGAACACTTCTGTTTCCCAGGCACAGAGAAGGTGCTAGCAGGGAATTCTCTGCCTGCTTTTCCCCAGTGCTCTGCAAGCTCTCCAGCACAACATAAAATATGGGGCTCTGTGCTTTCTTTCCTTCTGAACAAGTGTTACTGTTTTCTGCACAAAAGCGATACTGCTAAGAAATGTTAACCCTTCTGTTTCCCAGGCACAGAGAAGGTGCTAGCAGGGAATTCTCTGCCTGCTTTTCCCCAGTGCTCTGCAAGCTCTCCAGGACAACATAAAATCTGGGGCTCTGTGCTTTCTTTCCTTCTGAACAAGTGTTACTGTTTTCTGCACAAAAGCGATTCTGCGAAGCAATGTGAACACTTCTCTTTCCCAGGCACAGGGAAGGTGCTAGCAGGGAATTCTCTGCCTGCCTTTCCCCAGTGCTCTGCAAGCTCTCCAGGACAACATAAAATCTGGGGCTCTGTGCTTTCTTTCGTTCTGAACAAGTGTTACTGTTTTCTGCACAAAAGCGATTCTGCGAAGCAATGTGAACACTTCTGCTTCCCAGGCACAGAGAAGGTGCTAGCAGGGAATTCTCTGCCTGCCTTTCCCCAGTGCTCTGCAAGCTCTCCAGGACAACATAAAATCTGGGGCTCTGTGCTTTCTTTCGTTCTGAACAAGTGTTACTGTTTTCTGCACAAAAGCGATACTGCTAAGAAATGTTAACCCTTCTGTTTCCCAGGCACAGAGAAGGTGCTAGCAGGGAATTCTCTGCCTGCTTTTCCCCAGTGCTCTGCAAGCTCTCCAGGACAACATAAAATCTGGGGCTCTGTGCTTTCTTTTGTTCTGAAAAAGTGTTACTGTTATCTGCACAAAAGCGATTCTGCCAAGCAATGTGAACACTTCTGCTTCCCAGGCACAGAGAAGGTGCTAGCAGGGAATTCTCTGCCTGCTTTTCCCCAGTGCTCTGCAAGCTCTCCAGGACAACATAAAATCTGGGGCTCTGTGCTTTCTTTCCTTCTGAACAAGTGTTACTGTTTTCTGCACAAAAGCGATTCTGCGAAGCAATGGGAACACTTCTCTTTCCCAGGCACAGGGAAGGTGCTAGCAGGGAATTCTCTGCCTGCCTTTCCCCAGTGCTCTGCAAGCTCTCCAGGACAACATAAAATCTGGGGCTCTGTGCTTTCTTTCGTTCTGAACAAGTGTTACTGTTTTCTGCACAAAAGCGATTCTGCGAAGCAATGTGAACACTTCTGTTTCCCAGGCACAGAGAAGGTGCTAGCAGGGAATTCTCTGCCTGCTTTTCCCCAGTGCTCTGTAAGCTCTCCAGGACAACATAAAATCTGGGGCTCTGTGCTTTCTTTCGTTCTGAACAAGTGTTACTGTTTTCTGCACAAAAGCGATTCTGCGAAGCAATGTGAACACTTCTGCTTCCCAGGCACAGAGAAGGTGCTAGCAGGGAATTGTCTGCCTGCCTTTCCCCAGTGCTCTGCAAGCTCTCCAGGACAACATAAAATCTGGGGCTCTGTGCTTTCTTTCGTTCTGAACAAGTGTTACTGTTTTCTGCACAAAAGCGATTCTGCGAAGCAATGTGAACACTTCTGTTTCCCAGGCACAGAGAAGGTGCTAGCAGGGAATTCTCTGCCTGCTTTTCCCCAGTGCTCTGCAAGCTCTCCAGGACAACATAAAATCTGGGGCTCTGTGCTTTCTTTCGTTCTGAACAAGTGTTACTGTTTTCTGCACAAAAGCGATTCTGCGAAGCAATGTGAACACTTCTGCTTCCCAGGCACAGAGAAGGTGCTAGCAGGGAATTCTCTGCCTGCTTTTCCCCAGTGCTCTGCAAGCTCTCCAGGACAACATAAAATCTGGGGCTCTGTGCTTTCTTTCGTTCTGAACAAGTGTTACTGTTTTCTGCACAAAAGCGATTCTGCGAAGCAATGTGAACACTTCTGCTTCCCAGGCACAGAGAAGGTGCTAGCAGGGAATTCTCTGCCTGCTTTTCCCCAGTGCTCTGCAAGCTCTCCAGGACAACATAAAATCTGGGGCTCTGTGCTTTCTTTCGTTCTGAACAAGTGTTACTGTTTTCTGCACAAAAGCGATTCTGCGAAGCAATGTGAACACTTCTGCTTCCCAGGCACAGAGAAGGTGCTAGCAGGGAATTCTCTGCCTGCTTTTCCCCAGTGCTCTGCAAGCTCTCCAGGACAACATAAAATCTGGGGCTCTGTGCTTTCTTTTGTTCTGAACAAGTGTTACTGTTTTCTGCACAAAAGCGATTCTGCGAAGCAATGTGAACACTTCTGCTTCCCAGGCACAGAGAAGGTGCTAGCAGGAAATTCTCTGCCTGCCTTTCCCCAGTGCTCTGCAAGCTCTCCAGGACAACATAGAATCTGGGGCTCTGTGCTTTCTTTTGTTCTGAACAAGTGTTACTGTTTTCTGCACAAAAGCGATTCTGCGAAGCAATGTGAACACTTCTGTTTCCCAGGCACAGAGAAGGTGCTAGCAGGGAATTCTCTGCCTGCTTTTCCCCAGTACTCTGCAAGCTCTCCAGCACAACATAAAATATGGGGCTCTGTGCTTTCTTTCCTTCTGAACAAGTGTTACTGTTTTCTGCACAAAAGCGATACTGCTAAGAAATGTGAACACTTCTGCTTCCCAGGCACCGAGAACGTGCTAGCAGGGAATTCTCTGCCTGCCTTTCCCCAGTGCTCTGCAAGCTCTCCAGGACAACATAAAATCTGGGGCTCTGTGCTTTCTTTCGTTCTGAACAAGTTTTACAGTTTTCTGCACAAAAGCGATTCTGTGAAGGAATGTGAACAGGCACAGAGAAGGTGCTAGCAGGGAATTCTCTGCCTGCTTTTCCCCAGTGCTCTGCAAGCTCTCCAGGACAACATAAAATCTGGGGCTCTGTGCTTTCTTTTGTTCTGAAAAAGTGTTACTGTTATCTGCACAAAAGCGATTCTGCCAAGCAATGTGAACACTTCTACTTCCTAGGCACAGAGAAGGTGCTAGCAGGGAATTCTCTGCCTGCTTTTCCCCAGTGCTCTGCAAGCTCTCCAGGACAACATAAAATCTGGGGCTCTGTGCTTTCTTTCCTTCTGAACAAGTGTTACTGTTTTCTGCACAAAAGCGATTCTGCGAAGCAATGTGAACACTTCTCTTTCCCAGGCACAGGGAAGGTGCTAGCAGGGAATTCTCTGCCTGCCTTTCCCCAGTGCTCTGCAAGCTCTCCAGGACAACATAAAATCTGGGGCTCTGTGCTTTCTTTCGTTCTGAACAAGTGTTACTGTTTTCTGCACAAAAGCGATTCTGCGAAGCAATGTGAACACTTCTGCTTCCCAGGCACAGAGAAGGTGCTAGCAGGGAATTCTCTGCCTGCCTTTCCCCAGTGCTCTGCAAGCTCTCCAGGACAACATAAAATCTGGGGCTCTGTGCTTTCTTTCGTTCTGAACAAGTGTTACTGTTTTCTGCACAAAAGCGATTCTGCTAAGAAATGTTAACCCTTCTGTTTCCCAGGCACAGAGAAGGTGCTAGCAGGGAATTCTCTGCCTGCTTTTCCCCAGTGCTCTGCAAGCTCTCCAGGACAACATAAAATCTGGGGCTCTGTGCTTTCTTTTGTTCTGAAAAAGTGTTACTGTTATCTGCACAAAAGCGATTCTGCCAAGCAATGTGAACACTTCTGCTTCCCAGGCACAGAGAAGGTGCTAGCAGGGAATTCTCTGCCTGCTTTTCCCCAGTGCTCTGCAAGCTCTCCAGGACAACATAAAATCTGGGGCTCTGTGCTTTCTTTCCTTCTGAACAAGTGTTACTGTTTTCTGCACAAAAGCGATTCTGCGAAGCAATGGGAACACTTCTCTTTCCCAGGCACAGGGAAGGTGCTAGCAGGGAATTCTCTGCCTGCCTTTCCCCAGTGCTCTGCAAGCTCTCCAGGACAACATAAAATCTGGGGCTCTGTGCTTTCTTTCGTTCTGAACAAGTGTTACTGTTTTCTGCACAAAAGCGATTCTGCGAAGCAATGTGAACACTTCTGTTTCCCAGGCACAGAGAAGGTGCTAGCAGGGAATTCTCTGCCTGCTTTTCCCCAGTGCTCTGTAAGCTCTCCAGGACAACATAAAATCTGGGGCTCTGTGCTTTCTTTCGTTCTGAACAAGTGTTACTGTTTTCTGCACAAAAGCGATTCTGCGAAGCAATGTGAACACTTCTGCTTCCCAGGCACAGAGAAGGTGCTAGCAGGGAATTGTCTGCCTGCCTTTCCCCAGTGCTCTGCAAGCTCTCCAGGACAACATAAAATCTGGGGCTCTGTGCTTTCTTTCGTTCTGAACAAGTGTTACTGTTTTCTGCACAAAAGCGATTCTGCGAAGCAATGTGAACACTTCTGTTTCCCAGGCACAGAGAAGGTGCTAGCAGGGAATTCTCTGCCTGCTTTTCCCCAGTGCTCTGCAAGCTCTCCAGGACAACATAAAATCTGGGGCTCTGTGCTTTCTTTCGTTCTGAACAAGTGTTACTGTTTTCTGCACAAAAGCGATTCTGCGAAGCAATGTGAACACTTCTGCTTCCCAGGCACAGAGAAGGTGCTAGCAGGGAATTCTCTGCCTGCTTTTCCCCAGTGCTCTGCAAGCTCTCCAGGACAACATAAAATCTGGGGCTCTGTGCTTTCTTTCGTTCTGAACAAGTGTTACTGTTTTCTGCACAAAAGCGATTCTGCGAAGCAATGTGAACACTTCTGCTTCCCAGGCACAGAGAAGGTGCTAGCAGGGAATTCTCTGCCTGCTTTTCCCCAGTGCTCTGCAAGCTCTCCAGGACAACATAAAATCTGGGGCTCTGTGCTTTCTTTCGTTCTGAACAAGTGTTACTGTTTTCTGCACAAAAGCGATTCTGCCAAGCAATGTGAACACTTCTGCTTCCCAGGCACAGAGAAGGTGCTAGCAGGGAATTCTCTGCCTGCTTTTCCCCAGTGCTCTGCAAGCTCTCCAGGACAACATAAAATCTGGGGCTCTGTGCTTTCTTTTGTTCTGAACAAGTGTTACTGTTTTCTGCACAAAAGCGATTCTGCGAAGCAATGTGAACACTTCTGCTTCCCAGGCACAGAGAAGGTGCTAGCAGGAAATTCTCTGCCTGCCTTTCCCCAGTGCTCTGCAAGCTCTCCAGGACAACATAGAATCTGGGGCTCTGTGCTTTCTTTTGTTCTGAACAAGTGTTACTGTTTTCTGCACAAAAGCGATTCTGCGAAGCAATGTGAACACTTCTGTTTCCCAGGCACAGAGAAGGTGCTAGCAGGGAATTCTCTGCCTGCTTTTCCCCAGTACTCTGCAAGCTCTCCAGCACAACATAAAATCTGGGGCTCTGTGCTTTCTTTCCTTCTGAACAAGTGTTACTGTTTTCTGCACAAAAGCGATACTGCTAAGAAATGTGAACACTTCTGCTTCCCAGGCACCGAGAACGTGCTAGCAGGGAATTCTCTGCCTGCCTTTCCCCAGTGCTCTGCAAGCTCTCCAGGACAACATAAAATCTGGGGCTCTGTGCTTTCTTTCGTTCTGAACAAGTGTTACTGTTTTCTGCACAAAAGCGATTCTGCGAAGGAATGTGAACAGGCACAGAGAAGGTGCTAGCAGGGAATTCTCTGCCTGCCTTTCCCCAGTGCTCTGCAAGCTCTCCAGGACAACATAAAATCTGGGGCTCTGTGCTTTCTTTCGTTCTGAACAAGTGTTACTGTTTTCTGCACAAAAGCGATTCTGCGAAGAAATGTGAACACTTCTGTTTCCCAGGCACAGAGAAGGTGCTAGCAGGGAATTCTCTGCCTGCTTTTCCCCAGTGCTCTGCAAGCTCTCCAGGACAACATAAAATCTGGGGCTCTGTGCTTTCTTTCGTTCTGAACAAGTGTTATTGTTTTCTGCACAAAAGCGATTCTGCGAAGCAATGTGAACACTTCTGTTTCCCAGGCACAGAGAAGGTGCTAGCAGGGACTTCTCTGCCTGCCTTTCCCCAGTGCTCTGCAAGCTCTCCAGGACAACATAAAATCTGGGGCTCTGTGCTTTCTTTCGTCTGAACAAGTGTTACTGTTTTCTGCACAAAAGCGATTCTGCGAAGCAATGTGAACACTTCTGTTTCCCAGGCACAGAGAAGGTGCTAGCAGGGAATTCTCTGCCTGCTTTTCCCCAGTGCTCTGCAAGCTCTCCAGGACAACAGCAAATCTGGGGCTCTGTGCTTTCTTTCGTTCTGAACAAGTGTTACTGTTATCTGCACAAAAGCGATTCTGCGAAGCAATGTGAACACTTCTGCTTCCCAGGCACAGAGAAGGTGCTAGCAGGGAATTCTCTGCCTGCTTTTCCCCAGTGCTCTGCAAGCTCTCCAGGACAACATAAAATCTGGGGCTCTGTGCTTTCTTTCGTTCTGAACAAGTGTTACTGTTTTCTGCACAAAAGCGATTCTGCGAAGCAATGTGAACAGGCACAGAGAAGGTGCTAGCAGGGAATTCTCTGCCTGCCTTTCCCCAGTGCTCTGCAAGCTCTCCAGGACAACATAAAATCTGGGGCTCTGTGCTTTCTTTCGTTCTGAACAAGTGTTACTGTATTCTGCACAAAAGCGATTCTGCGAAGCAATGGGAACACTTCTGTTTCCCAGGCACAGAGAAGGTGCTAGCAGGGAATTCTCTGCCTGCTTTTCCCCAGTGCTCTGCAAGCTCTCCAGCACAACATAAAATATGGGGCTCTGTGCTTTCTTTCCTTCTGAACAAGTGTTACTGTTTTCTGCACAAAAGCGATACTGCTAAGAAATGTTAACCCTTCTGTTTCCCAGGCACAGAGAAGGTGCTAGCAGGGAATTCTCTGCCTGCTTTTCCCCAGTGCTCTGCAAGCTCTCCAGGACAACATAAAATCTGGGGCTCTGTGCTTTCTTTTGTTCTGAAAAAGTGTTACTGTTATCTGCACAAAAGCGATTCTGCCAAGCAATGTGAACACTTCTACTTCCCAGGCACAGAGAAGGTGCTAGCAGGGAATTCTCTGCCTGCTTTTCCCCAGTGCTCTGCAAGCTCTCCAGGACAACATAAAATCTGGGGCTCTGTGCTTTCTTTCCTTCTGAACAAGTGTTACTGTTTTCTGCACAAAAGCGATTCTGCGAAGCAATGTGAACACTTCTGCTTCCCAGGCACAGAGAAGGTGCTAGCAGGGAATTCTCTGCCTGCCTTTCCCCAGTGCTCTGCAAGCTCTCCAGGACAACATAAAATCTGGGGCTCTGTGCTTTCTTTCGTTCTGAACAAGTGTTACTGTTTTCTGCACAAAAGCGATACTGCTAAGAAATGTTAACCCTTCTGTTTCCCAGGCACAGAGAAGGTGCTAGCAGGGAATTCTCTGCCTGCTTTTCCCCAGTGCTCTGCAAGCTCTCCAGGACAACATAAAATCTGGGGCTCTGTGCTTTCTTTTGTTCTGAAAAAGTGTTACTGTTATCTGCACAAAAGCGATTCTGCCAAGCAATGTGAACACTTCTGCTTCCCAGGCACAGAGAAGGTGCTAGCAGGGAATTCTCTGCCTGCTTTTCCCCAGTGCTCTGCAAGCTCTCCAGGACAACATAAAATCTGGGGCTCTGTGCTTTCTTTCCTTCTGAACAAGTGTTACTGTTTTCTGCACAAAAGCGATTCTGCGAAGCAATGGGAACACTTCTCTTTCCCAGGCACAGGGAAGGTGCTAGCAGGGAATTCTCTGCCTGCCTTTCCCCAGTGCTCTGCAAGCTCTCCAGGACAACATAAAATCTGGGGCTCTGTGCTTTCTTTCGTTCTGAACAAGTGTTACTGTTTTCTGCACAAAAGCGATTCTGCGAAGCAATGTGAACACTTCTGTTTCCCAGGCACAGAGAAGGTGCTAGCAGGGAATTCTCTGCCTGCTTTTCCCCAGTGCTCTGTAAGCTCTCCAGGACAACATAAAATCTGGGGCTCTGTGCTTTCTTTCGTTCTGAACAAGTGTTACTGTTTTCTGCACAAAAGCGATTCTGCGAAGCAATGTGAACACTTCTGCTTCCCAGGCACAGAGAAGGTGCTAGCAGGGAATTGTCTGCCTGCCTTTCCCCAGTGCTCTGCAAGCTCTCCAGGACAACATAAAATCTGGGGCTCTGTGCTTTCTTTCGTTCTGAACAAGTGTTACTGTTTTCTGCACAAAAGCGATTCTGCGAAGCAATGTGAACACTTCTGTTTCCCAGGCACAGAGAAGGTGCTAGCAGGGAATTCTCTGCCTGCTTTTCCCCAGTGCTCTGCAAGCTCTCCAGGACAACATAAAATCTGGGGCTCTGTGCTTTCTTTCGTTCTGAACAAGTGTTACTGTTTTCTGCACAAAAGCGATTCTGCGAAGCAATGTGAACACTTCTGCTTCCCAGGCACAGAGAAGGTGCTAGCAGGGAATTCTCTGCCTGCTTTTCCCCAGTGCTCTGCAAGCTCTCCAGGACAACATAAAATCTGGGGCTCTGTGCTTTCTTTCGTTCTGAACAAGTGTTACTGTTTTCTGCACAAAAGCGATTCTGCGAAGCAATGTGAACACTTCTGCTTCCCAGGCACAGAGAAGGTGCTAGCAGGGAATTCTCTGCCTGCTTTTCCCCAGTGCTCTGCAAGCTCTCCAGCACAACATAAAATCTGGGGCTCTGTGCTTTCTTTCCTTCTGAACAAGTGTTACTGTTTTCTGCACAAAAGCGATTCTGCGAAGCAATGTGAACACTTCTGCTTCCCAGGCACAGAGAAGGTGCTAGCAGGGAATTCTCTGCCTGCTTTTCCCCAGTGCTCTGCAAGCTCTCCAGGACAACATAAAATCTGGGGCTCTGTGCTTTCTTTTGTTCTGAACAAGTGTTACTGTTTTCTGCACAAAAGCGATTCTGCGAAGCAATGTGAACACTTCTGCTTCCCAGGCACAGAGAAGGTGCTAGCAGGAAATTCTCTGCCTGCCTTTCCCCAGTGCTCTGCAAGCTCTCCAGGACAACATAGAATCTGGGGCTCTGTGCTTTCTTTTGTTCTGAACAAGTGTTACTGTTTTCTGCACAAAAGCGATTCTGCGAAGCAATGTGAACACTTCTGCTTCCCAGGCACAGAGAAGGTGCTAGCAGGGAATTCTCTGCCTGCTTTTCCCCAGTGCTCTGCAAGCTCTCCAGGACAACATAAAATCTGGGGCTCTGTGCTTTCTTTCGTTCTGAACAAGTGTTACTGTTTTCTGCACAAAAGCGATTCTGCGAAGCAATGTGAACACTTCTGCTTCCCAGGCACAGAGAAGGTGCTAGCAGGGAATTCTCTGCCTGCTTTTCCCCAGTGCTCTGCAAGCTCTCCAGGACAACATAAAATCTGGGGCTCTGTGCTTTCTTTTGTTCTGAACAAGTGTTACTGTTTTCTGCACAAAAGCGATTCTGCGAAGCAATGTGAACACTTCTGCTTCCCAGGCACAGAGAAGGTGCTAGCAGGAAATTCTCTGCCTGCCTTTCCCCAGTGCTCTGCAAGCTCTCCAGGACAACATAGAATCTGGGGCTCTGTGCTTTCTTTTGTTCTGAACAAGTGTTACTGTTTTCTGCACAAAAGCGATTCTGCGAAGCAATGTGAACACTTCTGTTTCCCAGGCACAGAGAAGGTGCTAGCAGGGAATTCTCTGCCTGCTTTTCCCCAGTGCTCTGTAAGCTCTCCAGGACAACATAAAATCTGGGGCTCTGTGCTTTCTTTCGTTCTGAACAAGTGTTACTGTATTCTGCACAAAAGCGATTCTGCGAAGCAATGTGAACACTTCTGTTTCCCAGGCACAGGGAAGGTGCTAGCAGGGAATTCTCTGCCTGCCTTTCCCCAGTGCTCTGCAAGCTCTCCAGGACAACATAAAATCTGGGGCTCTGTGCTTTCTTTCGTTCTGAACAAGTGTTACTGTTTTCTGCACAAAAGCGATTCTGCGAAGCAATGTGAACACTTCTGTTTCCCAGGCACAGAAAAGGTGCTAGCAGGGAATTCTCTGCCTGCTTTTCCCCAGTGCTCTGTAAGCTCTCCAGGACAACATAAAATCTGGGGCTCTGTGCTTTCTTTCGTTCTGAACAAGTGTTACTGTTTTCTGCACAAAAGCGATTCTGCGAAGCAATGTGAACACTTCTGCTTCCCAGGCACAGAGAAGGTGCTAGCAGGGAATTGTCTGCCTGCCTTTCCCCAGTGCTCTGCAAGCTCTCCAGGACAACATAAAATCTGGGGCTCTGTGCTTTCTTTCGTTCTGAACAAGTGTTACTGTTTTCTGCACAAAAGCGATTCTGCGAAGCAATGTGAACACTTCTGTTTCCCAGGCACAGAGAAGGTGCTAGCAGGGAATTCTCTGCCTGCTTTTCCCCAGTGCTCTGCAAGCTCTCCAGGACAACATAAAATCTGGGGCTCTGTGCTTTCTTTCGTTCTGAACAAGTGTTACTGTTTTCTGCACAAAAGCGATTCTGCGAAGCAATGTGAACACTTCTGCTTCCCAGGCACAGAGAAGGTGCTAGCAGGGAATTCTCTGCCTGCTTTTCCCCAGTGCTCTGCAAGCTCTCCAGGACAACATAAAATCTGGGGCTCTGTGCTTTCTTTCGTTCTGAACAAGTGTTACTGTTTTCTGCACAAAAGCGATTCTGCGAAGCAATGTGAACACTTCTGCTTCCCAGGCACAGAGAAGGTGCTAGCAGGGAATTCTCTGCCTGCTTTTCCCCAGTGCTCTGCAAGCTCTCCAGGACAACATAAAATCTGGGGCTCTGTGCTTTCTTTCGTTCTGAACAAGTGTTACTGTTTTCTGCACAAAAGCGATTCTGCGAAGCAATGTGAACACTTCTGCTTCCCAGGCACAGAGAAGGTGCTAGCAGGGAATTCTCTGCCTGCTTTTCCCCAGTGCTCTGCAAGCTCTCCAGGACAACATAAAATCTGGGGCTCTGTGCTTTCTTTTGTTCTGAACAAGTGTTACTGTTTTCTGCACAAAAGCGATTCTGCGAAGCAATGTGAACACTTCTGCTTCCCAGGCACAGAGAAGGTGCTAGCAGGAAATTCTCTGCCTGCCTTTCCCCAGTGCTCTGCAAGCTCTCCAGGACAACATAGAATCTGGGGCTCTGTGCTTTCTTTTGTTCTGAACAAGTGTTACTGTTTTCTGCACAAAAGCGATTCTGCGAAGCAATGTGAACACTTCTGCTTCCCAGGCACAGAGAAGGTGCTAGCAGGGAATTCTCTGCCTGCTTTTCCCCAGTGCTCTGCAAGCTCTCCAGGACAACATAAAATCTGGGGCTCTGTGCTTTCTTTCGTTCTGAACAAGTGTTACTGTTTTCTGCACAAAAGCGATTCTGCGAAGCAATGTGAACACTTCTGCTTCCCAGGCACAGAGAAGGTGCTAGCAGGGAATTCTCTGCCTGCTTTTCCCCAGTGCTCTGCAAGCTCTCCAGGACAACATAAAATCTGGGGCTCTGTGCTTTCTTTTGTTCTGAACAAGTGTTACTGTTTTCTGCACAAAAGCGATTCTGCGAAGCAATGTGAACACTTCTGCTTCCCAGGCACAGAGAAGGTGCTAGCAGGAAATTCTCTGCCTGCCTTTCCCCAGTGCTCTGCAAGCTCTCCAGGACAACATAGAATCTGGGGCTCTGTGCTTTCTTTTGTTCTGAACAAGTGTTACTGTTTTCTGCACAAAAGCGATTCTGCGAAGCAATGTGAACACTTCTGTTTCCCAGGCACAGAGAAGGTGCTAGCAGGGAATTCTCTGCCTGCTTTTCCCCAGTGCTCTGTAAGCTCTCCAGGACAACATAAAATCTGGGGCTCTGTGCTTTCTTTCGTTCTGAACAAGTGTTACTGTTTTCTGCACAAAAGCGATTCTGCGAAGCAATGTGAACACTTCTGCTTCCCAGGCACAGAGAAGGTGCTAGCAGGGAATTCTCTGCCTGCCTTTCCCCAGTGCTCTGCAAGCTCTCCAGGACAACAGCAAATCTGGGGCTCTGTGCTTTCTTTCGTTCTGAACAAGTGTTACTGTTTTCTGCACAAAAGCGATTCTGCGAAGCAATGTGAACACTTCTGTTTCCCAGGCACAGAGAAGGTGCTAGCAGGGAATTCTCTGCCTGCTTTTCCCCAGTGCTCTGCAAGCTCTCCAGGACAACATAAAATCTGGGGCTCTGTGCTTTCTTTCGTTCTGAACAAGTGTTACTGTTTTCTGCACAAAAGCGATTCTGCGAAGCAATGTGAACACTTCTGCTTCCCAGGCACAGAGAAGGTGCTAGCAGGGAATTCTCTGCCTGCTTTTCCCCAGTGCTCTGCAAGCTCTCCAGGACAACATAAAATCTGGGGCTCTGTGCTTTCTTTTGTTCTGAACAAGTGTTACTGTTTTCTGCACAAAAGCGATTCTGCGAAGCAATGTGAACACTTCTGCTTCCCAGGCACAGAGAAGGTGCTAGCAGGAAATTCTCTGCCTGCCTTTCCCCAGTGCTCTGCAAGCTCTCCAGGACAACATAGAATCTGGGGCTCTGTGCTTTCTTTTGTTCTGAACAAGTGTTACTGTTTTCTGCACAAAAGCGATTCTGCGAAGCAATGTGAACACTTCTGCTTCCCAGGCACAGAGAAGGTGCTAGCAGGGAATTGTCTGCCTGCCTTTCCCCAGTGCTCTGCAAGCTCTCCAGGACAACATAAAATCTGGGGCTCTGTGCTTTCTTTCGTTCTGAACAAGTGTTACTGTTTTCTGCACAAAAGCGATTCTGCGAAGCAATGTGAACAGGCACAGAGAAGGTGCTAGCAGGGAATTCTCTGCCTGCCTTTCCCCAGTGCTCTGCAAGCTCTCCAGGACAACATAAAATCTGGGGCTCTGTGCTTTCTTTCGTTCTGAACAAGTGTTACTGTATTCTGCACAAAAGCGATTCTGCGAAGCAATGGGAACACTTCTGTTTCCCAGGCACAGAGAAGGTGCTAGCAGGGAATTCTCTGCCTGCTTTTCCCCAGTGCTCTGCAAGCTCTCCAGGACAACATAAAATCTGGGGCTCTGTGCTTTCTTTCGTTCTGAACAAGTGTTATTGTTTTCTGCACAAAAGCGATTCTGCGAAGCAATGTGAAGACTTCTGCTTCCCAGGCACAGAGAAGGTGCTAGCAGGGAATTGTCTGCCTGCCTTTCCTCAGTGCTCTGCAAGCTCTCCAGGACAACATAAAATCTGGGGCTCTGTGCTTTCTTTCGTTCTGAACAAGTGTTATTGTTTTCTGCACAAAAGCGATTCTGCGAAGCAATGTGAACAGGCACAGAGAAGGTGCTAGCAGGGAATTCTCTGCCTGCCTTTCCCCAGTGCTCTGCAAGCTCTCCAGGACAACATAAAATCTGGGGCTCTGTGCTTTCTTTCCTTCTGAACAAGTGTTACTGTTTTCTGCACAAAAGCGATTCTGCGAAGCAATGTGAACACTTCTGTTTCCCAGGCACAGAGAAGGTGCTAGCAGGGAATTCTCTGCCTGCTTTTCCCCAGTACTCTGCAAGCTCTCCAGCACAACATAAAATATGGGGCTCTGTGCTTTCTTTCCTTCTGAACAAGTGTTACTGTTTTCTGCACAAAAGCGATTCTGCGAAGCAATGTGAACACTTCTGTTTCCCAGGCACAGAGAAGGTGCTAGCAGGGAATTCTCTGCCTGCTTTTCCCCAGTGCTCTGCAAGCTCTCCAGGACAACATAGAATCTGGGGCTCTGTGCTTTCTTTCGTTCTGAACAAGTGTTACTGTTTTCTGCACAAAAGCGATTCTGCCAAGCAATGTGAACACTTCTGCTTCCCAGGCACAGAGAAGGTGCTAGCAGGAAATTCTCTGCCTGCTTTTCCCCAGTGCTCTGCAAGCTCTCCAGGACAACATAAAATCTGGGGCTCTGTGCTTTCTTTCGTTCTGAACAAGTGTTACTGTTTTCTGCACAAAAGCGATTCTGCGAAGCAATGTGAACACTTCTGTTTCCCAGGCACAGAGAAGGTGCTAGCAGGGAATTCTCTGCCTGCTTTTCCCCAGTGCTCTGCAAGCTCTCCAGGACAACATAAAATCTGGGGCTCTGTGCTTTCTTTCGTACTGAACAAGTGTTACTGTATTCTGCACAAAAGCGATTCTGCGAAGCAATGTGAACACTTCTGTTTCCCAGGCACAGAGAAGGTGCTAGCAGGGAATTCTCTGCCTGCTTTTCCCCAGTGCTCTGCAAGCTCTCCATGACAACATAAAATCTGGGGCTCTGTGCTTTCTTTCGTTCTGAACAAGTGTTATTGTTTTCTGCACAAAAGCGATTCTGCGAAGCAATGTGAAGACTTCTGCTTCCCAGGCACAGAGAAGGTGCTAGCAGGGAATTGTCTGCCTGCCTTTCCCCAGTGCTCTGCAAGCTCTCCAGGACAACATAAAATCTGGGGCTCTGTGCTTTCTTTCGTTCTGAACAAGTGTTATTGTTTTCTGCACAAAAGCGATTCTGCGAAGCAATGTGAACACTTCTGTTTCCCAGGCACAGAGAAGGTGCTAGCAGGGAATTCTCTGCCTGCCTTTCCCCAGTGCTCTGCAAGCTCTCCAGGACAACATAAAATCTGGGGCTCTGTGCTTTCTTTCGTTCTGAACAAGTGTTACTGTTTTCTGCACAAAAGCGATTCTGCGAAGCAATGTGAACACTTCTGTTTCCCAGGCACAGAGAAGGTGCTAGCAGGGAATTCTCTGCCTGCTTTTCCCCAGTACTCTGCAAGCTCTCCAGCACAACATAAAATATGGGGCTCTGTGCTTTCTTTCCTTCTGAACAAGTGTTACTGTTTTCTGCACAAAAGCGATTCTGCGAAGCAATGTGAACACTTCTGTTTCCCAGGCACAGAGAAGGTGCTAGCAGGGAATTCTCTGCCTGCTTTTCCCCAGTGCTCTGCAAGCTCTCCAGGACAACATAGAATCTGGGGCTCTGTGCTTTCTTTCGTTCTGAACAAGTGTTACTGTTTTCTGCACAAAAGCGATTCTGCCAAGCAATGGGAACACTTCTGCTTCCCAGGCACAGAGAAGGTGCTAGCAGGAAATTCTCTGCCTGCCTTTCCCCAGTGCTCTGCAAGCTCTCCAGGACAACATAAAATCTGGGGCTCTGTGCTTTCTTTCGTTCTGAACAAGTGTTACTGTTTTCTGCACAAAAGCGATTCTGCGAAGCAATGTGAAGACTTCTGCTTCCCAGGCACAGAGAAGGTGCTAGCAGGGAATTCTCTGCCTGCCTTTCCCCAGTGCTCTGCAAGCTCTCCAGGACAACATAAAATCTGGGGCTCTGTGCTTTCTTTCGTTCTGAACAAGTGTTACTGTTTTCTGCACAAAAGCGATTCTGCGAAGCAATGTGAACACTTCTGTTTCCCAGGCACAGAGAAGGTGCTAGCAGGGAATTCTCTGCCTGCTTTTCCCCAGTGCTCTGCAAGCTCTCCAGGACAACATAAAATCTGGGGCTCTGTGCTTTCTTTCGTTCTGAACAAGTGTTACTGTTTTCTGCACAAAAGCGATTCTGCGAAGCAATGTGAACACTTCTGCTTCCCAGGCACAGAGAAGGTGCTAGCAGGGAATTCTCTGCCTGCTTTTCCCCAGTGCTCTGCAAGCTCTCCAGGACAACATAAAATCTGGGGCTCTGTGCTTTCTTTTGTTCTGAACAAGTGTTACTGTTTTCTGCACAAAAGCGATTCTGCGAAGCAATGTGAACACTTCTGCTTCCCAGGCACAGAGAAGGTGCTAGCAGGAAATTCTCTGCCTGCCTTTCCCCAGTGCTCTGCAAGCTCTCCAGGACAACATAGAATCTGGGGCTCTGTGCTTTCTTTTGTTCTGAACAAGTGTTACTGTTTTCTGCACAAAAGCGATTCTGCGAAGCAATGTGAACACTTCTGCTTCCCAGGCACAGAGAAGGTGCTAGCAGGGAATTCTCTGCCTGCTTTTCCCCAGTGCTCTGCAAGCTCTCCAGGACAACAGCAAATCTGGGGCTCTGTGCTTTCTTTCGTTCTGAACAAGTGTTACTGTTTTCTGCACAAAAGCGATTCTGCGAAGCAATGTGAACACTTCTGCTTCCCAGGCACAGAGAAGGTGCTAGCAGGGAATTCTCTGCCTGCTTTTCCCCAGTGCTCTGCAAGCTCTCCAGGACAACATAAAATCTGGGGCTCTGTGCTTTCTTTTGTTCTGAACAAGTGTTACTGTTTTCTGCACAAAAGCGATTCTGCGAAGCAATGTGAACACTTCTGCTTCCCAGGCACAGAGAAGGTGCTAGCAGGAAATTCTCTGCCTGCCTTTCCCCAGTGCTCTGCAAGCTCTCCAGGACAACATAGAATCTGGGGCTCTGTGCTTTCTTTTGTTCTGAACAAGTGTTACTGTTTTCTGCACAAAAGCGATTCTGCGAAGCAATGTGAACACTTCTGTTTCCCAGGCACAGAGAAGGTGCTAGCAGGGAATTCTCTGCCTGCTTTTCCCCAGTGCTCTGTAAGCTCTCCAGGACAACATAAAATCTGGGGCTCTGTGCTTTCTTTCGTTCTGAACAAGTGTTACTGTTTTCTGCACAAAAGCGATTCTGCGAAGCAATGTGAACACTTCTGCTTCCCAGGCACAGAGAAGGTGCTAGCAGGGAATTCTCTGCCTGCCTTTCCCCAGTGCTCTGCAAGCTCTCCAGGACAACAGCAAATCTGGGGCTCTGTGCTTTCTTTCGTTCTGAACAAGTGTTACTGTTTTCTGCACAAAAGCGATTCTGCGAAGCAATGTGAACACTTCTGTTTCCCAGGCACAGAGAAGGTGCTAGCAGGGAATTCTCTGCCTGCTTTTCCCCAGTGCTCTGCAAGCTCTCCAGGACAACATAAAATCTGGGGCTCTGTGCTTTCTTTCGTTCTGAACAAGTGTTACTGTTTTCTGCACAAAAGCGATTCTGCGAAGCAATGTGAACACTTCTGCTTCCCAGGCACAGAGAAGGTGCTAGCAGGGAATTCTCTGCCTGCTTTTCCCCAGTGCTCTGCAAGCTCTCCAGGACAACATAAAATCTGGGGCTCTGTGCTTTCTTTTGTTCTGAACAAGTGTTACTGTTTTCTGCACAAAAGCGATTCTGCGAAGCAATGTGAACACTTCTGCTTCCCAGGCACAGAGAAGGTGCTAGCAGGAAATTCTCTGCCTGCCTTTCCCCAGTGCTCTGCAAGCTCTCCAGGACAACATAGAATCTGGGGCTCTGTGCTTTCTTTTGTTCTGAACAAGTGTTACTGTTTTCTGCACAAAAGCGATTCTGCGAAGCAATGTGAACACTTCTGCTTCCCAGGCACAGAGAAGGTGCTAGCAGGGAATTGTCTGCCTGCCTTTCCCCAGTGCTCTGCAAGCTCTCCAGGACAACATAAAATCTGGGGCTCTGTGCTTTCTTTCGTTCTGAACAAGTGTTACTGTTTTCTGCACAAAAGCGATTCTGCGAAGCAATGTGAACAGGCACAGAGAAGGTGCTAGCAGGGAATTCTCTGCCTGCCTTTCCCCAGTGCTCTGCAAGCTCTCCAGGACAACATAAAATCTGGGGCTCTGTGCTTTCTTTCGTTCTGAACAAGTGTTACTGTATTCTGCACAAAAGCGATTCTGCGAAGCAATGGGAACACTTCTGTTTCCCAGGCACAGAGAAGGTGCTAGCAGGGAATTCTCTGCCTGCTTTTCCCCAGTGCTCTGCAAGCTCTCCAGGACAACATAAAATCTGGGGCTCTGTGCTTTCTTTCGTTCTGAACAAGTGTTATTGTTTTCTGCACAAAAGCGATTCTGCGAAGCAATGTGAAGACTTCTGCTTCCCAGGCACAGAGAAGGTGCTAGCAGGGAATTGTCTGCCTGCCTTTCCTCAGTGCTCTGCAAGCTCTCCAGGACAACATAAAATCTGGGGCTCTGTGCTTTCTTTCGTTCTGAACAAGTGTTATTGTTTTCTGCACAAAAGCGATTCTGCGAAGCAATGTGAACAGGCACAGAGAAGGTGCTAGCAGGGAATTCTCTGCCTGCCTTTCCCCAGTGCTCTGCAAGCTCTCCAGGACAACATAAAATCTGGGGCTCTGTGCTTTCTTTCCTTCTGAACAAGTGTTACTGTTTTCTGCACAAAAGCGATTCTGCGAAGCAATGTGAACACTTCTGTTTCCCAGGCACAGAGAAGGTGCTAGCAGGGAATTCTCTGCCTGCTTTTCCCCAGTACTCTGCAAGCTCTCCAGCACAACATAAAATATGGGGCTCTGTGCTTTCTTTCCTTCTGAACAAGTGTTACTGTTTTCTGCACAAAAGCGATTCTGCGAAGCAATGTGAACACTTCTGTTTCCCAGGCACAGAGAAGGTGCTAGCAGGGAATTCTCTGCCTGCTTTTCCCCAGTGCTCTGCAAGCTCTCCAGGACAACATAGAATCTGGGGCTCTGTGCTTTCTTTCGTTCTGAACAAGTGTTACTGTTTTCTGCACAAAAGCGATTCTGCCAAGCAATGTGAACACTTCTGCTTCCCAGGCACAGAGAAGGTGCTAGCAGGAAATTCTCTGCCTGCTTTTCCCCAGTGCTCTGCAAGCTCTCCAGGACAACATAAAATCTGGGGCTCTGTGCTTTCTTTCGTTCTGAACAAGTGTTACTGTTTTCTGCACAAAAGCGATTCTGCGAAGCAATGTGAACACTTCTGTTTCCCAGGCACAGAGAAGGTGCTAGCAGGGAATTCTCTGCCTGCTTTTCCCCAGTGCTCTGCAAGCTCTCCAGGACAACATAAAATCTGGGGCTCTGTGCTTTCTTTCGTACTGAACAAGTGTTACTGTATTCTGCACAAAAGCGATTCTGCGAAGCAATGTGAACACTTCTGTTTCCCAGGCACAGAGAAGGTGCTAGCAGGGAATTCTCTGCCTGCTTTTCCCCAGTGCTCTGCAAGCTCTCCATGACAACATAAAATCTGGGGCTCTGTGCTTTCTTTCGTTCTGAACAAGTGTTATTGTTTTCTGCACAAAAGCGATTCTGCGAAGCAATGTGAAGACTTCTGCTTCCCAGGCACAGAGAAGGTGCTAGCAGGGAATTGTCTGCCTGCCTTTCCCCAGTGCTCTGCAAGCTCTCCAGGACAACATAAAATCTGGGGCTCTGTGCTTTCTTTCGTTCTGAACAAGTGTTATTGTTTTCTGCACAAAAGCGATTCTGCGAAGCAATGTGAACACTTCTGTTTCCCAGGCACAGAGAAGGTGCTAGCAGGGAATTCTCTGCCTGCCTTTCCCCAGTGCTCTGCAAGCTCTCCAGGACAACATAAAATCTGGGGCTCTGTGCTTTCTTTCGTTCTGAACAAGTGTTACTGTTTTCTGCACAAAAGCGATTCTGCGAAGCAATGTGAACACTTCTGTTTCCCAGGCACAGAGAAGGTGCTAGCAGGGAATTCTCTGCCTGCTTTTCCCCAGTACTCTGCAAGCTCTCCAGCACAACATAAAATATGGGGCTCTGTGCTTTCTTTCCTTCTGAACAAGTGTTACTGTTTTCTGCACAAAAGCGATTCTGCGAAGCAATGTGAACACTTCTGTTTCCCAGGCACAGAGAAGGTGCTAGCAGGGAATTCTCTGCCTGCTTTTCCCCAGTGCTCTGCAAGCTCTCCAGGACAACATAGAATCTGGGGCTCTGTGCTTTCTTTCGTTCTGAACAAGTGTTACTGTTTTCTGCACAAAAGCGATTCTGCCAAGCAATGGGAACACTTCTGCTTCCCAGGCACAGAGAAGGTGCTAGCAGGAAATTCTCTGCCTGCCTTTCCCCAGTGCTCTGCAAGCTCTCCAGGACAACATAAAATCTGGGGCTCTGTGCTTTCTTTCGTTCTGAACAAGTGTTACTGTTTTCTGCACAAAAGCGATTCTGCGAAGCAATGTGAAGACTTCTGCTTCCCAGGCACAGAGAAGGTGCTAGCAGGGAATTCTCTGCCTGCCTTTCCCCAGTGCTCTGCAAGCTCTCCAGGACAACATAAAATCTGGGGCTCTGTGCTTTCTTTCGTTCTGAACAAGTGTTACTGTTTTCTGCACAAAAGCGATTCTGCGAAGCAATGTGAACACTTCTGTTTCCCAGGCACAGAGAAGGTGCTAGCAGGGAATTCTCTGCCTGCTTTTCCCCAGTGCTCTGCAAGCTCTCCAGGACAACATAAAATCTGGGGCTCTGTGCTTTCTTTCGTTCTGAACAAGTGTTACTGTTTTCTGCACAAAAGCGATTCTGCGAAGCAATGTGAACACTTCTGTTTCCCAGGCACAGAGAAGGTGCTAGCAGGGAATTCTCTGCCTGCTTTTCCCCAGTGCTCTGCAAGCTCTCCAGGACAACATAAAATCTGGGGCTCTGTGCTTTCTTTTGTTCTGAACAAGTGTTAGTGTTTTCTGCACAAAAGCGATACTGCTAAGAAATGTGAACACTTCTGCTTCCCAGGCACCGAGAACGTGCTAGCAGGGAATTCTCTGCCTGCCTTTCCCCAGTGCTCTGCAAGCTCTCCAGGACAACATAAAATCTGGGGCTCTGTGCTTTCTTTCGTTCTGAACAAGTTTTACAGTTTTCTGCACAAAAGCGATTCTGCGAAGGAATGTGAACAGGCACAGAGAAGGTGCTAGCAGGGACTTCTCTGCCTGCCTTTCCCCAGTGCTCTGCAAGCTCTCCAGGACAACATAAAATCTGGGGCTCTGTGCTTTCTTTCATTCTGAACAAGTGTTACTGTTTTCTGCACAAAAGCGATTCTGCGAAGCAATGTGAACACTTCTGTTTCCCAGGCACAGAGAAGGTGCTAGCAGGGAATTCTCTGCCTGCTTTTCCCCAGTGCTCTGCAAGCTCTCCAGGACAACATAAAATCTGGGGCTCTGTGCTTTCTTTTGTTCTGAACAAGTGTTACTGTTATCTGCACAAAAGCGATTCTGCGAAGCAATGTGAACACTTCTGCTTCCCAGGCACAGAGAAGGTGCTAGCAGGGAATTCTCTGCCTGCTTTTCCCCAGTGCTCTGCAAGCTCTCCAGCACAACATAAAATATGGGGCTCTGTGCTTTCTTTCCTTCTGAACAAGTGTTACTGTTTTCTGCACAAAAGCGATACTGCTAAGAAATGTTAACCCTTCTGTTTCCCAGGCACAGAGAAGGTGCTAGCAGGGAATTCTCTGCCTGCTTTTCCCCAGTGCTCTGCAAGCTCTCCAGGACAACAGCAAATCTGGGGCTCTGTGCTTTCTTTCGTTCTGAACAAGTGTTACTGTTTTCTGCACAAAAGCGATTCTGCGAAGCAATGTGAAGACTTCTGCTTCCCAGGCACAGAGAAGGTGCTAGCAGGGAATTCTCTGCCTGCCTTTCCCCAGTGCTCTGCAAGCTCTCCAGGACAACATAAAATCTGGGGCTCTGTGCTTTCTTTCGTTCTGAACAAGTGTTACTGTTTTCTGCACAAAAGCGATTCTGCGAAGCAATGTGAACACTTCTGTTTCCCAGGCACAGAGAAGGTGCTAGCAGGGAATTCTCTGCCTGCTTTTCCCCAGTGCTCTGCAAGCTCTCCAGGACAACATAAAATCTGGGGCTCTGTGCTTTCTTTCGTTCTGAACAAGTGTTACTGTTTTCTGCACAAAAGCGATTCTGCGAAGCAATGTGAACAGGCACAGAGAAGGTGCTAGCAGGGAATTCTCTGCCTGCCTTTCCCCAGTGCTCTGCAAGCTCTCCAGGACAACATAAAATCTGGGGCTCTGTGCTTTCTTTCGTTCTGAACAAGTGTTACTGTATTCTGCACAAAAGCGATTCTGCGAAGCAATGGGAACACTTCTGTTTCCCAGGCACAGAGAAGGTGCTAGCAGGGAATTCTCTGCCTGCTTTTCCCCAGTGCTCTGCAAGCTCTCCAGGACAACATAAAATCTGGGGCTCTGTGCTTTCTTTCGTTCTGAACAGGTGTTATTGTTTTCTGCACAAAACGATTCTGCGAAGCAATGTGAACACTTCTGCTTCCCAGGCACAGAGAAGGTGCTAGCAGGGAATTCTCTGCCTGCCTTTCCCCAGTATTCTGCAAGCTCTCCAGGACAACATAAAATCTGGGGCTCTGTGCTTTCTTTCGTCTGAACAAGTGTTACTGTTTTCTGCACAAAAGCGATTCTGCGAAGCAATGTGAACACTTCTGCTTCCCAGGCACAGAGAAGGTGCTAGCAGGGAATTCTCTGCCTGCTTTTCCCCAGTGCTCTGCAAGCTCTCCAGCACAACATAAAATATGGGGCTCTGTGCTTTCTTTCCTTCTGAACAAGTGTTACTGTTTTCTGCACAAAAGCGATACTGCTAAGAAATGTTAACCCTTCTGTTTCCCAGGCACAGAGAAGGTGCTAGCAGGGAATTCTCTGCCTGCTTTTCCCCAGTGCTCTGCAAGCTCTCCAGGACAACATAAAATCTGGGGCTCTGTGCTTTCTTTTGTTCTGAAAAAGTGTTACTGTTATCTGCACAAAAGCGATTCTGCCAAGCAATGTGAACACTTCTACTTCCCAGGCACAGAGAAGGTGCTAGCAGGGAATTCTCTGCCTGCTTTTCCCCAGTGCTCTGCAAGCTCTCCAGGACAACATAAAATCTGGGGCTCTGTGCTTTCTTTCGTTCTGAACAAGTGTTACTGTTTTCTGCACAAAAGCGATTCTGCGAAGCAATGGGAACACTTCTCTTTCCCAGGCACAGGGAAGGTGCTAGCAGGGAATTCTCTGCCTGCCTTTCCCCAGTGCTCTGCAAGCTCTCCAGGACAACATAAAATCTGGGGCTCTGTGCTTTCTTTCGTTCTGAACAAGTGTTACTGTTTTCTGCACAAAAGCGATTCTGCGAAGCAATGTGAACACTTCTGTTTCCCAGGCACAGAGAAGGTGCTAGCAGGGAATTCTCTGCCTGCTTTTCCCCAGTGCTCTGCAAGCTCTCCAGGACAACAGCAAATCTGGGGCTCTGTGCTTTCTTTCGTTCTGAACAAGTGTTACTGTTTTCTGCACAAAAGCGATTCTGCGAAGCAATGTGAACACTTCTGTTTCCCAGGCACAGAGAAGGTGCTAGCAGGGAATTCTCTGCCTGCTTTTCCCCAGTGCTCTGCAAGCTCTCCAGGACAACATAAAATCTGGGGCTCTGTGCTTTCTTTCATTCTGAACAAGTGTTACTGTTTTCTGCACAAAAGCGATTCTGCGAAGCAATGTGAACACTTCTGCTTCCCAGGCACAGAGAAGGTGCTAGCAGGGAATTCTCTGCCTGCTTTTCCCCAGTGCTCTGCAAGCTCTCCAGGACAACATAAAATCTGGGGCTCTGTGCTTTCTTTCGTTCTGAACAAGTGTTACTGTTTTCTGCACAAAAGCGATTCTGCGAAGCAATGTGAACACTTCTGCTTCCCAGGCACAGAGAAGGTGCTAGCAGGGAATTCTCTGCCTGCTTTTCCTCAGTGCTCTGCAAGCTCTCCAGGACAACATAAAATCTGGGGCTCTGTGCTTTCTTTCGTTCTGAACAAGTGTTACTGTTTTCTGCACAAAAGCGATTCTGCGAAGCAATGTGAACACTTCTGCTTCCCAGGCACAGAGAAGGTGCTAGCAGGGAATTCTCTGCCTGCTTTTCCCCAGTGCTCTGCAAGCTCTCCAGGACAACATAAAATCTGGGGCTCTGTGCTTTCTTTTGTTCTGAACAAGTGTTACTGTTTTCTGCACAAAAGCGATTCTGCGAAGCAATGTGAACACTTCTGCTTCCCAGGCACAGAGAAGGTGCTAGCAGGAAATTCTCTGCCTGCCTTTCCCCAGTGCTCTGCAAGCTCTCCAGGACAACATAGAATCTGGGGCTCTGTGCTTTCTTTTGTTCTGAACAAGTGTTACTGTTTTCTGCACAAAAGCGATTCTGCGAAGCAATGTGAACACTTCTGCTTCCCAGGCACAGAGAAGGTGCTAGCAGGGAATTCTCTGCCTGCTTTTCCCCAGTGCTCTGCAAGCTCTCCAGGACAACATAAAATCTGGGGCTCTGTGCTTTCTTTCGTTCTGAACAAGTGTTACTGTATTCTGCACAAAAGCGATTCTGCGAAGCAATGTGAACACTTCTGCTTCCCAGGCACAGAGAAGGTGCTAGCAGGGAATTCTCTGCCTGCTTTTCCCCAGTGCTCTGCAAGCTCTCCAGGACAACATAAAATCTGGGGCTCTGTGCTTTCTTTTGTTCTGAACAAGTGTTACTGTTTTCTGCACAAAAGCGATTCTGCGAAGCAATGTGAACACTTCTGCTTCCCAGGCACAGAGAAGGTGCTAGCAGGAAATTCTCTGCCTGCCTTTCCCCAGTGCTCTGCAAGCTCTCCAGGACAACATAGAATCTGGGGCTCTGTGCTTTCTTTTGTTCTGAACAAGTGTTACTGTTTTCTGCACAAAAGCGATTCTGCGAAGCAATGTGAACACTTCTGTTTCCCAGGCACAGAGAAGGTGCTAGCAGGGAATTCTCTGCCTGCTTTTCCCCAGTGCTCTGCAAGCTCTCCAGGACAACATAAAATCTGGGGCTCTGTGCTTTCTTTCGTTCTGAACAAGTGTTACTGTTTTCTGCACAAAAGCGATTCTGCGAAGCAATGTGAACACTTCTGCTTCCCAGGCACAGAGAAGGTGCTAGCAGGGAATTCTCTGCCTGCCTTTCCCCAGTGCTCTGCAAGCTCTCCAGGACAACAGCAAATCTGGGGCTCTGTGCTTTCTTTCGTTCTGAACAAGTGTTACTGTTTTCTGCACAAAAGCGATTCTGCGAAGCAATGTGAACACTTCTGTTTCCCAGGCACAGAGAAGGTGCTAGCAGGGAATTCTCTGCCTGCTTTTCCCCAGTGCTCTGCAAGCTCTCCAGGACAACATAAAATCTGGGGCTCTGTGCTTTCTTTCGTTCTGAACAAGTGTTACTGTTTTCTGCACAAAAGCGATTCTGCGAAGCAATGTGAACACTTCTGCTTCCCAGGCACAGAGAAGGTGCTAGCAGGGAATTCTCTGCCTGCTTTTCCCCAGTGCTCTGCAAGCTCTCCAGGACAACATAAAATCTGGGGCTCTGTGCTTTCTTTTGTTCTGAACAAGTGTTACTGTTTTCTGCACAAAAGCGATTCTGCGAAGCAATGTGAACACTTCTGCTTCCCAGGCACAGAGAAGGTGCTAGCAGGAAATTCTCTGCCTGCCTTTCCCCAGTGCTCTGCAAGCTCTCCAGGACAACATAGAATCTGGGGCTCTGTGCTTTCTTTCCTTCTGAACAAGTGTTACTGTTTTCTGCACAAAAGCGATTCTGCGAAGCAATGTGAACACTTCTGCTTCCCAGGCACAGAGAAGGTGCTAGCAGGGAATTGTCTGCCTGCCTTTCCCCAGTGCTCTGCAAGCTCTCCAGGACAACATAAAATCTGGGGCTCTGTGCTTTCTTTCGTTCTGAACAAGTGTTACTGTTTTCTGCACAAAAGCGATTCTGCGAAGCAATGTGAACAGGCACAGAGAAGGTGCTAGCAGGGAATTCTCTGCCTGCCTTTCCCCAGTGCTCTGCAAGCTCTCCAGGACAACATAAAATCTGGGGCTCTGTGCTTTCTTTCGTTCTGAACAAGTGTTACTGTATTCTGCACAAAAGCGATTCTGCGAAGCAATGGGAACACTTCTGTTTCCCAGGCACAGAGAAGGTGCTAGCAGGGAATTCTCTGCCTGCTTTTCCCCAGTGCTCTGCAAGCTCTCCAGGACAACATAAAATCTGGGGCTCTGTGCTTTCTTTCGTTCTGAACAAGTGTTATTGTTTTCTGCACAAAAGCGATTCTGCGAAGCAATGTGAAGACTTCTGCTTCCCAGGCACAGAGAAGGTGCTAGCAGGGAATTGTCTGCCTGCCTTTCCTCAGTGCTCTGCAAGCTCTCCAGGACAACATAAAATCTGGGGCTCTGTGCTTTCTTTCGTTCTGAACAAGTGTTATTGTTTTCTGCACAAAAGCGATTCTGCGAAGCAATGTGAACAGGCACAGAGAAGGTGCTAGCAGGGAATTCTCTGCCTGCCTTTCCCCAGTGCTCTGCAAGCTCTCCAGGACAACATAAAATCTGGGGCTCTGTGCTTTCTTTCCTTCTGAACAAGTGTTACTGTTTTCTGCACAAAAGCGATTCTGCGAAGCAATGTGAACACTTCTGTTTCCCAGGCACAGAGAAGGTGCTAGCAGGGAATTCTCTGCCTGCTTTTCCCCAGTGCTCTGCAAGCTCTCCAGGACAACATAGAATCTGGGGCTCTGTGCTTTCTTTCGTTCTGAACAAGTGTTACTGTTTTCTGCACAAAAGCGATTCTGCCAAGCAATGTGAACACTTCTGCTTCCCAGGCACAGAGAAGGTGCTAGCAGGAAATTCTCTGCCTGCTTTTCCCCAGTGCTCTGCAAGCTCTCCAGGACAACATAAAATCTGGGGCTCTGTGCTTTCTTTCGTTCTGAACAAGTGTTACTGTTTTCTGCACAAAAGCGATTCTGCGAAGCAATGTGAACACTTCTGTTTCCCAGGCACAGAGAAGGTGCTAGCAGGGAATTCTCTGCCTGCTTTTCCCCAGTGCTCTGCAAGCTCTCCATGACAACATAAAATCTGGGGCTCTGTGCTTTCTTTCGTTCTGAACAAGTGTTATTGTTTTCTGCACAAAAGCGATTCTGCGAAGCAATGTGAAGACTTCTGCTTCCCAGGCACAGAGAAGGTGCTAGCAGGGAATTGTCTGCCTGCCTTTCCCCAGTGCTCTGCAAGCTCTCCAGGACAACATAAAATCTGGGGCTCTGTGCTTTCTTTCGTTCTGAACAAGTGTTATTGTTTTCTGCACAAAAGTGATTCTGCGAAGCAATGTGAACACTTCTGTTTCCCAGGCACAGAGAAGGTGCTAGCAGGGAATTCTCTGCCTGCCTTTCCCCAGTGCTCTGCAAGCTCTCCAGGACAACATAAAATCTGGGGCTCTGTGCTTTCTTTCGTTCTGAACAAGTGTTACTGTTTTCTGCACAAAAGCGATTCTGCGAAGCAATGTGAACACTTCTGTTTCCCAGGCACAGAGAAGGTGCTAGCAGGGAATTCTCTGCCTGCTTTTCCCCAGTACTCTGCAAGCTCTCCAGCACAACATAAAATATGGGGCTCTGTGCTTTCTTTCCTTCTGAACAAGTGTTACTGTTTTCTGCACAAAAGCGATTCTGCGAAGCAATGTGAACACTTCTGTTTCCCAGGCACAGAGAAGGTGCTAGCAGGGAATTCTCTGCCTGCTTTTCCCCAGTACTCTGCAAGCTCTCCAGCACAACATAAAATATGGGGCTCTGTGCTTTCTTTCCTTCTGAACAAGTGTTACTGTTTTCTGCACAAAAGCGATTCTGCGAAGCAATGTGAACACTTCTGTTTCCCAGGCACAGAGAAGGTGCTAGCAGGGAATTCTCTGCCTGCTTTTCCCCAGTGCTCTGCAAGCTCTCCAGGACAACATAGAATCTGGGGCTCTGTGCTTTCTTTCGTTCTGAACAAGTGTTACTGTTTTCTGCACAAAAGCGATTCTGCCAAGCAATGTGAACACTTCTGCTTCCCAGGCACAGAGAAGGTGCTAGCAGGAAATTCTCTGCCTGCTTTTCCCCAGTGCTCTGCAAGCTCTCCAGGACAACATAAAATCTGGGGCTCTGTGCTTTCTTTCGTTCTGAACAAGTGTTACTGTTTTCTGCACAAAAGCGATTCTGCGAAGCAATGTGAACACTTCTGTTTCCCAGGCACAGAGAAGGTGCTAGCAGGGAATTCTCTGCCTGCTTTTCCCCAGTGCTCTGCAAGCTCTCCAGGACAACATAAAATCTGGGGCTCTGTGCTTTCTTTCGTACTGAACAAGTGTTACTGTATTCTGCACAAAAGCGATTCTGCGAAGCAATGTGAACACTTCTGTTTCCCAGGCACAGAGAAGGTGCTAGCAGGGAATTCTCTGCCTGCTTTTCCCCAGTGCTCTGCAAGCTCTCCAGGACAACATAAAATCTGGGGCTCTGTGCTTTCTTTCGTTCTGAACAAGTGTTATTGTTTTCTGCACAAAAGCGATTCTGCGAAGCAATGTGAAGACTTCTGCTTCCCAGGCACAGAGAAGGTGCTAGCAGGGAATTGTCTGCCTGCCTTTCCCCAGTGCTCTGCAAGCTCTCCAGGACAACATAAAATCTGGGGCTCTGTGCTTTCTTTCGTTCTGAACAAGTGTTACTGTTTTCTGCACAAAAGCGATTCTGCGAAGCAATGTGAACAGGCACAGAGAAGGTGCTAGCAGGGAATTCTCTGCCTGCCTTTCCCCAGTGCTCTGCAAGCTCTCCAGGACAACATAAAATCTGGGGCTCTGTGCTTTCTTTCGTTCTGAACAAGTGTTACTGTATTCTGCACAAAAGCGATTCTGCGAAGCAATGGGAACACTTCTGTTTCCCAGGCACAGAGAAGGTGCTAGCAGGGAATTCTCTGCCTGCTTTTCCCCAGTGCTCTGCAAGCTCTCCAGGACAACATAAAATCTGGGGCTCTGTGCTTTCTTTCGTTCTGAACAAGTGTTATTGTTTTCTGCACAAAAGCGATTCTGCGAAGCAATGTGAAGACTTCTGCTTCCCAGGCACAGAGAAGGTGCTAGCAGGGAATTGTCTGCCTGCCTTTCCTCAGTGCTCTGCAAGCTCTCCAGGACAACATAAAATCTGGGGCTCTGTGCTTTCTTTCGTTCTGAACAAGTGTTATTGTTTTCTGCACAAAAGCGATTCTGCGAAGCAATGTGAACAGGCACAGAGAAGGTGCTAGCAGGGAATTCTCTGCCTGCCTTTCCCCAGTGCTCTGCAAGCTCTCCAGGACAACATAAAATCTGGGGCTCTGTGCTTTCTTTCCTTCTGAACAAGTGTTACTGTTTTCTGCACAAAAGCGATTCTGCGAAGCAATGTGAACACTTCTGTTTCCCAGGCACAGAGAAGGTGCTAGCAGGGAATTCTCTGCCTGCTTTTCCCCAGTACTCTGCAAGCTCTCCAGGACAACATAAAATATGGGGCTCTGTGCTTTCTTTCCTTCTGAACAAGTGTTACTGTTTTCTGCACAAAAGCGATTCTGCGAAGCAATGTGAACACTTCTGTTTCCCAGGCACAGAGAAGGTGCTAGCAGGGAATTCTCTGCCTGCTTTTCCCCAGTGCTCTGCAAGCTCTCCAGGACAACATAGAATCTGGGGCTCTGTGCTTTCTTTCGTTCTGAACAAGTGTTACTGTTTTCTGCACAAAAGCGATTCTGCCAAGCAATGTGAACACTTCTGCTTCCCAGGCACAGAGAAGGTGCTAGCAGGAAATTCTCTGCCTGCTTTTCCCCAGTGCTCTGCAAGCTCTCCAGGACAACATAAAATCTGGGGCTCTGTGCTTTCTTTCGTTCTGAACAAGTGTTACTGTTTTCTGCACAAAAGCGATTCTGCGAAGCAATGTGAACACTTCTGTTTCCCAGGCACAGAGAAGGTGCTAGCAGGGAATTCTCTGCCTGCTTTTCCCCAGTGCTCTGCAAGCTCTCCAGGACAACATAAAATCTGGGGCTCTGTGCTTTCTTTCCTTCTGAACAAGTGTTACTGTATTCTGCACAAAAGCGATTCTGCGAAGCAATGTGAACACTTCTGTTTCCCAGGCACAGAGAAGGTGCTAGCAGGGAATTCTCTGCCTGCTTTTCCCCAGTGCTCTGCAAGCTCTCCATGACAACATAAAATCTGGGGCTCTGTGCTTTCTTTCGTTCTGAACAAG
Organism: Strix uralensis; assembly: GCF_047716275.1. Classification (NCBI taxonomy): domain Eukaryota; kingdom Metazoa; phylum Chordata; class Aves; order Strigiformes; family Strigidae; genus Strix; species Strix uralensis. The sequence goes on along the minus strand of NW_027436715.1, from coordinate 1,152,224 downwards.
TGTTATTGTTTTCTGCACAAAAGCGATTCTGCGAAGCAATGTGAAGACTTCTGCTTCCCAGGCACAGAGAAGGTGCTAGCAGGGAATTGTCTGCCTGCCTTTCCCCAGTGCTCTGCAAGCTCTCCAGCACAACATAAAATCTGGGGCTCTGTGCTTTCTTTCGTTCTGAACAAGTGTTATTGTTTTCTGCACAAAAGTGATTCTGCGAAGCAATGTGAACACTTCTGTTTCCCAGGCACAGAGAAGGTGCTAGCAGGGAATTCTCTGCCTGCTTTTCCCCAGTGCTCTGCAAGCTCTCCAGGACAACATAGAATCTGGGGCTCTGTGCTTTCTTTCGTTCTGAACAAGTGTTACTGTTTTCTGCACAAAAGCGATTCTGCCAAGCAATGTGAACACTTCTGCTTCCCAGGCACAGAGAAGGTGCTAGCAGGAAATTCTCTGCCTGCTTTTCCCCAGTGCTCTGCAAGCTCTCCAGGACAACATAAAATCTGGGGCTCTGCGCTTTCTTTCGTTCTGAACAAGTGTTACTGTTTTCTGCACAAAAGCGATTCTGCGAAGCAATGTGAACACTTCTGTTTCCCAGGCACAGAGAAGGTGCTAGCAGGGAATTCTCTGCCTGCTTTTCCCCAGTGCTCTGCAAGCTCTCCAGGACAACATAAAATCTGGGGCTCTGTGCTTTCTTTCGTACTGAACAAGTGTTACTGTATTCTGCACAAAAGCGATTCTGCGAAGCAATGTGAACACTTCTGTTTCCCAGGCACAGAGAAGGTGCTAGCAGGGAATTCTCTGCCTGCTTTTCCCCAGTGCTCTGCAAGCTCTCTATGACAACATAAAATCTGGGGCTCTGTGCTTTCTTTCGTTCTGAACAAGTGTTATTGTTTTCTGCACAAAAGCGATTCTGCGAAGCAATGTGAAGACTTCTGCTTCCCAGGCACAGAGAAGGTGCTAGCAGGGAATTGTCTGCCTGCCTTTCCCCAGTGCTCTGCAAGCTCTCCAGGACAACATAAAATCTGGGGCTCTGTGCTTTCTTTCGTTCTGAACAAGTGTTATTGTTTTCTGCACAAAAGCGATTCTGCGAAGCAATGTGAACACTTCTGTTTCCCAGGCACAGAGAAGGTGCTAGCAGGGAATTCTCTGCCTGCCTTCCCCAGTGCTCTGCAAGCTCTCCAGGACAACATAAAATCTGGGGCTCTGTGCTTTCTTTCGTTCTGAACAAGTGTTACTGTTTTCTGCACAAAAGCGATTCTGCGAAGCAATGTGAACACTTCTGTTTCCCAGGCACAGAGAAGGTGCTAGCAGGGAATTCTCTGCCTGCTTTTCCCCAGTACTCTGCAAGCTCTCCAGCACAACATAAAATATGGGGCTCTGTGCTTTCTTTCCTTCTGAACAAGTGTTACTGTTTTCTGCACAAAAGCGATTCTGCGAAGCAATGTGAACACTTCTGTTTCCCAGGCACAGAGAAGGTGCTAGCAGGGAATTCTCTGCCTGCTTTTCCCCAGTGCTCTGCAAGCTCTCCAGGACAACATAGAATCTGGGGCTCTGTGCTTTCTTTCGTTCTGAACAAGTGTTACTGTTTTCTGCACAAAAGCGATTCTGCCAAGCAATGGGAACACTTCTGCTTCCCAGGCACAGAGAAGGTGCTAGCAGGAAATTCTCTGCCTGCCTTTCCCCAGTGCTCTGCAAGCTCTCCAGGACAACATAAAATCTGGGGCTCTGTGCTTTCTTTCCTTCTGAACAAGTGTTACTGTTTTCTGCACAAAAGCGATTCTGCGAAGCAATGTGAACACTTCTGCTTCCCAGGCACAGAGAAGGTGCTAGCAGGGAATTCTCTGCCTGCTTTTCCCCAGTACTCTGCAAGCTCTCCAGCACAACATAAAATATGGGGCTCTGTGCTTTCTTTCCTTCTGAACAAGTGTTACTGTTTTCTGCACAAAAGCGATTCTGCGAAGCAATGTGAACACTTCTGTTTCCCAGGCACAGAGAAGGTGCTAGCAGGGAATTCTCTGCCTGCTTTTCCCCAGTGCTCTGCAAGCTCTCCAGGACAACATAGAATCTGGGGCTCTGTGCTTTCTTTCGTTCTGAACAAGTGTTACTGTTTTCTGCACAAAAGCGATTCTGCCAAGCAATGTGAACACTTCTGCTTCCCAGGCACAGAGAAGGTGCTAGCAGGGAATTCTCTGCCTGCTTTTCCCCAGTGCTCTGCAAGCTCTCCAGGACAACATAGAATCTGGGGCTCTGTGCTTTCTTTCGTTCTGAACAAGTGTTACTGTTTTCTGCACAAAAGCGATTCTGCCAAGCAATGTGAACACTTCTGCTTCCCAGGCACAGAGAAGGTGCTAGCAGGAAATTCTCTGCCTGCTTTTCCCCAGTGCTCTGCAAGCTCTCCAGGACAACATAAAATCTGGGGCTCTGTGCTTTCTTTCGTTCTGAACAAGTGTTACTGTTTTCTGCACAAAAGCGATTCTGCGAAGCAATGTGAACAGGCACAGAGAAGGTGCTAGCAGGGAATTCTCTGCCTGCCTTTCCCCAGTGCTCTGCAAGCTCTCCAGGACAACATAAAATCTGGGGCTCTGTGCTTTCTTTCGTTCTGAACAAGTGTTACTGTTTTCTGCACAAAAGCGATTCTGCGAAGCAATGTGAACAGGCACAGAGAAGGTGCTAGCAGGGAATTCTCTGCCTGCCTTTCCCCAGTGCTCTGCAAGCTCTCCAGGACAACATAAAATCTGGGGCTCTGTGCTTTCTTTCCTTCTGAACAAGTGTTACTGTTTTCTGCACAAAAGCGATTCTGCGAAGCAATGTGAACACTTCTGTTTCCCAGGCACAGAGAAGGTGCTAGCAGGGAATTCTCTGCCTGCTTTTCCCCAGTACTCTGCAAGCTCTCCAGCACAACATAAAATATGGGGCTCTGTGCTTTCTTTCCTTCTGAACAAGTGTTACTGTTTTCTGCACAAAAGCGATTCTGCGAAGCAATGTGAACACTTCTGTTTCCCAGGCACAGAGAAGGTGCTAGCAGGGAATTCTCTGCCTGCTTTTCCCCAGTGCTCTGCAAGCTCTCCAGGACAACATAGAATCTGGGGCTCTGTGCTTTCTTTCGTTCTGAACAAGTGTTACTGTTTTCTGCACAAAAGCGATTCTGCCAAGCAATGGGAACACTTCTGCTTCCCAGGCACAGAGAAGGTGCTAGCAGGAAATTCTCTGCCTGCCTTTCCCCAGTGCTCTGCAAGCTCTCCAGGACAACATAAAATCTGGGGCTCTGTGCTTTCTTTCCTTCTGAACAAGTGTTACTGTTTTCTGCACAAAAGCGATTCTGCGAAGCAATGTGAACACTTCTGTTTCCCAGGCACAGAGAAGGTGCTAGCAGGGAATTCTCTGCCTGCTTTTCCCCAGTACTCTGCAAGCTCTCCAGCACAACATAAAATATGGGGCTCTGTGCTTTCTTTCCTTCTGAACAAGTGTTACTGTTTTCTGCACAAAAGCGATTCTGCGAAGCAATGTGAACACTTCTGTTTCCCAGGCACAGAGAAGGTGCTAGCAGGGAATTCTCTGCCTGCTTTTCCCCAGTGCTCTGCAAGCTCTCCAGGACAACATAGAATCTGGGGCTCTGTGCTTTCTTTCGTTCTGAACAAGTGTTACTGTTTTCTGCACAAAAGCGATTCTGCCAAGCAATGTGAACACTTCTGCTTCCCAGGCACAGAGAAGGTGCTAGCAGGGAATTCTCTGCCTGCTTTTCCCCAGTGCTCTGCAAGCTCTCCAGGACAACATAGAATCTGGGGCTCTGTGCTTTCTTTCGTTCTGAACAAGTGTTACTGTTTTCTGCACAAAAGCGATTCTGCCAAGCAATGTGAACACTTCTGCTTCCCAGGCACAGAGAAGGTGCTAGCAGGAAATTCTCTGCCTGCTTTTCCCCAGTGCTCTGCAAGCTCTCCAGGACAACATAAAATCTGGGGCTCTGTGCTTTCTTTCGTTCTGAACAAGTGTTACTGTTTTCTGCACAAAAGCGATTCTGCGAAGCAATGTGAACAGGCACAGAGAAGGTGCTAGCAGGGAATTCTCTGCCTGCCTTTCCCCAGTGCTCTGCAAGCTCTCCAGGACAACATAAAATCTGGGGCTCTGTGCTTTCTTTCGTTCTGAACAAGTGTTACTGTTTTCTGCACAAAAGCGATTCTGCGAAGCAATGTGAACAGGCACAGAGAAGGTGCTAGCAGGGAATTCTCTGCCTGCCTTTCCCCAGTGCTCTGCAAGCTCTCCAGGACAACATAAAATCTGGGGCTCTGTGCTTTCTTTCCTTCTGAACAAGTGTTACTGTTTTCTGCACAAAAGCGATTCTGCGAAGCAATGTGAACACTTCTGTTTCCCAGGCACAGAGAAGGTGCTAGCAGGGAATTCTCTGCCTGCTTTTCCCCAGTACTCTGCAAGCTCTCCAGCACAACATAAAATATGGGGCTCTGTGCTTTCTTTCCTTCTGAACAAGTGTTACTGTTTTCTGCACAAAAGCGATTCTGCGAAGCAATGTGAACACTTCTGTTTCCCAGGCACAGAGAAGGTGCTAGCAGGGAATTCTCTGCCTGCTTTTCCCCAGTGCTCTGCAAGCTCTCCAGGACAACATAGAATCTGGGGCTCTGTGCTTTCTTTCGTTCTGAACAAGTGTTACTGTTTTCTGCACAAAAGCGATTCTGCCAAGCAATGTGAACACTTCTGCTTCCCAGGCACAGAGAAGGTGCTAGCAGGAAATTCTCTGCCTGCTTTTCCCCAGTGCTCTGCAAGCTCTCCAGGACAACATAAAATCTGGGGCTCTGTGCTTTCTTTCGTTCTGAACAAGTGTTACTGTTTTCTGCACAAAAGCGATTCTGCGAAGCAATGTGAACACTTCTGTTTCCCAGGCACAGAGAAGGTGCTAGCAGGGAATTCTCTGCCTGCTTTTCCCCAGTGCTCTGCAAGCTCTCCAGGACAACATAAAATCTGGGGCTCTGTGCTTTCTTTCCTTCTGAACAAGTGTTACTGTATTCTGCACAAAAGCGATTCTGCGAAGCAATGTGAACACTTCTGTTTCCCAGGCACAGAGAAGGTGCTAGCAGGGAATTCTCTGCCTGCTTTTCCCCAGTGCTCTGCAAGCTCTCCATGACAACATAAAATCTGGGGCTCTGTGCTTTCTTTCGTTCTGAACAAGTGTTACTGTTTTCTGCACAAAAGCGATTCTGCGAAGCAATGTGAACACTTCTGTTTCCCAGGCACAGAGAAGGTGCTAGCAGGGAATTCTCTGCCTGCTTTTCCCCAGTGCTCTGCAAGCTCTCCAGGACAACATAAAATCTGGGGCTCTGTGCTTTCTTTCGTTCTGAACAAGTGTTACTGTTTTCTGCACAAAAGCGATTCTGCGAAGCAATGTGAACAGGCACAGAGAAGGTGCTAGCAGGGAATTCTCTGCCTGCCTTTCCCCAGTGCTCTGCAAGCTCTCCAGGACAACATAAAATCTGGGGCTCTGTGCTTTCTTTCGTTCTGAACAAGTGTTACTGTATTCTGCACAAAAGCGATTCTGCGAAGCAATGGGAACACTTCTGTTTCCCAGGCACAGAGAAGGTGCTAGCAGGGAATTCTCTGCCTGCTTTTCCCCAGTGCTCTGCAAGCTCTCCAGGACAACATAAAATCTGGGGCTCTGTGCTTTCTTTCGTTCTGAACAGGTGTTATTGTTTTCTGCACAAAACGATTCTGCGAAGCAATGTGAACACTTCTGCTTCCCAGGCACAGAGAAGGTGCTAGCAGGGAATTCTCTGCCTGCCTTTCCCCAGTATTCTGCAAGCTCTCCAGGACAACATAAAATCTGGGGCTCTGTGCTTTCTTTCGTCTGAACAAGTGTTACTGTTTTCTGCACAAAAGCGATTCTGCGAAGCAATGTGAACACTTCTGTTTCCCAGGCACAGAGAAGGTGCTAGCAGGGAATTCTCTGCCTGCTTTTCCCCAGTGCTCTGCAAGCTCTCCAGCACAACATAAAATATGGGGCTCTGTGCTTTCTTTCCTTCTGAACAAGTGTTACTGTTTTCTGCACAAAAGCGATACTGCTAAGAAATGTTAACCCTTCTGTTTCCCAGGCACAGAGAAGGTGCTAGCAGGGAATTCTCTGCCTGCTTTTCCCCAGTGCTCTGCAAGCTCTCCAGGACAACATAAAATCTGGGGCTCTGTGCTTTCTTTTGTTCTGAAAAAGTGTTACTGTTATCTGCACAAAAGCGATTCTGCCAAGCAATGTGAACACTTCTGCTTCCCAGGCACAGAGAAGGTGCTAGCAGGGAATTCTCTGCCTGCTTTTCCCCAGTGCTCTGCAAGCTCTCCAGGACAACATAAAATCTGGGGCTCTGTGCTTTCTTTCCTTCTGAACAAGTGTTACTGTTTTCTGCACAAAAGCGATTCTGCGAAGCAATGGGAACACTTCTCTTTCCCAGGCACAGGGAAGGTGCTAGCAGGGAATTCTCTGCCTGCCTTTCCCCAGTGCTCTGCAAGCTCTCCAGGACAACATAAAATCTGGGGCTCTGTGCTTTCTTTCGTTCTGAACAAGTGTTACTGTTTTCTGCACAAAAGCGATTCTGCGAAGCAATGTGAACACTTCTGCTTCCCAGGCACAGAGAAGGTGCTAGCAGGGAATTCTCTGCCTGCCTTTCCCCAGTGCTCTGCAAGCTCTCCAGGACAACATAAAATCTGGGGCTCTGTGCTTTCTTTCCTTCTGAACAAGTGTTACTGTTTTCTGCACAAAAGCGATTCTGCGAAGCAATGTGAACACTTCTGTTTCCCAGGCACAGAGAAGGTGCTAGCAGGGAATTCTCTGCCTGCTTTTCCCCAGTACTCTGCAAGCTCTCCAGCACAACATAAAATATGGGGCTCTGTGCTTTCTTTCCTTCTGAACAAGTGTTACTGTTTTCTGCACAAAAGCGATTCTGCGAAGCAATGTGAACACTTCTGTTTCCCAGGCACAGAGAAGGTGCTAGCAGGGAATTCTCTGCCTGCTTTTCCCCAGTGCTCTGCAAGCTCTCCAGGACAACATAGAATCTGGGGCTCTGTGCTTTCTTTCGTTCTGAACAAGTGTTACTGTTTTCTGCACAAAAGCGATTCTGCCAAGCAATGTGAACACTTCTGCTTCCCAGGCACAGAGAAGGTGCTAGCAGGAAATTCTCTGCCTGCTTTTCCCCAGTGCTCTGCAAGCTCTCCAGGACAACATAAAATCTGGGGCTCTGTGCTTTCTTTCGTTCTGAACAAGTGTTACTGTTTTCTGCACAAAAGCGATTCTGCGAAGCAATGTGAACACTTCTGTTTCCCAGGCACAGAGAAGGTGCTAGCAGGGAATTCTCTGCCTGCTTTTCCCCAGTGCTCTGCAAGCTCTCCAGGACAACATAAAATCTGGGGCTCTGTGCTTTCTTTCCTTCTGAACAAGTGTTACTGTATTCTGCACAAAAGCGATTCTGCGAAGCAATGTGAACACTTCTGTTTCCCAGGCACAGAGAAGGTGCTAGCAGGGAATTCTCTGCCTGCTTTTCCCCAGTGCTCTGCAAGCTCTCCATGACAACATAAAATCTGGGGCTCTGTGCTTTCTTTCGTTCTGAACAAGTGTTACTGTTTTCTGCACAAAAGCGATTCTGCGAAGCAATGTGAACACTTCTGTTTCCCAGGCACAGAGAAGGTGCTAGCAGGGAATTCTCTGCCTGCTTTTCCCCAGTGCTCTGCAAGCTCTCCAGGACAACATAAAATCTGGGGCTCTGTGCTTTCTTTCGTTCTGAACAAGTGTTACTGTTTTCTGCACAAAAGCGATTCTGCGAAGCAATGTGAACAGGCACAGAGAAGGTGCTAGCAGGGAATTCTCTGCCTGCCTTTCCCCAGTGCTCTGCAAGCTCTCCAGGACAACATAAAATCTGGGGCTCTGTGCTTTCTTTCGTTCTGAACAAGTGTTACTGTATTCTGCACAAAAGCGATTCTGCGAAGCAATGGGAACACTTCTGTTTCCCAGGCACAGAGAAGGTGCTAGCAGGGAATTCTCTGCCTGCTTTTCCCCAGTGCTCTGCAAGCTCTCCAGGACAACATAAAATCTGGGGCTCTGTGCTTTCTTTCGTTCTGAACAGGTGTTATTGTTTTCTGCACAAAACGATTCTGCGAAGCAATGTGAACACTTCTGCTTCCCAGGCACAGAGAAGGTGCTAGCAGGGAATTCTCTGCCTGCCTTTCCCCAGTATTCTGCAAGCTCTCCAGGACAACATAAAATCTGGGGCTCTGTGCTTTCTTTCGTCTGAACAAGTGTTACTGTTTTCTGCACAAAAGCGATTCTGCGAAGCAATGTGAACACTTCTGTTTCCCAGGCACAGAGAAGGTGCTAGCAGGGAATTCTCTGCCTGCTTTTCCCCAGTGCTCTGCAAGCTCTCCAGCACAACATAAAATATGGGGCTCTGTGCTTTCTTTCCTTCTGAACAAGTGTTACTGTTTTCTGCACAAAAGCGATACTGCTAAGAAATGTTAACCCTTCTGTTTCCCAGGCACAGAGAAGGTGCTAGCAGGGAATTCTCTGCCTGCTTTTCCCCAGTGCTCTGCAAGCTCTCCAGGACAACATAAAATCTGGGGCTCTGTGCTTTCTTTTGTTCTGAAAAAGTGTTACTGTTATCTGCACAAAAGCGATTCTGCCAAGCAATGTGAACACTTCTGCTTCCCAGGCACAGAGAAGGTGCTAGCAGGGAATTCTCTGCCTGCTTTTCCCCAGTGCTCTGCAAGCTCTCCAGGACAACATAAAATCTGGGGCTCTGTGCTTTCTTTCCTTCTGAACAAGTGTTACTGTTTTCTGCACAAAAGCGATTCTGCGAAGCAATGGGAACACTTCTCTTTCCCAGGCACAGGGAAGGTGCTAGCAGGGAATTCTCTGCCTGCCTTTCCCCAGTGCTCTGCAAGCTCTCCAGGACAACATAAAATCTGGGGCTCTGTGCTTTCTTTCGTTCTGAACAAGTGTTACTGTTTTCTGCACAAAAGCGATTCTGCGAAGCAATGTGAACACTTCTGCTTCCCAGGCACAGAGAAGGTGCTAGCAGGGAATTCTCTGCCTGCCTTTCCCCAGTGCTCTGCAAGCTCTCCAGGACAACATAAAATCTGGGGCTCTGTGCTTTCTTTCATTCTGAACAAGTGTTACTGTTTTCTGCACAAAAGCGATTCTGCGAAGCAATGTGAACACTTCTGCTTCCCAGGCACAGAGAAGGTGCTAGCAGGGAATTCTCTGCCTGCTTTTCCCCAGTGCTCTGCAAGCTCTCCAGGACAACATAAAATCTGGGGCTCTGTGCTTTCTTTCGTTCTGAACAAGTGTTACTGTTTTCTGCACAAAAGCGATTCTGCGAAGCAATGTGAACACTTCTGCTTCCCAGGCACAGAGAAGGTGCTAGCAGGGAATTCTCTGCCTGCTTTTCCTCAGTGCTCTGCAAGCTCTCCAGGACAACATAAAATCTGGGGCTCTGTGCTTTCTTTCGTTCTGAACAAGTGTTACTGTTTTCTGCACAAAAGCGATTCTGCGAAGCAATGTGAACACTTCTGCTTCCCAGGCACAGAGAAGGTGCTAGCAGGGAATTCTCTGCCTGCTTTTCCCCAGTGCTCTGCAAGCTCTCCAGGACAACATAAAATCTGGGGCTCTGTGCTTTCTTTTGTTCTGAACAAGTGTTACTGTTTTCTGCACAAAAGCGATTCTGCGAAGCAATGTGAACACTTCTGCTTCCCAGGCACAGAGAAGGTGCTAGCAGGAAATTCTCTGCCTGCCTTTCCCCAGTGCTCTGCAAGCTCTCCAGGACAACATAGAATCTGGGGCTCTGTGCTTTCTTTTGTTCTGAACAAGTGTTACTGTTTTCTGCACAAAAGCGATTCTGCGAAGCAATGTGAACACTTCTGCTTCCCAGGCACAGAGAAGGTGCTAGCAGGGAATTCTCTGCCTGCTTTTCCCCAGTGCTCTGCAAGCTCTCCAGGACAACATAAAATCTGGGGCTCTGTGCTTTCTTTCGTTCTGAACAAGTGTTACTGTTTTCTGCACAAAAGCGATTCTGCGAAGCAATGTGAACACTTCTGCTTCCCAGGCACAGAGAAGGTGCTAGCAGGGAATTCTCTGCCTGCCTTTCCCCAGTGCTCTGCAAGCTCTCCAGGACAACATAAAATCTGGGGCTCTGTGCTTTCTTTTGTTCTGAACAAGTGTTACTGTTTTCTGCACAAAAGCGATTCTGCGAAGCAATGTGAACACTTCTGTTTCCCAGGCACAGAGAAGGTGCTAGCAGGGAATTCGCTGCCTGCTTTTCCCCAGTGCTCTGTAAGCTCTCCAGGACAACATAAAATCTGGGGCTCTGTGCTTTCTTTCGTTCTGAACAAGTGTTACTGTTTTCTGCACAAAAGCGATTCTGCGAAGCAATGTGAACACTTCTGTTTCCCAGGCACAGAGAAGGTGCTAGCAGGGAATTCTCTGCCTGCTTTTCCCCAGTGCTCTGCAAGCTCTCCAGGACAACATAAAATCTGGGGCTCTGTGCTTTCTTTCGTTCTGAACAAGTGTTACTGTTTTCTGCACAAAAGCGATTCTGCGAAGCAATGTGAACACTTCTGCTTCCCAGGCACAGAGAAGGTGCTAGCAGGGAATTCTCTGCCTGCTTTTCCCCAGTGCTCTGCAAGCTCTCCAGGACAACATAAAATCTGGGGCTCTGTGCTTTCTTTTGTTCTGAACAAGTGTTACTGTTTTCTGCACAAAAGCGATTCTGCGAAGCAATGTGAACACTTCTGCTTCCCAGGCACAGAGAAGGTGCTAGCAGGAAATTCTCTGCCTGCCTTTCCCCAGTGCTCTGCAAGCTCTCCAGGACAACATAGAATCTGGGGCTCTGTGCTTTCTTTTGTTCTGAACAAGTGTTACTGTTTTCTGCACAAAAGCGATTCTGCGAAGCAATGTGAACACTTCTGCTTCCCAGGCACAGAGAAGGTGCTAGCAGGGAATTGTCTGCCTGCCTTTCCCCAGTGCTCTGCAAGCTCTCCAGGACAACATAAAATCTGGGGCTCTGTGCTTTCTTTCGTTCTGAACAAGTGTTACTGTTTTCTGCACAAAAGCGATTCTGCGAAGCAATGTGAACAGGCACAGAGAAGGTGCTAGCAGGGAATTCTCTGCCTGCCTTTCCCCAGTGCTCTGCAAGCTCTCCAGGACAACATAAAATCTGGGGCTCTGTGCTTTCTTTCGTTCTGAACAAGTGTTACTGTATTCTGCACAAAAGCGATTCTGCGAAGCAATGGGAACACTTCTGTTTCCCAGGCACAGAGAAGGTGCTAGCAGGGAATTCTCTGCCTGCTTTTCCCCAGTGCTCTGCAAGCTCTCCAGGACAACATAAAATCTGGGGCTCTGTGCTTTCTTTCGTTCTGAACAAGTGTTATTGTTTTCTGCACAAAAGCGATTCTGCGAAGCAATGTGAAGACTTCTGCTTCCCAGGCACAGAGAAGGTGCTAGCAGGGAATTGTCTGCCTGCCTTTCCTCAGTGCTCTGCAAGCTCTCCAGGACAACATAAAATCTGGGGCTCTGTGCTTTCTTTCGTTCTGAACAAGTGTTATTGTTTTCTGCACAAAAGCGATTCTGCGAAGCAATGTGAACAGGCACAGAGAAGGTGCTAGCAGGGAATTCTCTGCCTGCCTTTCCCCAGTGCTCTGCAAGCTCTCCAGGACAACATAAAATCTGGGGCTCTGTGCTTTCTTTCCTTCTGAACAAGTGGTACTGTTTTCTGCACAAAAGCGATTCTGCGAAGCAATGTGAACACTTCTGTTTCCCAGGCACAGAGAAGGTGCTAGCAGGGAATTCTCTGCCTGCTTTTCCCCAGTGCTCTGCAAGCTCTCCAGGACAACATAAAATCTGGGGCTCTGTGCTTTCTTTCGTTCTGAACAAGTGTTACTGTTTTCTGCACAAAAGCGATTCTGCGAAGCAATGTGAACACTTCTGCTTCCCAGGCACAGAGAAGGTGCTAGCAGGGAATTCTCTGCCTGCTTTTCCTCAGTGCTCTGCAAGCTCTCCAGGACAACATAAAATCTGGGGCTCTGTGCTTTCTTTCGTTCTGAACAAGTGTTACTGTTTTCTGCACAAAAGCGATTCTGCGAAGCAATGTGAACACTTCTGCTTCCCAGGCACAGAGAAGGTGCTAGCAGGGAATTCTCTGCCTGCTTTTCCCCAGTGCTCTGCAAGCTCTCCAGGACAACATAAAATCTGGGGCTCTGTGCTTTCTTTTGTTCTGAACAAGTGTTACTGTTTTCTGCACAAAAGCGATTCTGCGAAGCAATGTGAACACTTCTGCTTCCCAGGCACAGAGAAGGTGCTAGCAGGAAATTCTCTGCCTGCCTTTCCCCAGTGCTCTGCAAGCTCTCCAGGACAACATAGAATCTGGGGCTCTGTGCTTTCTTTTGTTCTGAACAAGTGTTACTGTTTTCTGCACAAAAGCGATTCTGCGAAGCAATGTGAACACTTCTGCTTCCCAGGCACAGAGAAGGTGCTAGCAGGGAATTCTCTGCCTGCTTTTCCCCAGTGCTCTGCAAGCTCTCCAGGACAACATAAAATCTGGGGCTCTGTGCTTTCTTTCGTTCTGAACAAGTGTTACTGTTTTCTGCACAAAAGCGATTCTGCGAAGCAATGTGAACACTTCTGCTTCCCAGGCACAGAGAAGGTGCTAGCAGGGAATTCTCTGCCTGCCTTTCCCCAGTGCTCTGCAAGCTCTCCAGGACAACATAAAATCTGGGGCTCTGTGCTTTCTTTTGTTCTGAACAAGTGTTACTGTTTTCTGCACAAAAGCGATTCTGCGAAGCAATGTGAACACTTCTGCTTCCCAGGCACAGAGAAGGTGCTAGCAGGAAATTCTCTGCCTGCCTTTCCCCAGTGCTCTGCAAGCTCTCCAGGACAACATAAAATCTGGGGCTCTGTGCTTTCTTTCCTTCTGAACAAGTGTTACTGTTTTCTGCACAAAAGCGATTCTGCGAAGCAATGTGAACACTTCTGTTTCCCAGGCACAGAGAAGGTGCTAGCAGGGAATTCTCTGCCTGCTTTTCCCCAGTGCTCTGTAAGCTCTCCAGGACAACATAAAATCTGGGGCTCTGTGCTTTCTTTCGTTCTGAACAAGTGTTACTGTTTTCTGCACAAAAGCGATTCTGCGAAGCAATGTGAACACTTCTGCTTCCCAGGCACAGAGAAGGTGCTAGCAGGGAATTCTCTGCCTGCCTTTCCCCAGTGCTCTGCAAGCTGTCCAGGACAACAGCAAATCTGGGGCTCTGTGCTTTCTTTCGTTCTGAACAAGTGTTACTGTTTTCTGCACAAAAGCGATTCTGCGAAGCAATGTGAACACTTCTGTTTCCCAGGCACAGAGAAGGTGCTAGCAGGGAATTCTCTGCCTGCTTTTCCCCAGTGCTCTGCAAGCTCTCCAGGACAACATAAAATCTGGGGCTCTGTGCTTTCTTTCGTTCTGAACAAGTGTTACTGTTTTCTGCACAAAAGCGATTCTGCGAAGCAATGTGAACACTTCTGCTTCCCAGGCACAGAGAAGGTGCTAGCAGGGAATTCTCTGCCTGCTTTTCCCCAGTGCTCTGCAAGCTCTCCAGGACAACATAAAATCTGGGGCTCTGTGCTTTTTTTTGTTCTGAACAAGTGTTACTGTTTTCTGCACAAAAGCGATTCTGCGAAGCAATGTGAACACTTCTGCTTCCCAGGCACAGAGAAGGTGCTAGCAGGAAATTCTCTGCCTGCCTTTCCCCAGTGCTCTGCAAGCTCTCCAGGACAACATAGAATCTGGGGCTCTGTGCTTTCTTTTGTTCTGAACAAGTGTTACTGTTTTCTGCACAAAAGCGATTCTGCGAAGCAATGTGAACACTTCTGCTTCCCAGGCACAGAGAAGGTGCTAGCAGGGAATTGTCTGCCTGCCTTTCCCCAGTGCTCTGCAAGCTCTCCAGGACAACATAAAATCTGGGGCTCTGTGCTTTCTTTCGTTCTGAACAAGTGTTACTGTTTTCTGCACAAAAGCGATTCTGCGAAGCAATGTGAACAGGCACAGAGAAGGTGCTAGCAGGGAATTCTCTGCCTGCCTTTCCCCAGTGCTCTGCAAGCTCTCCAGGACAACATAAAATCTGGGGCTCTGTGCTTTCTTTCGTTCTGAACAAGTGTTACTGTATTCTGCACAAAAGCGATTCTGCGAAGCAATGGGAACACTTCTGTTTCCCAGGCACAGAGAAGGTGCTAGCAGGGAATTCTCTGCCTGCTTTTCCCCAGTGCTCTGCAAGCTCTCCAGGACAACATAAAATCTGGGGCTCTGTGCTTTCTTTCGTTCTGAACAAGTGTTATTGTTTTCTGCACAAAAGCGATTCTGCGAAGCAATGTGAAGACTTCTGCTTCCCAGGCACAGAGAAGGTGCTAGCAGGGAATTGTCTGCCTGCCTTTCCTCAGTGCTCTGCAAGCTCTCCAGGACAACATAAAATCTGGGGCTCTGTGCTTTCTTTCGTTCTGAACAAGTGTTATTGTTTTCTGCACAAAAGCGATTCTGCGAAGCAATGTGAACACTTCTGTTTCCCAGGCACAGAGAAGGTGCTAGCAGGGAATTCGCTGCCTGCTTTTCCCCAGTGCTCTGTAAGCTCTCCAGGACAACATAAAATCTGGGGCTCTGTGCTTTCTTTCGTTCTGAACAAGTGTTACTGTTTTCTGCACAAAAGCGATTCTGCGAAGCAATGTGAACACTTCTGTTTCCCAGGCACAGAGAAGGTGCTAGCAGGGAATTCTCTGCCTGCTTTTCCCCAGTGCTCTGCAAGCTCTCCAGGACAACATAAAATCTGGGGCTCTGTGCTTTCTTTCGTTCTGAACAAGTGTTACTGTTTTCTGCACAAAAGCGATTCTGCGAAGCAATGTGAACACTTCTGCTTCCCAGGCACAGAGAAGGTGCTAGCAGGGAATTCTCTGCCTGCTTTTCCCCAGTGCTCTGCAAGCTCTCCAGGACAACATAAAATCTGGGGCTCTGTGCTTTCTTTTGTTCTGAACAAGTGTTACTGTTTTCTGCACAAAAGCGATTCTGCGAAGCAATGTGAACACTTCTGCTTCCCAGGCACAGAGAAGGTGCTAGCAGGAAATTCTCTGCCTGCCTTTCCCCAGTGCTCTGCAAGCTCTCCAGGACAACATAGAATCTGGGGCTCTGTGCTTTCTTTTGTTCTGAACAAGTGTTACTGTTTTCTGCACAAAAGCGATTCTGCGAAGCAATGTGAACACTTCTGCTTCCCAGGCACAGAGAAGGTGCTAGCAGGGAATTGTCTGCCTGCCTTTCCCCAGTGCTCTGCAAGCTCTCCAGGACAACATAAAATCTGGGGCTCTGTGCTTTCTTTCGTTCTGAACAAGTGTTACTGTTTTCTGCACAAAAGCGATTCTGCGAAGCAATGTGAACAGGCACAGAGAAGGTGCTAGCAGGGAATTCTCTGCCTGCCTTTCCCCAGTGCTCTGCAAGCTCTCCAGGACAACATAAAATCTGGGGCTCTGTGCTTTCTTTCGTTCTGAACAAGTGTTACTGTATTCTGCACAAAAGCGATTCTGCGAAGCAATGGGAACACTTCTGTTTCCCAGGCACAGAGAAGGTGCTAGCAGGGAATTCTCTGCCTGCTTTTCCCCAGTGCTCTGCAAGCTCTCCAGGACAACATAAAATCTGGGGCTCTGTGCTTTCTTTCGTTCTGAACAAGTGTTATTGTTTTCTGCACAAAAGCGATTCTGCGAAGCAATGTGAAGACTTCTGCTTCCCAGGCACAGAGAAGGTGCTAGCAGGGAATTGTCTGCCTGCCTTTCCTCAGTGCTCTGCAAGCTCTCCAGGACAACATAAAATCTGGGGCTCTGTGCTTTCTTTCGTTCTGAACAAGTGTTATTGTTTTCTGCACAAAAGCGATTCTGCGAAGCAATGTGAACAGGCACAGAGAAGGTGCTAGCAGGGAATTCTCTGCCTGCCTTTCCCCAGTGCTCTGCAAGCTCTCCAGGACAACATAAAATCTGGGGCTCTGTGCTTTCTTTCCTTCTGAACAAGTGGTACTGTTTTCTGCACAAAAGCGATTCTGCGAAGCAATGTGAACACTTCTGTTTCCCAGGCACAGAGAAGGTGCTAGCAGGGAATTCTCTGCCTGCTTTTCCCCAGTGCTCTGCAAGCTCTCCAGGACAACATAAAATCTGGGGCTCTGTGCTTTCTTTCGTTCTGAACAAGTGTTACTGTTTTCTGCACAAAAGCGATTCTGCGAAGCAATGTGAACACTTCTGCTTCCCAGGCACAGAGAAGGTGCTAGCAGGGAATTCTCTGCCTGCTTTTCCTCAGTGCTCTGCAAGCTCTCCAGGACAACATAAAATCTGGGGCTCTGTGCTTTCTTTCGTTCTGAACAAGTGTTACTGTTTTCTGCACAAAAGCGATTCTGCGAAGCAATGTGAACACTTCTGCTTCCCAGGCACAGAGAAGGTGCTAGCAGGGAATTCTCTGCCTGCTTTTCCCCAGTGCTCTGCAAGCTCTCCAGGACAACATAAAATCTGGGGCTCTGTGCTTTCTTTTGTTCTGAACAAGTGTTACTGTTTTCTGCACAAAAGCGATTCTGCGAAGCAATGTGAACACTTCTGCTTCCCAGGCACAGAGAAGGTGCTAGCAGGAAATTCTCTGCCTGCCTTTCCCCAGTGCTCTGCAAGCTCTCCAGGACAACATAGAATCTGGGGCTCTGTGCTTTCTTTTGTTCTGAACAAGTGTTACTGTTTTCTGCACAAAAGCGATTCTGCGAAGCAATGTGAACACTTCTGCTTCCCAGGCACAGAGAAGGTGCTAGCAGGGAATTCTCTGCCTGCTTTTCCCCAGTGCTCTGCAAGCTCTCCAGGACAACATAAAATCTGGGGCTCTGTGCTTTCTTTCGTTCTGAACAAGTGTTACTGTTTTCTGCACAAAAGCGATTCTGCGAAGCAATGTGAACACTTCTGCTTCCCAGGCACAGAGAAGGTGCTAGCAGGGAATTCTCTGCCTGCCTTTCCCCAGTGCTCTGCAAGCTCTCCAGGACAACATAAAATCTGGGGCTCTGTGCTTTCTTTTGTTCTGAACAAGTGTTACTGTTTTCTGCACAAAAGCGATTCTGCGAAGCAATGTGAACACTTCTGCTTCCCAGGCACAGAGAAGGTGCTAGCAGGAAATTCTCTGCCTGCCTTTCCCCAGTGCTCTGCAAGCTCTCCAGGACAACATAAAATCTGGGGCTCTGTGCTTTCTTTCCTTCTGAACAAGTGTTACTGTTTTCTGCACAAAAGCGATTCTGCGAAGCAATGTGAACACTTCTGTTTCCCAGGCACAGAGAAGGTGCTAGCAGGGAATTCTCTGCCTGCTTTTCCCCAGTGCTCTGTAAGCTCTCCAGGACAACATAAAATCTGGGGCTCTGTGCTTTCTTTCGTTCTGAACAAGTGTTACTGTTTTCTGCACAAAAGCGATTCTGCGAAGCAATGTGAACACTTCTGCTTCCCAGGCACAGAGAAGGTGCTAGCAGGGAATTCTCTGCCTGCCTTTCCCCAGTGCTCTGCAAGCTGTCCAGGACAACAGCAAATCTGGGGCTCTGTGCTTTCTTTCGTTCTGAACAAGTGTTACTGTTTTCTGCACAAAAGCGATTCTGCGAAGCAATGTGAACACTTCTGTTTCCCAGGCACAGAGAAGGTGCTAGCAGGGAATTCTCTGCCTGCTTTTCCCCAGTGCTCTGCAAGCTCTCCAGGACAACATAAAATCTGGGGCTCTGTGCTTTCTTTCGTTCTGAACAAGTGTTACTGTTTTCTGCACAAAAGCGATTCTGCGAAGCAATGTGAACACTTCTGCTTCCCAGGCACAGAGAAGGTGCTAGCAGGGAATTCTCTGCCTGCTTTTCCCCAGTGCTCTGCAAGCTCTCCAGGACAACATAAAATCTGGGGCTCTGTGCTTTTTTTTGTTCTGAACAAGTGTTACTGTTTTCTGCACAAAAGCGATTCTGCGAAGCAATGTGAACACTTCTGCTTCCCAGGCACAGAGAAGGTGCTAGCAGGAAATTCTCTGCCTGCCTTTCCCCAGTGCTCTGCAAGCTCTCCAGGACAACATAGAATCTGGGGCTCTGTGCTTTCTTTTGTTCTGAACAAGTGTTACTGTTTTCTGCACAAAAGCGATTCTGCGAAGCAATGTGAACACTTCTGCTTCCCAGGCACAGAGAAGGTGCTAGCAGGGAATTGTCTGCCTGCCTTTCCCCAGTGCTCTGCAAGCTCTCCAGGACAACATAAAATCTGGGGCTCTGTGCTTTCTTTCGTTCTGAACAAGTGTTACTGTTTTCTGCACAAAAGCGATTCTGCGAAGCAATGTGAACAGGCACAGAGAAGGTGCTAGCAGGGAATTCTCTGCCTGCCTTTCCCCAGTGCTCTGCAAGCTCTCCAGGACAACATAAAATCTGGGGCTCTGTGCTTTCTTTCGTTCTGAACAAGTGTTACTGTATTCTGCACAAAAGCGATTCTGCGAAGCAATGGGAACACTTCTGTTTCCCAGGCACAGAGAAGGTGCTAGCAGGGAATTCTCTGCCTGCTTTTCCCCAGTGCTCTGCAAGCTCTCCAGGACAACATAAAATCTGGGGCTCTGTGCTTTCTTTCGTTCTGAACAAGTGTTATTGTTTTCTGCACAAAAGCGATTCTGCGAAGCAATGTGAAGACTTCTGCTTCCCAGGCACAGAGAAGGTGCTAGCAGGGAATTGTCTGCCTGCCTTTCCTCAGTGCTCTGCAAGCTCTCCAGGACAACATAAAATCTGGGGCTCTGTGCTTTCTTTCGTTCTGAACAAGTGTTATTGTTTTCTGCACAAAAGCGATTCTGCGAAGCAATGTGAACAGGCACAGAGAAGGTGCTAGCAGGGAATTCTCTGCCTGCCTTTCCCCAGTGCTCTGCAAGCTCTCCAGGACAACATAAAATCTGGGGCTCTGTGCTTTCTTTCCTTCTGAACAAGTGTTACTGTTTTCTGCACAAAAGCGATTCTGCGAAGCAATGTGAACACTTCTGTTTCCCAGGCACAGAGAAGGTGCTAGCAGGGAATTCTCTGCCTGCTTTTCCCCAGTACTCTGCAAGCTCTCCAGCACAACATAAAATATGGGGCTCTGTGCTTTCTTTCCTTCTGAACAAGTGTTACTGTTTTCTGCACAAAAGCGATTCTGCGAAGCAATGTGAACACTTCTGTTTCCCAGGCACAGAGAAGGTGCTAGCAGGGAATTCTCTGCCTGCTTTTCCCCAGTGCTCTGCAAGCTCTCCAGGACAACATAGAATCTGGGGCTCTGTGCTTTCTTTCGTTCTGAACAAGTGTTACTGTTTTCTGCACAAAAGCGATTCTGCCAAGCAATGTGAACACTTCTGCTTCCCAGGCACAGAGAAGGTGCTAGCAGGAAATTCTCTGCCTGCTTTTCCCCAGTGCTCTGCAAGCTCTCCAGGACAACATAAAATCTGGGGCTCTGTGCTTTCTTTCGTTCTGAACAAGTGTTACTGTTTTCTGCACAAAAGCGATTCTGCGAAGCAATGTGAACACTTCTGTTTCCCAGGCACAGAGAAGGTGCTAGCAGGGAATTCTCTGCCTGCTTTTCCCCAGTGCTCTGCAAGCTCTCCATGACAACATAAAATCTGGGGCTCTGTGCTTTCTTTCGTTCTGAACAAGTGTTATTGTTTTCTGCACAAAAGCGATTCTGCGAAGCAATGTGAAGACTTCTGCTTCCCAGGCACAGAGAAGGTGCTAGCAGGGAATTGTCTGCCTGCCTTTCCCCAGTGCTCTGCAAGCTCTCCAGGACAACATAAAATCTGGGGCTCTGTGCTTTCTTTCGTTCTGAACAAGTGTTATTGTTTTCTGCACAAAAGTGATTCTGCGAAGCAATGTGAACACTTCTGTTTCCCAGGCACAGAGAAGGTGCTAGCAGGGAATTCTCTGCCTGCCTTTCCCCAGTGCTCTGCAAGCTCTCCAGGACAACATAAAATCTGGGGCTCTGTGCTTTCTTTCGTTCTGAACAAGTGTTACTGTTTTCTGCACAAAAGCGATTCTGCGAAGCAATGTGAACACTTCTGTTTCCCAGGCACAGAGAAGGTGCTAGCAGGGAATTCTCTGCCTGCTTTTCCCCAGTACTCTGCAAGCTCTCCAGCACAACATAAAATATGGGGCTCTGTGCTTTCTTTCCTTCTGAACAAGTGTTACTGTTTTCTGCACAAAAGCGATTCTGCGAAGCAATGTGAACACTTCTGTTTCCCAGGCACAGAGAAGGTGCTAGCAGGGAATTCTCTGCCTGCTTTTCCCCAGTACTCTGCAAGCTCTCCAGCACAACATAAAATCTGGGGCTCTGTGCTTTCTTTCGTTCTGAACAAGTGTTACTGTATTCTGCACAAAAGCGATTCTGCGAAGCAATGTGAACACTTCTGTTTCCCAGGCACAGAGAAGGTGCTAGCAGGGAATTCTCTGCCTGCTTTTCCCCAGTGCTCTGCAAGCTCTCCAGGACAACATAAAATCTGGGGCTCTGTGCTTTCTTTCGTTCTGAACAAGTGTTATTGTTTTCTGCACAAAAGCGATTCTGCGAAGCAATGTGAAGACTTCTGCTTCCCAGGCACAGAGAAGGTGCTAGCAGGGAATTGTCTGCCTGCCTTTCCCCAGTGCTCTGCAAGCTCTCCAGGACAACATAAAATCTGGGGCTCTGTGCTTTCTTTCGTTCTGAACAAGTGTTACTGTTTTCTGCACAAAAGCGATTCTGCGAAGCAATGTGAACAGGCACAGAGAAGGTGCTAGCAGGGAATTCTCTGCCTGCCTTTCCCCAGTGCTCTGCAAGCTCTCCAGGACAACATAAAATCTGGGGCTCTGTGCTTTCTTTCGTTCTGAACAAGTGTTACTGTATTCTGCACAAAAGCGATTCTGCGAAGCAATGGGAACACTTCTGTTTCCCAGGCACAGAGAAGGTGCTAGCAGGGAATTCTCTGCCTGCTTTTCCCCAGTGCTCTGCAAGCTCTCCAGGACAACATAAAATCTGGGGCTCTGTGCTTTCTTTCGTTCTGAACAAGTGTTATTGTTTTCTGCACAAAAGCGATTCTGCGAAGCAATGTGAAGACTTCTGCTTCCCAGGCACAGAGAAGGTGCTAGCAGGGAATTGTCTGCCTGCCTTTCCTCAGTGCTCTGCAAGCTCTCCAGGACAACATAAAATCTGGGGCTCTGTGCTTTCTTTCGTTCTGAACAAGTGTTATTGTTTTCTGCACAAAAGCGATTCTGCGAAGCAATGTGAACAGGCACAGAGAAGGTGCTAGCAGGGAATTCTCTGCCTGCCTTTCCCCAGTGCTCTGCAAGCTCTCCAGGACAACATAAAATCTGGGGCTCTGTGCTTTCTTTCCTTCTGAACAAGTGTTACTGTTTTCTGCACAAAAGCGATTCTGCGAAGCAATGTGAACACTTCTGTTTCCCAGTCACAGAGAAGGTGCTAGCAGGGAATTCTCTGCCTGCTTTTCCCCAGTACTCTGCAAGCTCTCCAGCACAACATAAAATATGGGGCTCTGTGCTTTCTTTCCTTCTGAACAAGTGTTACTGTTTTCTGCACAAAAGCGATTCTGCGAAGCAATGTGAACACTTCTGTTTCCCAGGCACAGAGAAGGTGCTAGCAGGGAATTCTCTGCCTGCTTTTCCCCAGTGCTCTGCAAGCTCTCCAGGACAACATAGAATCTGGGGCTCTGTGCTTTCTTTCGTTCTGAACAAGTGTTACTGTTTTCTGCACAAAAGCGATTCTGCCAAGCAATGTGAACACTTCTGCTTCCCAGGCACAGAGAAGGTGCTAGCAGGAAATTCTCTGCCTGCTTTTCCCCAGTGCTCTGCAAGCTCTCCAGGACAACATAAAATCTGGGGCTCTGTGCTTTCTTTCGTTCTGAACAAGTGTTACTGTTTTCTGCACAAAAGCGATTCTGCGAAGCAATGTGAACACTTCTGTTTCCCAGGCACAGAGAAGGTGCTAGCAGGGAATTCTCTGCCTGCTTTTCCCCAGTGCTCTGCAAGCTCTCCAGGACAACATAAAATCTGGGGCTCTGTGCTTTCCTTCGTTCTGAACAAGTGTTACTGTTTTCTGCACAAAAGCGATTCTGCGAAGCAATGTGAACACTTCTGTTTCCCAGGCACAGAGAAGGTGCTAGCAGGGAATTCTCTGCCTGCTTTTCCCCAGTGCTCTGCAAGCTCTCCATGACAACATAAAATCTGGGGCTCTGTGCTTTCTTTCGTTCTGAACAAGTGTTATTGTTTTCTGCACAAAAGCGATTCTGCGAAGCAATGTGAAGACTTCTGCTTCCCAGGCACAGAGAAGGTGCTAGCAGGGAATTGTCTGCCTGCCTTTCCCCAGTGCTCTGCAAGCTCTCCAGGACAACATAAAATCTGGGGCTCTGTGCTTTCTTTCGTTCTGAACAAGTGTTATTGTTTTCTGCACAAAAGTGATTCTGCGAAGCAATGTGAACACTTCTGTTTCCCAGGCACGGAGAAGGTGCTAGCAGGGAATTCTCTGCCTGCCTTTCCCCAGTGCTCTGCAAGCTCTCCAGGACAACATAAAATCTGGGGCTCTGTGCTTTCTTTCGTTCTGAACAAGTGTTACTGTTTTCTGCACAAAAGCGATTCTGCGAAGCAATGTGAACACTTCTGTTTCCCAGGCACAGAGAAGGTGCTAGCAGGGAATTCTCTGCCTGCTTTTCCCCAGTACTCTGCAAGCTCTCCAGCACAACATAAAATATGGGGCTCTGTGCTTTCTTTCGTTCTGAACAAGTGTTACTGTTTTCTGCACAAAAGCGATTCTGCGAAGCAATGTGAACACTTCTGTTTCCCAGGCACAGAGAAGGTGCTAGCAGGGAATTCTCTGCCTGCTTTTCCCCAGTGCTCTGCAAGCTCTCCAGGACAACATAGAATCTGGGGCTCTGTGCTTTCTTTCGTTCTGAACAAGTGTTACTGTTTTCTGCACAAAAGCGATTCTGCCAAGCAATGTGAACACTTCTGCTTCCCAGGCACAGAGAAGGTGCTAGCAGGAAATTCTCTGCCTGCTTTTCCCCAGTGCTCTGCAAGCTCTCCAGGACAACATAAAATCTGGGGCTCTGTGCTTTCTTTCGTTCTGAACAAGTGTTACTGTTTTCTGCACAAAAGCGATTCTGCGAAGCAATGTGAACACTTCTGTTTCCCAGGCACAGAGAAGGTGCTAGCAGGGAATTCTCTGCCTGCTTTTCCCCAGTGCTCTGCAAGCTCTCCAGGACAACATAAAATCTGGGGCTCTGTGCTTTCTTTCGTACTGAACAAGTGTTACTGTATTCTGCACAAAAGCGATTCTGCGAAGCAATGTGAACACTTCTGTTTCCCAGGCACAGAGAAGGTGCTAGCAGGGAATTCTCTGCCTGCTTTTCCCCAGTGCTCTGCAAGCTCTCCATGACAACATAAAATCTGGGGCTCTGTGCTTTCTTTCGTTCTGAACAAGTGTTATTGTTTTCTGCACAAAAGCGATTCTGCGAAGCAATGTGAAGACTTCTGCTTCCCAGGCACAGAGAAGGTGCTAGCAGGGAATTGTCTGCCTGCCTTTCCCCAGTGCTCTGCAAGCTCTCCAGGACAACATAAAATCTGGGGCTCTGTGCTTTCTTTCGTTCTGAACAAGTGTTATTGTTTTCTGCACAAAAGCGATTCTGCGAAGCAATGTGAACACTTCTGTTTCCCAGGCACAGAGAAGGTGCTAGCAGGGAATTCTCTGCCTGCCTTCCCCAGTGCTCTGCAAGCTCTCCAGGACAACATAAAATCTGGGGCTCTGTGCTTTCTTTCGTTCTGAACAAGTGTTACTGTTTTCTGCACAAAAGCGATTCTGCGAAGCAATGTGAACACTTCTGTTTCCCAGGCACAGAGAAGGTGCTAGCAGGGAATTCTCTGCCTGCTTTTCCCCAGTACTCTGCAAGCTCTCCAGCACAACATAAAATATGGGGCTCTGTGCTTTCTTTCCTTCTGAACAAGTGTTACTGTTTTCTGCACAAAAGCGATTCTGCGAAGCAATGTGAACACTTCTGTTTCCCAGGCACAGAGA
Organism: Strix uralensis; assembly: GCF_047716275.1. Lineage (NCBI taxonomy): Eukaryota > Metazoa > Chordata > Aves > Strigiformes > Strigidae > Strix > Strix uralensis. The sequence continues at coordinate 1,128,169 of NW_027436715.1, read as the reverse complement.
AGGTGCTAGCAGGGAATTCTCTGCCTGCTTTTCCCCAGTGCTCTGCAAGCTCTCCAGGACAACATAGAATCTGGGGCTCTGTGCTTTCTTTCGTTCTGAACAAGTGTTACTGTTTTCTGCACAAAAGCGATTCTGCCAAGCAATGGGAACACTTCTGCTTCCCAGGCACAGAGAAGGTGCTAGCAGGAAATTCTCTGCCTGCCTTTCCCCAGTGCTCTGCAAGCTCTCCAGGACAACATAAAATCTGGGGCTCTGTGCTTTCTTTCCTTCTGAACAAGTGTTACTGTTTTCTGCACAAAAGCGATTCTGCGAAGCAATGTGAACACTTCTGTTTCCCAGGCACAGAGAAGGTGCTAGCAGGGAATTCTCTGCCTGCTTTTCCCCAGTACTCTGCAAGCTCTCCAGCACAACATAAAATATGGGGCTCTGTGCTTTCTTTCCTTCTGAACAAGTGTTACTGTTTTCTGCACAAAAGCGATTCTGCCAAGCAATGTGAACACTTCTGTTTCCCAGGCACAGAGAAGGTGCTAGCAGGGAATTCTCTGCCTGCTTTTCCCCAGTGCTCTGCAAGCTCTCCAGGACAACATAGAATCTGGGGCTCTGTGCTTTCTTTCGTTCTGAACAAGTGTTACTGTTTTCTGCACAAAAGCGATTCTGCCAAGCAATGTGAACACTTCTGCTTCCCAGGCACAGAGAAGGTGCTAGCAGGGAATTCTCTGCCTGCTTTTCCCCAGTGCTCTGCAAGCTCTCCAGGACAACATAGAATCTGGGGCTCTGTGCTTTCTTTCGTTCTGAACAAGTGTTACTGTTTTCTGCACAAAAGCGATTCTGCCAAGCAATGTGAACCTTTCTGCTTCCCAGGCACAGAGAAGGTGCTAGCAGGAAATTCTCTGCCTGCTTTTCCCCAGTGCTCTGCAAGCTCTCCAGGACAACATAAAATCTGGGGCTCTGTGCTTTCTTTCGTTCTGAACAAGTGTTACTGTTTTCTGCACAAAAGCGATTCTGCGAAGCAATGTGAACAGGCACAGAGAAGGTGCTAGCAGGGAATTCTCTGCCTGCCTTTCCCCAGTGCTCTGCAAGCTCTCCAGGACAACATAAAATCTGGGGCTCTGTGCTTTCTTTCGTTCTGAACAAGTGTTACTGTTTTCTGCACAAAAGCGATTCTGCGAAGCAATGTGAACAGGCACAGAGAAGGTGCTAGCAGGGAATTCTCTGCCTGCCTTTCCCCAGTGCTCTGCAAGCTCTCCAGGACAACATAAAATCTGGGGCTCTGTGCTTTCTTTCCTTCTGAACAAGTGTTACTGTTTTCTGCACAAAAGCGATTCTGCGAAGCAATGTGAACACTTCTGTTTCCCAGGCACAGAGAAGGTGCTAGCAGGGAATTCTCTGCCTGCTTTTCCCCAGTACTCTGCAAGCTCTCCAGCACAACATAAAATATGGGGCTCTGTGCTTTCTTTCCTTCTGAACAAGTGTTACTGTTTTCTGCACAAAAGCGATTCTGCGAAGCAATGTGAACACTTCTGTTTCCCAGGCACAGAGAAGGTGCTAGCAGGGAATTCTCTGCCTGCTTTTCCCCAGTGCTCTGCAAGCTCTCCAGGACAACATAGAATCTGGGGCTCTGTGCTTTCTTTCGTTCTGAACAAGTGTTACTGTTTTCTGCACAAAAGCGATTCTGCCAAGCAATGTGAACACTTCTGCTTCCCAGGCACAGAGAAGGTGCTAGCAGGAAATTCTCTGCCTGCTTTTCCCCAGTGCTCTGCAAGCTCTCCAGGACAACATAAAATCTGGGGCTCTGTGCTTTCTTTCGTTCTGAACAAGTGTTACTGTTTTCTGCACAAAAGCGATTCTGCGAAGCAATGTGAACACTTCTGTTTCCCAGGCACAGAGAAGGTGCTAGCAGGGAATTCTCTGCCTGCTTTTCCCCAGTGCTCTGCAAGCTCTCCATGACAACATAAAATCTGGGGCTCTGTGCTTTCTTTCGTTCTGAACAAGTGTTATTGTTTTCTGCACAAAAGCGATTCTGCGAAGCAATGTGAAGACTTCTGCTTCCCAGGCACAGAGAAGGTGCTAGCAGGGAATTGTCTGCCTGCCTTTCACCAGTGCTCTGCAAGCTCTCCAGGACAACATAAAATCTGGGGCTCTGTGCTTTCTTTCGTTCTGAACAAGTGTTATTGTTTTCTGCACAAAAGTGATTCTGCGAAGCAATGTGAACACTTCTGTTTCCCAGGCACAGAGAAGGTGCTAGCAGGGAATTCTCTGCCTGCCTTTCCCCAGTGCTCTGCAAGCTCTCCAGGACAACATAAAATCTGGGGCTCTGTGCTTTCTTTCGTTCTGAACAAGTGTTACTGTTTTCTGCACAAAAGCGATTCTGCGAAGCAATGTGAACACTTCTGTTTCCCAGGCACAGAGAAGGTGCTAGCAGGGAATTCTCTGCCTGCTTTTCCCCAGTACTCTGCAAGCTCTCCAGCACAACATAAAATATGGGGCTCTGTGCTTTCTTTCGTTCTGAACAAGTGTTACTGTTTTCTGCACAAAAGCGATTCTGCGAAGCAATGTGAACACTTCTGTTTCCCAGGCACAGAGAAGGTGCTAGCAGGGAATTCTCTGCCTGCTTTTCCCCAGTGCTCTGCAAGCTCTCCAGGACAACATAAAATCTGGGGCTCTGTGCTTTCTTTCCTTCTGAACAAGTGTTACTGTTTTCTGCACAAAAGCGATTCTGCCAAGCAATGTGAACACTTCTGCTTCCCAGGCACAGAGAAGGTGCTAGCAGGAAATTCTCTGCCTGCTTTTCCCCAGTGCTCTGCAAGCTCTCCAGGACAACATAAAATCTGGGGCTCTGTGCTTTCTTTCGTTCTGAACAAGTGTTACTGTTTTCTGCACAAAAGCGATTCTGCGAAGCAATGTGAACACTTCTGTTTCCCAGGCACAGAGAAGGTGCTAGCAGGGAATTCTCTGCCTGCTTTTCCCCAGTGCTCTGCAAGCTCTCCAGGACAACATAAAATCTGGGGCTCTGTGCTTTCTTTCGTACTGAACAAGTGTTACTGTATTCTGCACAAAAGCGATTCTGCGAAGCAATGTGAACACTTCTGTTTCCCAGGCACAGAGAAGGTGCTAGCAGGGAATTCTCTGCCTGCTTTTCCCCAGTGCTCTGCAAGCTCTCCATGACAACATAAAATCTGGGGCTCTGTGCTTTCTTTCGTTCTGAACAAGTGTTATTGTTTTCTGCACAAAAGCGATTCTGCGAAGCAATGTGAAGACTTCTGCTTCCCAGGCACAGAGAAGGTGCTAGCAGGGAATTGTCTGCCTGCCTTTCCCCAGTGCTCTGCAAGCTCTCCAGGACAACATAAAATCTGGGGCTCTGTGCTTTCTTTCGTTCTGAACAAGTGTTATTGTTTTCTGCACAAAAGCGATTCTGCGAAGCAATGTGAACACTTCTGCTTCCCAGGCACAGAGAAGGTGCTAGCAGGGAATTCTCTGCCTGCCTTTCCCCAGTGCTCTGCAAGCTCTCCAGGACAACATAAAATCTGGGGCTCTGTGCTTTCTTTCGTTCTGAACAAGTGTTACTGTTTTCTGCACAAAAGCGATTCTGCGAAGCAATGTGAACACTTCTGTTTCCCAGGCACAGAGAAGGTGCTAGCAGGGAATTCTCTGCCTGCTTTTCCCCAGTACTCTGCAAGCTCTCCAGCACAACATAAAATATGGGGCTCTGTGCTTTCTTTCCTTCTGAACAAGTGTTACTGTTTTCTGCACAAAAGCGATTCTGCGAAGCAATGTGAACACTTCTGTTTCCCAGGCACAGAGAAGGTGCTAGCAGGGAATTCTCTGCCTGCTTTTCCCCAGTGCTCTGCAAGCTCTCCAGGACAACATAGAATCTGGGGCTCTGTGCTTTCTTTCGTTCTGAACAAGTGTTACTGTTTTCTGCACAAAAGCGATTCTGCCAAGCAATGGGAACACTTCTGCTTCCCAGGCACAGAGAAGGTGCTAGCAGGAAATTCTCTGCCTGCCTTTCCCCAGTGCTCTGCAAGCTCTCCAGGACAACATAAAATCTGGGGCTCTGTGCTTTCTTTCCTTCTGAACAAGTGTTACTGTTTTCTGCACAAAAGCGATTCTGCGAAGCAATGTGAACACTTCTGTTTCCCAGGCACAGAGAAGGTGCTAGCAGGGAATTCTCTGCCTGCTTTTCCCCAGTACTCTGCAAGCTCTCCAGCACAACATAAAATATGGGGCTCTGTGCTTTCTTTCCTTCTGAACAAGTGTTACTGTTTTCTGCACAAAAGCGATTCTGCGAAGCAATGTGAACACTTCTGTTTCCCAGGCACAGAGAAGGTGCTAGCAGGGAATTCTCTGCCTGCTTTTCCCCAGTGCTCTGCAAGCTCTCCAGGACAACATAGAATCTGGGGCTCTGTGCTTTCTTTCGTTCTGAACAAGTGTTACTGTTTTCTGCACAAAAGCGATTCTGCCAAGCAATGTGAACACTTCTGCTTCCCAGGCACAGAGAAGGTGCTAGCAGGGAATTCTCTGCCTGCTTTTCCCCAGTGCTCTGCAAGCTCTCCAGGACAACATAGAATCTGGGGCTCTGTGCTTTCTTTCGTTCTGAACAAGTGTTACTGTTTTCTGCACAAAAGCGATTCTGCCAAGCAATGTGAAGACTTCTGCTTCCCAGGCACAGAGAAGGTGCTAGCAGGGAATTGTCTGCCTGCCTTTCCCCAGTGCTCTGCAAGCTCTCCAGGACAACATAAAATCTGGGGCTCTGTGCTTTCTTTCGTTCTGAACAAGTGTTATTGTTTTCTGCACAAAAGTGATTCTGCGAAGCAATGTGAACACTTCTGTTTCCCAGGCACAGAGAAGGTGCTAGCAGGGAATTCTCTGCCTGCCTTTCCCCAGTGCTCTGCAAGCTCTCCAGGACAACATAAAATCTGGGGCTCTGTGCTTTCTTTCGTTCTGAACAAGTGTTACTGTTTTCTGCACAAAAGCGATTCTGCGAAGCAATGTGAACACTTCTGTTTCCCAGGCACAGAGAAGGTGCTAGCAGGGAATTCTCTGCCTGCTTTTCCCCAGTACTCTGCAAGCTCTCCAGCACAACATAAAATATGGGGCTCTGTGCTTTCTTTCCTTCTGAACAAGTGTTACTGTTTTCTGCACAAAAGCGATTCTGCGAAGCAATGTGAACACTTCTGTTTCCCAGGCACAGAGAAGGTGCTAGCAGGGAATTCTCTGCCTGCTTTTCCCCAGTACTCTGCAAGCTCTCCAGCACAACATAAAATATGGGGCTCTGTGCTTTCTTTCCTTCTGAACAAGTGTTACTGTTTTCTGCACAAAAGCGATTCTGCGAAGCAATGTGAACACTTCTGTTTCCCAGGCACAGAGAAGGTGCTAGCAGGGAATTCTCTGCCTGCTTTTCCCCAGTGCTCTGCAAGCTCTCCAGGACAACATAGAATCTGGGGCTCTGTGCTTTCTTTCGTTCTGAACAAGTGTTACTGTTTTCTGCACAAAAGCGATTCTGCCAAGCAATGTGAACACTTCTGCTTCCCAGGCACAGAGAAGGTGCTAGCAGGAAATTCTCTGCCTGCTTTTCCCCAGTGCTCTGCAAGCTCTCCAGGACAACATAAAATCTGGGGCTCTGTGCTTTCTTTCGTTCTGAACAAGTGTTACTGTTTTCTGCACAAAAGCGATTCTGCGAAGCAATGTGAACACTTCTGTTTCCCAGGCACAGAGAAGGTGCTAGCAGGGAATTCTCTGCCTGCTTTTCCCCAGTGCTCTGCAAGCTCTCCAGGACAACATAAAATCTGGGGCTCTGTGCTTTCTTTCGTACTGAACAAGTGTTACTGTATTCTGCACAAAAGCGATTCTGCGAAGCAATGTGAACACTTCTGTTTCCCAGGCACAGAGAAGGTGCTAGCAGGGAATTCTCTGCCTGCTTTTCCCCAGTGCTCTGCAAGCTCTCCAGGACAACATAAAATCTGGGGCTCTGTGCTTTCTTTCGTTCTGAACAAGTGTTATTGTTTTCTGCACAAAAGCGATTCTGCGAAGCAATGTGAAGACTTCTGCTTCCCAGGCACAGAGAAGGTGCTAGCAGGGAATTGTCTGCCTGCCTTTCCCCAGTGCTCTGCAAGCTCTCCAGGACAACATAAAATCTGGGGCTCTGTGCTTTCTTTCGTTCTGAACAAGTGTTACTGTTTTCTGCACAAAAGCGATTCTGCGAAGCAATGTGAACAGGCACAGAGAAGGTGCTAGCAGGGAATTCTCTGCCTGCCTTTCCCCAGTGCTCTGCAAGCTCTCCAGGACAACATAAAATCTGGGGCTCTGTGCTTTCTTTCGTTCTGAACAAGTGTTACTGTATTCTGCACAAAAGCGATTCTGCGAAGCAATGGGAACACTTCTGTTTCCCAGGCACAGAGAAGGTGCTAGCAGGGAATTCTCTGCCTGCTTTTCCCCAGTGCTCTGCAAGCTCTCCAGGACAACATAAAATCTGGGGCTCTGTGCTTTCTTTCGTTCTGAACAAGTGTTATTGTTTTCTGCACAAAAGCGATTCTGCGAAGCAATGTGAAGACTTCTGCTTCCCAGGCACAGAGAAGGTGCTAGCAGGGAATTGTCTGCCTGCCTTTCCTCAGTGCTCTGCAAGCTCTCCAGGACAACATAAAATCTGGGGCTCTGTGCTTTCTTTCGTTCTGAACAAGTGTTATTGTTTTCTGCACAAAAGCGATTCTGCGAAGCAATGTGAACAGGCACAGAGAAGGTGCTAGCAGGGAATTCTCTGCCTGCCTTTCCCCAGTGCTCTGCAAGCTCTCCAGGACAACATAAAATCTGGGGCTCTGTGCTTTCTTTCCTTCTGAACAAGTGTTACTGTTTTCTGCACAAAAGCGATTCTGCGAAGCAATGTGAACACTTCTGTTTCCCAGGCACAGAGAAGGTGCTAGCAGGGAATTCTCTGCCTGCTTTTCCCCAGTACTCTGCAAGCTCTCCAGCACAACATAAAATCTGGGGCTCTGTGCTTTCTTTCCTTCTGAACAAGTGTTACTGTTTTCTGCACAAAAGCGATTCTGCGAAGCAATGTGAACACTTCTGTTTCCCAGGCACAGAGAAGGTGCTAGCAGGGAATTCTCTGCCTGCTTTTCCCCAGTGCTCTGCAAGCTCTCCAGGACAACATAGAATCTGGGGCTCTGTGCTTTCTTTCGTTCTGAACAAGTGTTACTGTTTTCTGCACAAAAGCGATTCTGCCAAGCAATGTGAACACTTCTGCTTCCCAGGCACAGAGAAGGTGCTAGCAGGAAATTCTCTGCCTGCTTTTCCCCAGTGCTCTGCAAGCTCTCCAGGACAACATAAAATCTGGGGCTCTGTGCTTTCTTTCGTTCTGAACAAGTGTTACTGTTTTCTGCACAAAAGCGATTCTGCGAAGCAATGTGAACACTTCTGTTTCCCAGGCACAGAGAAGGTGCTAGCAGGGAATTCTCTGCCTGCTTTTCCCCAGTGCTCTGCAAGCTCTCCAGGACAACATAAAATCTGGGGCTCTGTGCTTTCTTTCCTTCTGAACAAGTGTTACTGTATTCTGCACAAAAGCGATTCTGCGAAGCAATGTGAACACTTCTGTTTCCCAGGCACAGAGAAGGTGCTAGCAGGGAATTCTCTGCCTGCTTTTCCCCAGTGCTCTGCAAGCTCTCCATGACAACATAAAATCTGGGGCTCTGTGCTTTCTTTCGTTCTGAACAAGTGTTATTGTTTTCTGCACAAAAGCGATTCTGCGAAGCAATGTGAAGACTTCTGCTTCCCAGGCACAGAGAAGGTGCTAGCAGGGAATTGTCTGCCTGCCTTTCCCCAGTGCTCTGCAAGCTCTCCAGGACAACATAAAATCTGGGGCTCTGTGCTTTCTTTCGTTCTGAACAAGTGTTATTGTTTTCTGCACAAAAGTGATTCTGCGAAGCAATGTGAACACTTCTGTTTCCCAGGCACAGAGAAGGTGCTAGCAGGGAATTCTCTGCCTGCTTTTCCCCAGTGCTCTGCAAGCTCTCCAGGACAACATAAAATCTGGGGCTCTGTGCTTTCTTTCGTTCTGAACAAGTGTTATTGTTTTCTGCACAAAAGCGATTCTGCGAAGCAATGTGAAGACTTCTGCTTCCCAGGCACAGAGAAGGTGCTAGCAGGGAATTGTCTGCCTGCCTTTCCTCAGTGCTCTGCAAGCTCTCCAGGACAACATAAAATCTGGGGCTCTGTGCTTTCTTTCGTTCTGAACAAGTGTTATTGTTTTCTGCACAAAAGCGATTCTGCGAAGCAATGTGAACAGGCACAGAGAAGGTGCTAGCAGGGAATTCTCTGCCTGCCTTTCCCCAGTGCTCTGCAAGCTCTCCAGGACAACATAAAATCTGGGGCTCTGTGCTTTCTTTCCTTCTGAACAAGTGTTACTGTTTTCTGCACAAAAGCGATTCTGCGAAGCAATGTGAACACTTCTGTTTCCCAGGCACAGAGAAGGTGCTAGCAGGGAATTCTCTGCCTGCTTTTCCCCAGTACTCTGCAAGCTCTCCAGCACAACATAAAATCTGGGGCTCTGTGCTTTCTTTCCTTCTGAACAAGTGTTACTGTTTTCTGCACAAAAGCGATTCTGCGAAGCAATGTGAACACTTCTGTTTCCCAGGCACAGAGAAGGTGCTAGCAGGGAATTCTCTGCCTGCTTTTCCCCAGTGCTCTGCAAGCTCTCCAGGACAACATAGAATCTGGGGCTCTGTGCTTTCTTTCGTTCTGAACAAGTGTTACTGTTTTCTGCACAAAAGCGATTCTGCCAAGCAATGTGAACACTTCTGCTTCCCAGGCACAGAGAAGGTGCTAGCAGGAAATTCTCTGCCTGCTTTTCCCCAGTGCTCTGCAAGCTCTCCAGGACAACATAAAATCTGGGGCTCTGTGCTTTCTTTCGTTCTGAACAAGTGTTACTGTTTTCTGCACAAAAGCGATTCTGCGAAGCAATGTGAACACTTCTGTTTCCCAGGCACAGAGAAGGTGCTAGCAGGGAATTCTCTGCCTGCTTTTCCCCAGTGCTCTGCAAGCTCTCCAGGACAACATAAAATCTGGGGCTCTGTGCTTTCTTTCCTTCTGAACAAGTGTTACTGTATTCTGCACAAAAGCGATTCTGCGAAGCAATGTGAACACTTCTGTTTCCCAGGCACAGAGAAGGTGCTAGCAGGGAATTCTCTGCCTGCTTTTCCCCAGTGCTCTGCAAGCTCTCCATGACAACATAAAATCTGGGGCTCTGTGCTTTCTTTCGTTCTGAACAAGTGTTATTGTTTTCTGCACAAAAGCGATTCTGCGAAGCAATGTGAAGACTTCTGCTTCCCAGGCACAGAGAAGGTGCTAGCAGGGAATTGTCTGCCTGCCTTTCCCCAGTGCTCTGCAAGCTCTCCAGGACAACATAAAATCTGGGGCTCTGTGCTTTCTTTCGTTCTGAACAAGTGTTATTGTTTTCTGCACAAAAGTGATTCTGCGAAGCAATGTGAACACTTCTGTTTCCCAGGCACAGAGAAGGTGCTAGCAGGGAATTCTCTGCCTGCCTTTCCCCAGTGCTCTGCAAGCTCTCCAGGACAACATAAAATCTGGGGCTCTGTGCTTTCTTTCGTTCTGAACAAGTGTTACTGTTTTCTGCACAAAAGCGATTCTGCGAAGCAATGTGAACACTTCTGTTTCCCAGGCACAGAGAAGGTGCTAGCAGGGAATTCTCTGCCTGCTTTTCCCCAGTACTCTGCAAGCTCTCCAGCACAACATAAAATATGGGGCTCTGTGCTTTCTTTCGTTCTGAACAAGTGTTACTGTTTTCTGCACAAAAGCGATTCTGCGAAGCAATGTGAACACTTCTGTTTCCCAGGCACAGAGAAGGTGCTAGCAGGGAATTCTCTGCCTGCTTTTCCCCAGTGCTCTGCAAGCTCTCCAGGACAACATAGAATCTGGGGCTCTGTGCTTTCTTTCGTTCTGAACAAGTGTTACTGTTTTCTGCACAAAAGCGATTCTGCCAAGCAATGTGAACACTTCTGCTTCCCAGGCACAGAGAAGGTGCTAGCAGGAAATTCTCTGCCTGCTTTTCCCCAGTGCTCTGCAAGCTCTCCAGGACAACATAAAATCTGGGGCTCTGTGCTTTCTTTCGTTCTGAACAAGTGTTACTGTTTTCTGCACAAAAGCGATTCTGCGAAGCAATGTGAACACTTCTGTTTCCCAGGCACAGAGAAGGTGCTAGCAGGGAATTCTCTGCCTGCTTTTCCCCAGTGCTCTGCAAGCTCTCCAGGACAACATAAAATCTGGGGCTCTGTGCTTTCTTTCGTACTGAACAAGTGTTACTGTATTCTGCACAAAAGCGATTCTGCGAAGCAATGTGAACACTTCTGTTTCCCAGGCACAGAGAAGGTGCTAGCAGGGAATTCTCTGCCTGCTTTTCCCCAGTGCTCTGCAAGCTCTCCATGACAACATAAAATCTGGGGCTCTGTGCTTTCTTTCGTTCTGAACAAGTGTTATTGTTTTCTGCACAAAAGCGATTCTGCGAAGCAATGTGAAGACTTCTGCTTCCCAGGCACAGAGAAGGTGCTAGCAGGGAATTGTCTGCCTGCCTTTCCCCAGTGCTCTGCAAGCTCTCCAGGACAACATAAAATCTGGGGCTCTGTGCTTTCTTTCGTTCTGAACAAGTGTTATTGTTTTCTGCACAAAAGCGATTCTGCGAAGCAATGTGAACACTTCTGTTTCCCAGGCACAGAGAAGGTGCTAGCAGGGAATTCTCTGCCTGCCTTCCCCAGTGCTCTGCAAGCTCTCCAGGACAACATAAAATCTGGGGCTCTGTGCTTTCTTTCGTTCTGAACAAGTGTTACTGTTTTCTGCACAAAAGCGATTCTGCGAAGCAATGTGAACACTTCTGTTTCCCAGGCACAGAGAAGGTGCTAGCAGGGAATTCTCTGCCTGCTTTTCCCCAGTACTCTGCAAGCTCTCCAGCACAACATAAAATATGGGGCTCTGTGCTTTCTTTCCTTCTGAACAAGTGTTACTGTTTTCTGCACAAAAGCGATTCTGCGAAGCAATGTGAACACTTCTGTTTCCCAGGCACAGAGAAGGTGCTAGCAGGGAATTCTCTGCCTGCTTTTCCCCAGTGCTCTGCAAGCTCTCCAGGACAACATAGAATCTGGGGCTCTGTGCTTTCTTTCGTTCTGAACAAGTGTTACTGTTTTCTGCACAAAAGCGATTCTGCCAAGCAATGGGAACACTTCTGCTTCCCAGGCACAGAGAAGGTGCTAGCAGGAAATTCTCTGCCTGCCTTTCCCCAGTGCTCTGCAAGCTCTCCAGGACAACATAAAATCTGGGGCTCTGTGCTTTCTTTCCTTCTGAACAAGTGTTACTGTTTTCTGCACAAAAGCGATTCTGCGAAGCAATGTGAACACTTCTGTTTCCCAGGCACAGAGAAGGTGCTAGCAGGGAATTCTCTGCCTGCTTTTCCCCAGTACTCTGCAAGCTCTCCAGCACAACATAAAATATGGGGCTCTGTGCTTTCTTTCCTTCTGAACAAGTGTTACTGTTTTCTGCACAAAAGCGATTCTGCGAAGCAATGTGAACACTTCTGTTTCCCAGGCACAGAGAAGGTGCTAGCAGGGAATTCTCTGCCTGCTTTTCCCCAGTGCTCTGCAAGCTCTCCAGGACAACATAGAATCTGGGGCTCTGTGCTTTCTTTCGTTCTGAACAAGTGTTACTGTTTTCTGCACAAAAGCGATTCTGCCAAGCAATGTGAACACTTCTGCTTCCCAGGCACAGAGAAGGTGCTAGCAGGGAATTCTCTGCCTGCTTTTCCCCAGTGCTCTGCAAGCTCTCCAGGACAACATAGAATCTGGGGCTCTGTGCTTTCTTTCGTTCTGAACAAGTGTTACTGTTTTCTGCACAAAAGCGATTCTGCCAAGCAATGTGAACACTTCTGCTTCCCAGGCACAGAGAAGGTGCTAGCAGGAAATTCTCTGCCTGCTTTTCCCCAGTGCTCTGCAAGCTCTCCAGGACAACATAAAATCTGGGGCTCTGTGCTTTCTTTCGTTCTGAACAAGTGTTACTGTTTTCTGCACAAAAGCGATTCTGCGAAGCAATGTGAACAGGCACAGAGAAGGTGCTAGCAGGGAATTCTCTGCCTGCCTTTCCCCAGTGCTCTGCAAGCTCTCCAGGACAACATAAAATCTGGGGCTCTGTGCTTTCTTTCGTTCTGAACAAGTGTTACTGTTTTCTGCACAAAAGCGATTCTGCGAAGCAATGTGAACAGGCACAGAGAAGGTGCTAGCAGGGAATTCTCTGCCTGCCTTTCCCCAGTGCTCTGCAAGCTCTCCAGGACAACATAAAATCTGGGGCTCTGTGCTTTCTTTCCTTCTGAACAAGTGTTACTGTTTTCTGCACAAAAGCGATTCTGCGAAGCAATGTGAACACTTCTGTTTCCCAGGCACAGAGAAGGTGCTAGCAGGGAATTCTCTGCCTGCTTTTCCCCAGTACTCTGCAAGCTCTCCAGCACAACATAAAATATGGGGCTCTGTGCTTTCTTTCCTTCTGAACAAGTGTTACTGTTTTCTGCACAAAAGCGATTCTGCGAAGCAATGTGAACACTTCTGTTTCCCAGGCACAGAGAAGGTGCTAGCAGGGAATTCTCTGCCTGCTTTTCCCCAGTGCTCTGCAAGCTCTCCAGGACAACATAGAATCTGGGGCTCTGTGCTTTCTTTCGTTCTGAACAAGTGTTACTGTTTTCTGCACAAAAGCGATTCTGCGAAGCAATGTGAACACTTCTGTTTCCCAGGCACAGAGAAGGTGCTAGCAGGGAATTCTCTGCCTGCTTTTCCCCAGTGCTCTGCAAGCTCTCCAGGACAACATAAAATCTGGGGCTCTGTGCTTTCTTTCCTTCTGAACAAGTGTTACTGTATTCTGCACAAAAGCGATTCTGCGAAGCAATGTGAACACTTCTGTTTCCCAGGCACAGAGAAGGTGCTAGCAGGGAATTCTCTGCCTGCTTTTCCCCAGTGCTCTGCAAGCTCTCCATGACAACATAAAATCTGGGGCTCTGTGCTTTCTTTCGTTCTGAACAAGTGTTATTGTTTTCTGCACAAAAGCGATTCTGCGAAGCAATGTGAAGACTTCTGCTTCCCAGGCACAGAGAAGGTGCTAGCAGGGAATTGTCTGCCTGCCTTTCCCCAGTGCTCTGCAAGCTCTCCAGGACAACATAAAATCTGGGGCTCTGTGCTTTCTTTCGTTCTGAACAAGTGTTATTGTTTTCTGCACAAAAGTGATTCTGCGAAGCAATGTGAACACTTCTGTTTCCCAGGCACAGAGAAGGTGCTAGCAGGGAATTCTCTGCCTGCCTTTCCCCAGTGCTCTGCAAGCTCTCCAGGACAACATAAAATCTGGGGCTCTGTGCTTTCTTTCGTTCTGAACAAGTGTTACTGTTTTCTGCACAAAAGCGATTCTGCGAAGCAATGTGAACACTTCTGTTTCCCAGGCACAGAGAAGGTGCTAGCAGGGAATTCTCTGCCTGCTTTTCCCCAGTACTCTGCAAGCTCTCCAGCACAACATAAAATATGGGGCTCTGTGCTTTCTTTCATTCTGAACAAGTGTTACTGTTTTCTGCACAAAAGCGATTCTGCGAAGCAATGTGAACACTTCTGTTTCCCAGGCACAGAGAAGGTGCTAGCAGGGAATTCTCTGCCTGCTTTTCCCCAGTGCTCTGCAAGCTCTCCAGGACAACATAGAATCTGGGGCTCTGTGCTTTCTTTCGTTCTGAACAAGTGTTACTGTTTTCTGCACAAAAGCGATTCTGCCAAGCAATGTGAACACTTCTGCTTCCCAGGCACAGAGAAGGTGCTAGCAGGAAATTCTCTGCCTGCTTTTCCCCAGTGCTCTGCAAGCTCTCCAGGACAACATAAAATCTGGGGCTCTGTGCTTTCTTTCGTTCTGAACAAGTGTTACTGTTTTCTGCACAAAAGCGATTCTGCGAAGCAATGTGAACACTTCTGTTTCCCAGGCACAGAGAAGGTGCTAGCAGGGAATTCTCTGCCTGCTTTTCCCCAGTACTCTGCAAGCTCTCCAGCACAACATAAAATATGGGGCTCTGTGCTTTCTTTCCTTCTGAACAAGTGTTACTGTTTTCTGCACAAAAGCGATTCTGCGAAGCAATGTGAACACTTCTGTTTCCCAGGCACAGAGAAGGTGCTAGCAGGGAATTCTCTGCCTGCTTTTCCCCAGTGCTCTGCAAGCTCTCCAGGACAACATAGAATCTGGGGCTCTGTGCTTTCTTTCGTTCTGAACAAGTGTTACTGTTTTCTGCACAAAAGCGATTCTGCCAAGCAATGGAAACACTTCTGCTTCCCAGGCACAGAGAAGGTGCTAGCAGGAAATTCTCTGCCTGCCTTTCCCCAGTGCTCTGCAAGCTCTCCAGGACAACATAAAATCTGGGGCTCTGTGCTTTCTTTCCTTCTGAACAAGTGTTACTGTTTTCTGCACAAAAGCGATTCTGCGAAGCAATGTGAACACTTCTGTTTCCCAGGCACAGAGAAGGTGCTAGCAGGGAATTCTCTGCCTGCTTTTCCCCAGTGCTCTGCAAGCTCTCCAGGACAACATAGAATCTGGGGCTCTGTGCTTTCTTTCGTTCTGAACAAGTGTTACTGTTTTCTGCACAAAAGCGATTCTGCCAAGCAATGTGAACACTTCTGCTTCCCAGGCACAGAGAAGGTGCTAGCAGGGAATTCTCTGCCTGCTTTTCCCCAGTGCTCTGCAAGCTCTCCAGGACAACATAGAATCTGGGGCTCTGTGCTTTCTTTCGTTCTGAACAAGTGTTACTGTTTTCTGCACAAAAGCGATTCTGCCAAGCAATGTGAACACTTCTGCTTCCCAGGCACAGAGAAGGTGCTAGCAGGAAATTCTCTGCCTGCTTTTCCCCAGTGCTCTGCAAGCTCTCCAGGACAACATAAAATCTGGGGCTCTGTGCTTTCTTTCGTTCTGAACAAGTGTTACTGTTTTCTGCACAAAAGCGATTCTGCGAAGCAATGTGAACACTTCTGTTTCCCAGGCACAGAGAAGGTGCTAGCAGGGAATTCTCTGCCTGCTTTTCCCCAGTACTCTGCAAGCTCTCCAGCACAACATAAAATATGGGGCTCTGTGCTTTCTTTCGTACTGAACAAGTGTTACTGTATTCTGCACAAAAGCGATTCTGCGAAGCAATGTGAACACTTCTGTTTCCCAGGCACAGAGAAGGTGCTAGCAGGGAATTCTCTGCCTGCTTTTCCCCAGTGCTCTGCAAGGTCTCCAGGACAACATAAAATCTGGGGCTCTGTGCTTTCTTTCGTTCTGAACAAGTGTTATTGTTTTCTGCACAAAAGCGATTCTGCGAAGCAATGTGAAGACTTCTGCTTCCCAGGCACAGAGAAGGTGCTAGCAGGGAATTGTCTGCCTGCCTTTCCCCAGTGCTCTGCAAGCTCTCCAGGACAACATAAAATCTGGGGCTCTGTGCTTTCTTTCGTTCTGAACAAGTGTTATTGTTTTCTGCACAAAAGCGATTCTGCGAAGCAATGTGAACACTTCTGTTTCCCAGGCACAGAGAAGGTGCTAGCAGGGAATTCTCTGCCTGCCTTTCCCCAGTGCTCTGCAAGCTCTCCAGGACAACATAAAATCTGGGGCTCTGTGCTTTCTTTCGTTCTGAACAAGTGTTACTGTTTTCTGCACAAAAGCGATTCTGCGAAGCAATGTGAACACTTCTGTTTCCCAGGCACAGAGAAGGTGCTAGCAGGGAATTCTCTGCCTGCTTTTCCCCAGTACTCTGCAAGCTCTCCAGCACAACATAAAATATGGGGCTCTGTGCTTTCTTTCCTTCTGAACAAGTGTTACTGTTTTCTGCACAAAAGCGATTCTGCGAAGCAATGTGAACACTTCTGTTTCCCAGGCACAGAGAAGGTGCTAGCAGGGAATTCTCTGCCTGCTTTTCCCCAGTGCTCTGCAAGCTCTCCAGGACAACATAGAATCTGGGGCTCTGTGCTTTCTTTCGTTCTGAACAAGTGTTACTGTTTTCTGCACAAAAGCGATTCTGCCAAGCAATGTGAACACTTCTGCTTCCCAGGCACAGAGAAGGTGCTAGCAGGAAATTCTCTGCCTGCCTTTCCCCAGTGCTCTGCAAGCTCTCCAGGACAACATAAAATCTGGGGCTCTGTGCTTTCTTTCCTTCTGAACAAGTGTTACTGTTTTCTGCACAAAAGCGATTCTGCGAAGCAATGTGAAGACTTCTGCTTCCCAGGCACAGAGAAGGTGCTAGCAGGGAATTCTCTGCCTGCCTTTCCCCAGTGCTCTGCAAGCTCTCCAGGACAACATAAAATCTGGGGCTCTGTGCTTTCTTTCCTTCTGAACAAGTGTTACTGTTTTCTGCACAAAAGCGATTCTGCGAAGCAATGTGAACACTTCTGTTTCCCAGGCACAGAGAAGGTGCTAGCAGGGAATTCTCTGCCTGCTTTTCCCCAGTACTCTGCAAGCTCTCCAGCACAACATAAAATATGGGGCTCTGTGCTTTCTTTCCTTCTGAACAAGTGTTACTGTTTTCTGCACAAAAGCGATTCTGCGAAGCAATGTGAACACTTCTGTTTCCCAGGCACAGAGAAGGTGCTAGCAGGGAATTCTCTGCCTGCTTTTCCCCAGTGCTCTGCAAGCTCTCCAGGACAACATAGAATCTGGGGCTCTGTGCTTTCTTTCGTTCTGAACAAGTGTTACTGTTTTCTGCACAAAAGCGATTCTGCCAAGCAATGGGAACACTTCTGCTTCCCAGGCACAGAGAAGGTGCTAGCAGGAAATTCTCTGCCTGCCTTTCCCCAGTGCTCTGCAAGCTCTCCAGGACAACATAAAATCTGGGGCTCTGTGCTTTCTTTCGTTCTGAACAAGTGTTACTGTTTTCTGCACAAAAGCGATTCTGCGAAGCAATGTGAAGACTTCTGCTTCCCAGGCACAGAGAAGGTGCTAGCAGGGAATTCTCTGCCTGCCTTTCCCCAGTGCTCTGCAAGCTCTCCAGGACAACATAAAATCTGGGGCTCTGTGCTTTCTTTCCTTCTGAACAAGTGTTACTGTTTTCTGCACAAAAGCGATTCTGCGAAGCAATGTGAACACTTCTGTTTCCCAGGCACAGAGAAGGTGCTAGCAGGGAATTCTCTGCCTGCTTTTCCCCAGTGCTCTGCAAGCTCTCCAGGACAACATAAAATCTGGAACTCTGTGCTTTCTTTCGTTCTGAACAAGTGTTACTGTTTTCTGCACAAAAGCGATTCTGCGAAGCAATGTGAACACTTCTGTTTCCCAGGCACAGAGAAGGTGCTAGCAGGGAATTCTCTGCCTGCTTTTCCCCAGTGCTCTGCAAGCTCTCCAGGACAACATAAAATCTGGGGCTCTGTGCTTTCTTTCGTACTGAACAAGTGTTACTGTTTTCTGCACAAAAGCGATTCTGCGAAGCAATGTGAACACTTCTGCTTCCCAGGCACAGAGAAGGTGCTAGCAGGAAATTCTCTGCCTGCCTTTCCCCAGTGCTCTGCAAGCTCTCCAGGACAACATAGAATCTGGGGCTCTGTGCTTTCTTTTGTTCTGAACAAGTGTTAGTGTTTTCTGCACAAAAGCGATTCTGCGAAGCAATGTGAACACTTCTGCTTCCCAGGCACAGAGAAGGTGCTAGCAGGGAATTCTCTGCCTGCCTTTCCCCAGTGCTCTGCAAGCTCTCCAGGACAACATAAAATCTGGGGCTCTGTGCTTTCTTTCGTTCTGAACAAGTGTTACTGTTTTCTGCACAAAAGCGATTCTGCGAAGCAATGGGAACACTTCTGTTTCCCAGGCACAGAGAAGGTGCTAGCAGGGAATTCTCTGCCTGCTTTTCCCCAGTGCTCTGCAAGCTCTCCAGGACAACATAAAATCTGGGGCTCTGTGCTTTCTTTCGTTCTGAACAAGTGTTATTGTTTTCTGCACAAAAGCGATTCTGCGAAGCAATGTGAACAGGCACAGAGAAGGTGCTAGCAGGGAATTCTCTGCCTGCTTTTCCCCAGTGCTCTGCAAGCTCTCCAGGACAACATAAAATCTGGGGCTCTGTGCTTTCTTTCGTTCTGAACAAGTGTTACTGTTTTCTGCACAAAAGCGATTCTGCCAAGCAATGTGAACACTTCTGCTTCCCAGGCACAGAGAAGGTGCTAGCAGGAAATTCTCTGCCTGCCTTTCCCCAGTGCTCTGCAAGCTCTCCAGGACAACATAAAATATGGGGCTCTGTGCTTTCTTTCGTTCTGAACAAGTGTTACTGTTTTCTGCACAAAAGCGATTCTGCGAAGCAATGGGAACACTTCTGTTTCCCAGGCACAGAGAAGGTGCTAGCAGGGAATTCTCTGCCTGCTTTTCCCCAGTGCTCTGCAAGGTCTCCAGGACAACATAAAATCTGGGGCTCTGTGCTTTCTTTCGTTCTGAACAAGTGTTACTGTTTTCTGCACAAAAGCGATTCTGCGAAGCAATGTGAACAGGCACAGAGAAGGTGCTAGCAGGGAATTCTCTGCCTGCCTTTCCCCAGTGCTCTGCAAGCTCTCCAGGACAACATAAAATCTGGGGCTCTGTGCTTTCTTTCGTTCTGAACAAGTGTTACTGTATTCTGCACAAAAGCGATTCTGCGAAGCAATGGGAACACTTCTGTTTCCCAGGCACAGAGAAGGTGCTAGCAGGGAATTCTCTGCCTGCTTTTCCCCAGTGCTCTGCAAGCTCTCCAGGACAACATAAAATCTGGGGCTCTGTGCTTTCTTTCGTTCTGAACAAGTGTTATTGTTTTCTGCACAAAAGCGATTCTGCGAAGCAATGTGAAGACTTCTGCTTCCCAGGCACAGAGAAGGTGCTAGCAGGGAATTGTCTGCCTGCCTTTCCCCAGTGCTCTGCAAGCTCTCCAGGGCAACATAAAATCTGGGGCTCTGTGCTTTCTTTCGTTCTGAACAAGTGTTATTGTTTTCTGCACAAAAGCGATTCTGCGAAGCAATGTGAACACTTCTGTTTCCCAGGCACAGAGAAGGTGCTAGCAGGGAATTCTCTGCCTGCCTTTCCCCAGTGCTCTCCAAGCTCTCCAGGACAACATAAAATCTGGGGCTCTGTGCTTTCTTTCGTTCTGAACAAGTGTTACTGTTTTCTGCACAAAAGCGATTCTGCGAAGCAATGGGAACACTTCTGTTTCCCAGGCACAGACAACGTGCTAGCAGGGAATTCTCTGCCTGCTTTTCCCCAGTGCTCTGCAAGCTCTCCAGGACAACATAAAATCTGGGGCTCTGTGCTTTCTTTCGTTCTGAACAAGTGTTATTGTTTTCTGCACAAAAGCGATTCTGCGAAGCAATGGGAACACTTCTCTTTCCCAGGCACAGGGAAGGTGCTAGCAGGGAATTCTCTGCCTGCCTTTCCCCAGTGCTCTGCAAGCTCTCCAGGACAACATAAAATCTGGGGCTCTGTGCTTTCTTTCGTTCTGAACAAGTGTTACTGTTTTCTGCACAAAAGCGATTCTGCGAAGCAATGTGAAGACTTCTGCTTCCCAGGCACAGAGAAGGTGCTAGCAGGGAATTCTCTGCCTGCTTTTCCCCAGTGCTCTGCAAGCTCTCCAGGACAACATAAAATCTGGGGCTCTGTGCTTTCTTTCGTTCTGAACAAGTGTTACTGTTTTCTGCACAAAAGCGATTCTGCGAAGCAATGTGAAGACTTCTGTTTCCCAGGCACAGAGAAGGTGCTAGCAGGGAATTCTCTGCCTGCTTTTCCCCAGTGCTCTGCAAGCTCTCCAGCACAACATAAAATCTGGGGCTCTGTGCTTTCTTTCGTTCTGAACAAGTGTTACTGTTTTCTGCACAAAAGCGATTCTGCGAAGCAATGTGAACACTTCTGTTTCCCAGGCACAGAGAAGGTGCTAGCAGGGAATTCTCTGCCTGCTTTTCCCCAGTGCTCTGCAAGCTCTCCAGGACAACATAAAATCTGGGGCTCTGTGCTTTCTTTCGTACTGAACAAGTGTTACTGTTTTCTGCACAAAAGCGATTCTGCGAAGCAATGTGAACACTTCTGCTTCCCAGGCACAGAGAAGGTGCTAGCAGGAAATTCTCTGCCTGCCTTTCCCCAGTGCTCTGCAAGCTCTCCAGGACAACATAGAATCTGGGGCTCTGTGCTTTCTTTTGTTCTGAACAAGTGTTAGTGTTTTCTGCACAAAAGCGATTCTGCGAAGCAATGTGAAGACTTCCTCTTCCCAGGCACAGAGAAGGTGCTAGCAGGGAATTCTCTGCCTGCCTTTCCCCAGTGCTCTGCAAGCTCTCCAGGACAACATAAAATCTGGGGCTCTGTGCTTTCTTTCCTTCTGAACAAGTGTTACTGTTTTCTGCACAAAAGCGATTCTGCGAAGCAATGTGAACACTTCTGTTTCCCAGGCACAGAGAAGGTGCTAGCAGGGAATTCTCTGCCTGCTTTTCCCCAGTGCTCTGCAAGCTCTCCAGGACAACATAGAATCTGGGGCTCTGTGCTTTCTTTCGTTCTGAACAAGTGTTACTGTTTTCTGCACAAAAGCGATTCTGCCAAGCAATGTGAACACTTCTGCTTCCCAGGCACAGAGAAGGTGCTAGCAGGAAATTCTCTGCCTGCCTTTCCCCACTGCTCTGCAAGCTCTCCAGGACAACATAAAATCTGGGGCTCTGTGCTTTCTTTCGTTCTGAACAAGTGTTACTGTTTTCTGCACAAAAGCGATTCTGCGAAGCAATGTGAAGACTTCTGCTTCCCAGGCACAGAGAAGGTGCTAGCAGGGAATTCTCTGCCTGCCTTTCCCCAGTGCTCTGCAAGCTCTCCAGGACAACATAGAATCTGGGGCTCTGTGCTTTCTTTCATTCTGAACAAGTGTTACTGTTTTCTGCACAAAAGCGATTCTGCGAAGCAATGTGAAGACTTCTGCTTCCCAGGCACAGAGAAGGTGCTAGCAGGGAATTCTCTGCCTGCCTTTCCCCAGTGCTCTGCAAGCTCTCCAGGACAACATAAAATCTGGGGCTCTGTGCTTTCTTTCGTCTGAACAAGTGTTACTGTTTTCTGCACAAAAGCGATTCTGCGAAGCAATGTGAACACTTCTGTTTCCCAGGCACAGAGAAGGTGCTAGCAGGGAATTCTCTGCCTGCTTTTCCCCAGTGCTCTGCAAGCTCTCCAGGACAACATAGAATCTGGGGCTCTGTGCTTTCTTTCGTTCTGAACAAGTGTTACTGTTTTCTGCACAAAAGCGATTCTGCCAAGC
Organism: Strix uralensis; assembly: GCF_047716275.1. NCBI lineage: Eukaryota > Metazoa > Chordata > Aves > Strigiformes > Strigidae > Strix > Strix uralensis. The sequence goes on along the minus strand of NW_027436715.1, from coordinate 1,106,919 downwards.
AATGTGAACACTTCTGCTTCCCAGGCACAGAGAAGGTGCTAGCAGGAAATTCTCTGCCTGCTTTTCCCCAGTGCTCTGCAAGCTCTCCAGGACAACATAAAATCTGGGGCTCTGTGCTTTCTTTCGTTCTGAACAAGTGTTACTGTTTTCTGCACAAAAGCGATTCTGCGAAGCAATGTGAACACTTCTGTTTCCCAGGCACAGAGAAGGTGCTAGCAGGGAATTCTCTGCCTGCTTTTCCCCAGTGCTCTGCAAGCTCTCCAGGACAACATAAAATCTGGGGCTCTGTGCTTTCTTTCGTACTGAACAAGTGTTACTGTATTCTGCACAAAAGCGATTCTGCGAAGCAATGTGAACACTTCTGTTTCCCAGGCACAGAGAAGGTGCTAGCAGGGAATTCTCTGCCTGCTTTTCCCCAGTGCTCTGCAAGCTCTCCATGACAACATAAAATCTGGGGCTCTGTGCTTTCTTTCGTTCTGAACAAGTGTTATTGTTTTCTGCACAAAAGCGATTCTGCGAAGCAATGTGAAGACTTCTGCTTCCCAGGCACAGAGAAGGTGCTAGCAGGGAATTGTCTGCCTGCCTTTCCCCAGTGCTCTGCAAGCTCTCCAGGACAACATAAAATCTGGGGCTCTGTGCTTTCTTTCGTTCTGAACAAGTGTTATTGTTTTCTGCACAAAAGCGATTCTGCGAAGCAATGTGAACACTTCTGTTTCCCAGGCACAGAGAAGGTGCTAGCAGGGAATTCTCTGCCTGCCTTCCCCAGTGCTCTGCAAGCTCTCCAGGACAACATAAAATCTGGGGCTCTGTGCTTTCTTTCGTTCTGAACAAGTGTTACTGTTTTCTGCACAAAAGCGATTCTGCGAAGCAATGTGAACACTTCTGTTTCCCAGGCACAGAGAAGGTGCTAGCAGGGAATTCTCTGCCTGCTTTTCCCCAGTACTCTGCAAGCTCTCCAGCACAACATAAAATATGGGGCTCTGTGCTTTCTTTCCTTCTGAACAAGTGTTACTGTTTTCTGCACAAAAGCGATTCTGCGAAGCAATGTGAACACTTCTGTTTCCCAGGCACAGAGAAGGTGCTAGCAGGGAATTCTCTGCCTGCTTTTCCCCAGTGCTCTGCAAGCTCTCCAGGACAACATAGAATCTGGGGCTCTGTGCTTTCTTTCGTTCTGAACAAGTGTTACTGTTTTCTGCACAAAAGCGATTCTGCCAAGCAATGGGAACACTTCTGCTTCCCAGGCACAGAGAAGGTGCTAGCAGGAAATTCTCTGCCTGCCTTTCCCCAGTGCTCTGCAAGCTCTCCAGGACAACATAAAATCTGGGGCTCTGTGCTTTCTTTCCTTCTGAACAAGTGTTACTGTTTTCTGCACAAAAGCGATTCTGCGAAGCAATGTGAACACTTCTGTTTCCCAGGCACAGAGAAGGTGCTAGCAGGGAATTCTCTGCCTGCTTTTCCCCAGTACTCTGCAAGCTCTCCAGCACAACATAAAATATGGGGCTCTGTGCTTTCTTTCCTTCTGAACAAGTGTTACTGTTTTCTGCACAAAAGCGATTCTGCCAAGCAATGTGAACACTTCTGTTTCCCAGGCACAGAGAAGGTGCTAGCAGGGAATTCTCTGCCTGCTTTTCCCCAGTGCTCTGCAAGCTCTCCAGGACAACATAGAATCTGGGGCTCTGTGCTTTCTTTCGTTCTGAACAAGTGTTACTGTTTTCTGCACAAAAGCGATTCTGCCAAGCAATGTGAACACTTCTGCTTCCCAGGCACAGAGAAGGTGCTAGCAGGGAATTCTCTGCCTGCTTTTCCCCAGTGCTCTGCAAGCTCTCCAGGACAACATAGAATCTGGGGCTCTGTGCTTTCTTTCGTTCTGAACAAGTGTTACTGTTTTCTGCACAAAAGCGATTCTGCCAAGCAATGTGAACACTTCTGCTTCCCAGGCACAGAGAAGGTGCTAGCAGGAAATTCTCTGCCTGCTTTTCCCCAGTGCTCTGCAAGCTCTCCAGGACAACATAAAATCTGGGGCTCTGTGCTTTCTTTCGTTCTGAACAAGTGTTACTGTTTTCTGCACAAAAGCGATTCTGCGAAGCAATGTGAACAGGCACAGAGAAGGTGCTAGCAGGGAATTCTCTGCCTGCCTTTCCCCAGTGCTCTGCAAGCTCTCCAGGACAACATAAAATCTGGGGCTCTGTGCTTTCTTTCGTTCTGAACAAGTGTTACTGTTTTCTGCACAAAAGCGATTCTGCGAAGCAATGTGAACAGGCACAGAGAAGGTGCTAGCAGGGAATTCTCTGCCTGCCTTTCCCCAGTGCTCTGCAAGCTCTCCAGGACAACATAAAATCTGGGGCTCTGTGCTTTCTTTCCTTCTGAACAAGTGTTACTGTTTTCTGCACAAAAGCGATTCTGCGAAGCAATGTGAACACTTCTGTTTCCCAGGCACAGAGAAGGTGCTAGCAGGGAATTCTCTGCCTGCTTTTCCCCAGTACTCTGCAAGCTCTCCAGCACAACATAAAATATGGGGCTCTGTGCTTTCTTTCCTTCTGAACAAGTGTTACTGTTTTCTGCACAAAAGCGATTCTGCGAAGCAATGTGAACACTTCTGTTTCCCAGGCACAGAGAAGGTGCTAGCAGGGAATTCTCTGCCTGCTTTTCCCCAGTGCTCTGCAAGCTCTCCAGGACAACATAGAATCTGGGGCTCTGTGCTTTCTTTCGTTCTGAACAAGTGTTACTGTTTTCTGCACAAAAGCGATTCTGCCAAGCAATGTGAACACTTCTGCTTCCCAGGCACAGAGAAGGTGCTAGCAGGAAATTCTCTGCCTGCTTTTCCCCAGTGCTCTGCAAGGTCTCCAGGACAACATAAAATCTGGGGCTCTGTGCTTTCTTTCGTTCTGAACAAGTGTTACTGTTTTCTGCACAAAAGCGATTCTGCGAAGCAATGTGAACACTTCTGTTTCCCAGGCACAGAGAAGGTGCTAGCAGGGAATTCTCTGCCTGCTTTTCCCCAGTGCTCTGCAAGCTCTCCATGACAACATAAAATCTGGGGCTCTGTGCTTTCTTTCGTTCTGAACAAGTGTTATTGTTTTCTGCACAAAAGCGATTCTGCGAAGCAATGTGAAGACTTCTGCTTCCCAGGCACAGAGAAGGTGCTAGCAGGGAATTGTCTGCCTGCCTTTCACCAGTGCTCTGCAAGCTCTCCAGGACAACATAAAATCTGGGGCTCTGTGCTTTCTTTCGTTCTGAACAAGTGTTATTGTTTTCTGCACAAAAGTGATTCTGCGAAGCAATGTGAACACTTCTGTTTCCCAGGCACAGAGAAGGTGCTAGCAGGGAATTCTCTGCCTGCCTTTCCCCAGTGCTCTGCAAGCTCTCCAGGACAACATAAAATCTGGGGCTCTGTGCTTTCTTTCGTTCTGAACAAGTGTTACTGTTTTCTGCACAAAAGCGATTCTGCGAAGCAATGTGAACACTTCTGTTTCCCAGGCACAGAGAAGGTGCTAGCAGGGAATTCTCTGCCTGCTTTTCCCCAGTACTCTGCAAGCTCTCCAGCACAACATAAAATATGGGGCTCTGTGCTTTCTTTCGTTCTGAACAAGTGTTACTGTTTTCTGCACAAAAGCGATTCTGCGAAGCAATGTGAACACTTCTGTTTCCCAGGCACAGAGAAGGTGCTAGCAGGGAATTCTCTGCCTGCTTTTCCCCAGTGCTCTGCAAGCTCTCCAGGACAACATAGAATCTGGGGCTCTGTGCTTTCTTTCGTTCTGAACAAGTGTTACTGTTTTCTGCACAAAAGCGATTCTGCCAAGCAATGTGAACACTTCTGCTTCCCAGGCACAGAGAAGGTGCTAGCAGGAAATTCTCTGCCTGCTTTTCCCCAGTGCTCTGCAAGCTCTCCAGGACAACATAAAATCTGGGGCTCTGTGCTTTCTTTCGTTCTGAACAAGTGTTACTGTTTTCTGCACAAAAGCGATTCTGCGAAGCAATGTGAACACTTCTGTTTCCCAGGCACAGAGAAGGTGCTAGCAGGGAATTCTCTGCCTGCTTTTCCCCAGTGCTCTGCAAGCTCTCCAGGACAACATAAAATCTGGGGCTCTGTGCTTTCTTTCGTACTGAACAAGTGTTACTGTATTCTGCACAAAAGCGATTCTGCGAAGCAATGTGAACACTTCTGTTTCCCAGGCACAGAGAAGGTGCTAGCAGGGAATTCTCTGCCTGCTTTTCCCCAGTGCTCTGCAAGCTCTCCATGACAACATAAAATCTGGGGCTCTGTGCTTTCTTTCGTTCTGAACAAGTGTTATTGTTTTCTGCACAAAAGCGATTCTGCGAAGCAATGTGAAGACTTCTGCTTCCCAGGCACAGAGAAGGTGCTAGCAGGGAATTGTCTGCCTGCCTTTCCCCAGTGCTCTGCAAGCTCTCCAGGACAACATAAAATCTGGGGCTCTGTGCTTTCTTTCGTTCTGAACAAGTGTTATTGTTTTCTGCACAAAAGCGATTCTGCGAAGCAATGTGAACACTTCTGCTTCCCAGGCACAGAGAAGGTGCTAGCAGGGAATTCTCTGCCTGCCTTTCCCCAGTGCTCTGCAAGCTCTCCAGGACAACATAAAATCTGGGGCTCTGTGCTTTCTTTCGTTCTGAACAAGTGTTACTGTTTTCTGCACAAAAGCGATTCTGCGAAGCAATGTGAACACTTCTGTTTCCCAGGCACAGAGAAGGTGCTAGCAGGGAATTCTCTGCCTGCTTTTCCCCAGTACTCTGCAAGCTCTCCAGCACAACATAAAATATGGGGCTCTGTGCTTTCTTTCCTTCTGAACAAGTGTTACTGTTTTCTGCACAAAAGCGATTCTGCGAAGCAATGTGAACACTTCTGTTTCCCAGGCACAGAGAAGGTGCTAGCAGGGAATTCTCTGCCTGCTTTTCCCCAGTGCTCTGCAAGCTCTCCAGGACAACATAGAATCTGGGGCTCTGTGCTTTCTTTCGTTCTGAACAAGTGTTACTGTTTTCTGCACAAAAGCGATTCTGCCAAGCAATGGGAACACTTCTGCTTCCCAGGCACAGAGAAGGTGCTAGCAGGAAATTCTCTGCCTGCCTTTCCCCAGTGCTCTGCAAGCTCTCCAGGACAACATAAAATCTGGGGCTCTGTGCTTTCTTTCCTTCTGAACAAGTGTTACTGTTTTCTGCACAAAAGCGATTCTGCGAAGCAATGTGAACACTTCTGTTTCCCAGGCACAGAGAAGGTGCTAGCAGGGAATTCTCTGCCTGCTTTTCCCCAGTGCTCTGCAAGCTCTCCAGGACAACATAGAATCTGGGGCTCTGTGCTTTCTTTCGTTCTGAACAAGTGTTACTGTTTTCTGCACAAAAGCGATTCTGCCAAGCAATGTGAACACTTCTGCTTCCCAGGCACAGAGAAGGTGCTAGCAGGGAATTGTCTGCCTGCCTTTCCCCAGTGCTCTGCAAGCTCTCCAGGACAACATAAAATCTGGGGCTCTGTGCTTTCTTTCGTTCTGAACAAGTGTTATTGTTTTCTGCACAAAAGTGATTCTGCGAAGCAATGTGAACACTTCTGTTTCCCAGGCACAGAGAAGGTGCTAGCAGGGAATTCTCTGCCTGCCTTTCCCCAGTGCTCTGCAAGCTCTCCAGGACAACATAAAATCTGGGGCTCTGTGCTTTCTTTCGTTCTGAACAAGTGTTACTGTTTTCTGCACAAAAGCGATTCTGCGAAGCAATGTGAACACTTCTGTTTCCCAGGCACAGAGAAGGTGCTAGCAGGGAATTCTCTGCCTGCTTTTCCCCAGTACTCTGCAAGCTCTCCAGCACAACATAAAATATGGGGCTCTGTGCTTTCTTTCCTTCTGAACAAGTGTTACTGTTTTCTGCACAAAAGCGATTCTGCGAAGCAATGTGAACACTTCTGTTTCCCAGGCACAGAGAAGGTGCTAGCAGGGAATTCTCTGCCTGCTTTTCCCCAGTACTCTGCAAGCTCTCCAGCACAACATAAAATATGGGGCTCTGTGCTTTCTTTCCTTCTGAACAAGTGTTACTGTTTTCTGCACAAAAGCGATTCTGCGAAGCAATGTGAACACTTCTGTTTCCCAGGCACAGAGAAGGTGCTAGCAGGGAATTCTCTGCCTGCTTTTCCCCAGTGCTCTGCAAGCTCTCCAGGACAACATAGAATCTGGGGCTCTGTGCTTTCTTTCGTTCTGAACAAGTGTTACTGTTTTCTGCACAAAAGCGATTCTGCCAAGCAATGTGAACACTTCTGCTTCCCAGGCACAGAGAAGGTGCTAGCAGGAAATTCTCTGCCTGCTTTTCCCCAGTGCTCTGCAAGCTCTCCAGGACAACATAAAATCTGGGGCTCTGTGCTTTCTTTCGTTCTGAACAAGTGTTACTGTTTTCTGCACAAAAGCGATTCTGCGAAGCAATGTGAACACTTCTGTTTCCCAGGCACAGAGAAGGTGCTAGCAGGGAATTCTCTGCCTGCTTTTCCCCAGTGCTCTGCAAGCTCTCCAGGACAACATAAAATCTGGGGCTCTGTGCTTTCTTTCGTACTGAACAAGTGTTACTGTATTCTGCACAAAAGCGATTCTGCGAAGCAATGTGAACACTTCTGTTTCCCAGGCACAGAGAAGGTGCTAGCAGGGAATTCTCTGCCTGCTTTTCCCCAGTGCTCTGCAAGCTCTCCAGGACAACATAAAATCTGGGGCTCTGTGCTTTCTTTCGTTCTGAACAAGTGTTATTGTTTTCTGCACAAAAGCGATTCTGCGAAGCAATGTGAAGACTTCTGCTTCCCAGGCACAGAGAAGGTGCTAGCAGGGAATTGTCTGCCTGCCTTTCCCCAGTGCTCTGCAAGCTCTCCAGGACAACATAAAATCTGGGGCTCTGTGCTTTCTTTCGTTCTGAACAAGTGTTACTGTTTTCTGCACAAAAGCGATTCTGCGAAGCAATGTGAACAGGCACAGAGAAGGTGCTAGCAGGGAATTCTCTGCCTGCCTTTCCCCAGTGCTCTGCAAGCTCTCCAGGACAACATAAAATCTGGGGCTCTGTGCTTTCTTTCGTTCTGAACAAGTGTTACTGTATTCTGCACAAAAGCGATTCTGCGAAGCAATGGGAACACTTCTGTTTCCCAGGCACAGAGAAGGTGCTAGCAGGGAATTCTCTGCCTGCTTTTCCCCAGTGCTCTGCAAGCTCTCCAGGACAACATAAAATCTGGGGCTCTGTGCTTTCTTTCGTTCTGAACAAGTGTTATTGTTTTCTGCACAAAAGCGATTCTGCGAAGCAATGTGAAGACTTCTGCTTCCCAGGCACAGAGAAGGTGCTAGCAGGGAATTGTCTGCCTGCCTTTCCTCAGTGCTCTGCAAGCTCTCCAGGACAACATAAAATCTGGGGCTCTGTGCTTTCTTTCGTTCTGAACAAGTGTTATTGTTTTCTGCACAAAAGCGATTCTGCGAAGCAATGTGAACAGGCACAGAGAAGGTGCTAGCAGGGAATTCTCTGCCTGCCTTTCCCCAGTGCTCTGCAAGCTCTCCAGGACAACATAAAATCTGGGGCTCTGTGCTTTCTTTCCTTCTGAACAAGTGTTACTGTTTTCTGCACAAAAGCGATTCTGCGAAGCAATGTGAACACTTCTGTTTCCCAGGCACAGAGAAGGTGCTAGCAGGGAATTCTCTGCCTGCTTTTCCCCAGTACTCTGCAAGCTCTCCAGCACAACATAAAATCTGGGGCTCTGTGCTTTCTTTCCTTCTGAACAAGTGTTACTGTTTTCTGCACAAAAGCGATTCTGCGAAGCAATGTGAACACTTCTGTTTCCCAGGCACAGAGAAGGTGCTAGCAGGGAATTCTCTGCCTGCTTTTCCCCAGTGCTCTGCAAGCTCTCCAGGACAACATAGAATCTGGGGCTCTGTGCTTTCTTTCGTTCTGAACAAGTGTTACTGTTTTCTGCACAAAAGCGATTCTGCCAAGCAATGTGAACACTTCTGCTTCCCAGGCACAGAGAAGGTGCTAGCAGGAAATTCTCTGCCTGCTTTTCCCCAGTGCTCTGCAAGCTCTCCAGGACAACATAAAATCTGGGGCTCTGTGCTTTCTTTCGTTCTGAACAAGTGTTACTGTTTTCTGCACAAAAGCGATTCTGCGAAGCAATGTGAACACTTCTGTTTCCCAGGCACAGAGAAGGTGCTAGCAGGGAATTCTCTGCCTGCTTTTCCCCAGTGCTCTGCAAGCTCTCCAGGACAACATAAAATCTGGGGCTCTGTGCTTTCTTTCCTTCTGAACAAGTGTTACTGTATTCTGCACAAAAGCGATTCTGCGAAGCAATGTGAACACTTCTGTTTCCCAGGCACAGAGAAGGTGCTAGCAGGGAATTCTCTGCCTGCTTTTCCCCAGTGCTCTGCAAGCTCTCCATGACAACATAAAATCTGGGGCTCTGTGCTTTCTTTCGTTCTGAACAAGTGTTATTGTTTTCTGCACAAAAGCGATTCTGCGAAGCAATGTGAAGACTTCTGCTTCCCAGGCACAGAGAAGGTGCTAGCAGGGAATTGTCTGCCTGCCTTTCCCCAGTGCTCTGCAAGCTCTCCAGGACAACATAAAATCTGGGGCTCTGTGCTTTCTTTCGTTCTGAACAAGTGTTATTGTTTTCTGCACAAAAGTGATTCTGCGAAGCAATGTGAACACTTCTGTTTCCCAGGCACAGAGAAGGTGCTAGCAGGGAATTCTCTGCCTGCTTTTCCCCAGTGCTCTGCAAGCTCTCCAGGACAACATAAAATCTGGGGCTCTGTGCTTTCTTTCGTTCTGAACAAGTGTTATTGTTTTCTGCACAAAAGCGATTCTGCGAAGCAATGTGAAGACTTCTGCTTCCCAGGCACAGAGAAGGTGCTAGCAGGGAATTGTCTGCCTGCCTTTCCTCAGTGCTCTGCAAGCTCTCCAGGACAACATAAAATCTGGGGCTCTGTGCTTTCTTTCGTTCTGAACAAGTGTTATTGTTTTCTGCACAAAAGCGATTCTGCGAAGCAATGTGAACAGGCACAGAGAAGGTGCTAGCAGGGAATTCTCTGCCTGCCTTTCCCCAGTGCTCTGCAAGCTCTCCAGGACAACATAAAATCTGGGGCTCTGTGCTTTCTTTCCTTCTGAACAAGTGTTACTGTTTTCTGCACAAAAGCGATTCTGCGAAGCAATGTGAACACTTCTGTTTCCCAGGCACAGAGAAGGTGCTAGCAGGGAATTCTCTGCCTGCTTTTCCCCAGTACTCTGCAAGCTCTCCAGCACAACATAAAATCTGGGGCTCTGTGCTTTCTTTCCTTCTGAACAAGTGTTACTGTTTTCTGCACAAAAGCGATTCTGCGAAGCAATGTGAACACTTCTGTTTCCCAGGCACAGAGAAGGTGCTAGCAGGGAATTCTCTGCCTGCTTTTCCCCAGTGCTCTGCAAGCTCTCCAGGACAACATAGAATCTGGGGCTCTGTGCTTTCTTTCGTTCTGAACAAGTGTTACTGTTTTCTGCACAAAAGCGATTCTGCCAAGCAATGTGAACACTTCTGCTTCCCAGGCACAGAGAAGGTGCTAGCAGGAAATTCTCTGCCTGCTTTTCCCCAGTGCTCTGCAAGCTCTCCAGGACAACATAAAATCTGGGGCTCTGTGCTTTCTTTCGTTCTGAACAAGTGTTACTGTTTTCTGCACAAAAGCGATTCTGCGAAGCAATGTGAACACTTCTGTTTCCCAGGCACAGAGAAGGTGCTAGCAGGGAATTCTCTGCCTGCTTTTCCCCAGTGCTCTGCAAGCTCTCCAGGACAACATAAAATCTGGGGCTCTGTGCTTTCTTTCCTTCTGAACAAGTGTTACTGTATTCTGCACAAAAGCGATTCTGCGAAGCAATGTGAACACTTCTGTTTCCCAGGCACAGAGAAGGTGCTAGCAGGGAATTCTCTGCCTGCTTTTCCCCAGTGCTCTGCAAGCTCTCCATGACAACATAAAATCTGGGGCTCTGTGCTTTCTTTCGTTCTGAACAAGTGTTATTGTTTTCTGCACAAAAGCGATTCTGCGAAGCAATGTGAAGACTTCTGCTTCCCAGGCACAGAGAAGGTGCTAGCAGGGAATTGTCTGCCTGCCTTTCCCCAGTGCTCTGCAAGCTCTCCAGGACAACATAAAATCTGGGGCTCTGTGCTTTCTTTCGTTCTGAACAAGTGTTATTGTTTTCTGCACAAAAGTGATTCTGCGAAGCAATGTGAACACTTCTGTTTCCCAGGCACAGAGAAGGTGCTAGCAGGGAATTCTCTGCCTGCCTTTCCCCAGTGCTCTGCAAGCTCTCCAGGACAACATAAAATCTGGGGCTCTGTGCTTTCTTTCGTTCTGAACAAGTGTTACTGTTTTCTGCACAAAAGCGATTCTGCGAAGCAATGTGAACACTTCTGTTTCCCAGGCACAGAGAAGGTGCTAGCAGGGAATTCTCTGCCTGCTTTTCCCCAGTACTCTGCAAGCTCTCCAGCACAACATAAAATATGGGGCTCTGTGCTTTCTTTCGTTCTGAACAAGTGTTACTGTTTTCTGCACAAAAGCGATTCTGCGAAGCAATGTGAACACTTCTGTTTCCCAGGCACAGAGAAGGTGCTAGCAGGGAATTCTCTGCCTGCTTTTCCCCAGTGCTCTGCAAGCTCTCCAGGACAACATAGAATCTGGGGCTCTGTGCTTTCTTTCGTTCTGAACAAGTGTTACTGTTTTCTGCACAAAAGCGATTCTGCCAAGCAATGTGAACACTTCTGCTTCCCAGGCACAGAGAAGGTGCTAGCAGGAAATTCTCTGCCTGCTTTTCCCCAGTGCTCTGCAAGCTCTCCAGGACAACATAAAATCTGGGGCTCTGTGCTTTCTTTCGTTCTGAACAAGTGTTACTGTTTTCTGCACAAAAGCGATTCTGCGAAGCAATGTGAACACTTCTGTTTCCCAGGCACAGAGAAGGTGCTAGCAGGGAATTCTCTGCCTGCTTTTCCCCAGTGCTCTGCAAGCTCTCCAGGACAACATAAAATCTGGGGCTCTGTGCTTTCTTTCGTACTGAACAAGTGTTACTGTATTCTGCACAAAAGCGATTCTGCGAAGCAATGTGAACACTTCTGTTTCCCAGGCACAGAGAAGGTGCTAGCAGGGAATTCTCTGCCTGCTTTTCCCCAGTGCTCTGCAAGCTCTCCATGACAACATAAAATCTGGGGCTCTGTGCTTTCTTTCGTTCTGAACAAGTGTTATTGTTTTCTGCACAAAAGCGATTCTGCGAAGCAATGTGAAGACTTCTGCTTCCCAGGCACAGAGAAGGTGCTAGCAGGGAATTGTCTGCCTGCCTTTCCCCAGTGCTCTGCAAGCTCTCCAGGACAACATAAAATCTGGGGCTCTGTGCTTTCTTTCGTTCTGAACAAGTGTTATTGTTTTCTGCACAAAAGCGATTCTGCGAAGCAATGTGAACACTTCTGTTTCCCAGGCACAGAGAAGGTGCTAGCAGGGAATTCTCTGCCTGCCTTCCCCAGTGCTCTGCAAGCTCTCCAGGACAACATAAAATCTGGGGCTCTGTGCTTTCTTTCGTTCTGAACAAGTGTTACTGTTTTCTGCACAAAAGCGATTCTGCGAAGCAATGTGAACACTTCTGTTTCCCAGGCACAGAGAAGGTGCTAGCAGGGAATTCTCTGCCTGCTTTTCCCCAGTACTCTGCAAGCTCTCCAGCACAACATAAAATATGGGGCTCTGTGCTTTCTTTCCTTCTGAACAAGTGTTACTGTTTTCTGCACAAAAGCGATTCTGCGAAGCAATGTGAACACTTCTGTTTCCCAGGCACAGAGAAGGTGCTAGCAGGGAATTCTCTGCCTGCTTTTCCCCAGTGCTCTGCAAGCTCTCCAGGACAACATAGAATCTGGGGCTCTGTGCTTTCTTTCGTTCTGAACAAGTGTTACTGTTTTCTGCACAAAAGCGATTCTGCCAAGCAATGGGAACACTTCTGCTTCCCAGGCACAGAGAAGGTGCTAGCAGGAAATTCTCTGCCTGCCTTTCCCCAGTGCTCTGCAAGCTCTCCAGGACAACATAAAATCTGGGGCTCTGTGCTTTCTTTCCTTCTGAACAAGTGTTACTGTTTTCTGCACAAAAGCGATTCTGCGAAGCAATGTGAACACTTCTGTTTCCCAGGCACAGAGAAGGTGCTAGCAGGGAATTCTCTGCCTGCTTTTCCCCAGTACTCTGCAAGCTCTCCAGCACAACATAAAATATGGGGCTCTGTGCTTTCTTTCCTTCTGAACAAGTGTTACTGTTTTCTGCACAAAAGCGATTCTGCGAAGCAATGTGAACACTTCTGTTTCCCAGGCACAGAGAAGGTGCTAGCAGGGAATTCTCTGCCTGCTTTTCCCCAGTGCTCTGCAAGCTCTCCAGGACAACATAGAATCTGGGGCTCTGTGCTTTCTTTCGTTCTGAACAAGTGTTACTGTTTTCTGCACAAAAGCGATTCTGCCAAGCAATGTGAACACTTCTGCTTCCCAGGCACAGAGAAGGTGCTAGCAGGGAATTCTCTGCCTGCTTTTCCCCAGTGCTCTGCAAGCTCTCCAGGACAACATAGAATCTGGGGCTCTGTGCTTTCTTTCGTTCTGAACAAGTGTTACTGTTTTCTGCACAAAAGCGATTCTGCCAAGCAATGTGAACACTTCTGCTTCCCAGGCACAGAGAAGGTGCTAGCAGGAAATTCTCTGCCTGCTTTTCCCCAGTGCTCTGCAAGCTCTCCAGGACAACATAAAATCTGGGGCTCTGTGCTTTCTTTCGTTCTGAACAAGTGTTACTGTTTTCTGCACAAAAGCGATTCTGCGAAGCAATGTGAACAGGCACAGAGAAGGTGCTAGCAGGGAATTCTCTGCCTGCCTTTCCCCAGTGCTCTGCAAGCTCTCCAGGACAACATAAAATCTGGGGCTCTGTGCTTTCTTTCGTTCTGAACAAGTGTTACTGTTTTCTGCACAAAAGCGATTCTGCGAAGCAATGTGAACAGGCACAGAGAAGGTGCTAGCAGGGAATTCTCTGCCTGCCTTTCCCCAGTGCTCTGCAAGCTCTCCAGGACAACATAAAATCTGGGGCTCTGTGCTTTCTTTCCTTCTGAACAAGTGTTACTGTTTTCTGCACAAAAGCGATTCTGCGAAGCAATGTGAACACTTCTGTTTCCCAGGCACAGAGAAGGTGCTAGCAGGGAATTCTCTGCCTGCTTTTCCCCAGTACTCTGCAAGCTCTCCAGCACAACATAAAATATGGGGCTCTGTGCTTTCTTTCCTTCTGAACAAGTGTTACTGTTTTCTGCACAAAAGCGATTCTGCGAAGCAATGTGAACACTTCTGTTTCCCAGGCACAGAGAAGGTGCTAGCAGGGAATTCTCTGCCTGCTTTTCCCCAGTGCTCTGCAAGCTCTCCAGGACAACATAGAATCTGGGGCTCTGTGCTTTCTTTCGTTCTGAACAAGTGTTACTGTTTTCTGCACAAAAGCGATTCTGCGAAGCAATGTGAACACTTCTGTTTCCCAGGCACAGAGAAGGTGCTAGCAGGGAATTCTCTGCCTGCTTTTCCCCAGTGCTCTGCAAGCTCTCCAGGACAACATAAAATCTGGGGCTCTGTGCTTTCTTTCCTTCTGAACAAGTGTTACTGTATTCTGCACAAAAGCGATTCTGCGAAGCAATGTGAACACTTCTGTTTCCCAGGCACAGAGAAGGTGCTAGCAGGGAATTCTCTGCCTGCTTTTCCCCAGTGCTCTGCAAGCTCTCCATGACAACATAAAATCTGGGGCTCTGTGCTTTCTTTCGTTCTGAACAAGTGTTATTGTTTTCTGCACAAAAGCGATTCTGCGAAGCAATGTGAAGACTTCTGCTTCCCAGGCACAGAGAAGGTGCTAGCAGGGAATTGTCTGCCTGCCTTTCCCCAGTGCTCTGCAAGCTCTCCAGGACAACATAAAATCTGGGGCTCTGTGCTTTCTTTCGTTCTGAACAAGTGTTATTGTTTTCTGCACAAAAGTGATTCTGCGAAGCAATGTGAACACTTCTGTTTCCCAGGCACAGAGAAGGTGCTAGCAGGGAATTCTCTGCCTGCCTTTCCCCAGTGCTCTGCAAGCTCTCCAGGACAACATAAAATCTGGGGCTCTGTGCTTTCTTTCGTTCTGAACAAGTGTTACTGTTTTCTGCACAAAAGCGATTCTGCGAAGCAATGTGAACACTTCTGTTTCCCAGGCACAGAGAAGGTGCTAGCAGGGAATTCTCTGCCTGCTTTTCCCCAGTACTCTGCAAGCTCTCCAGCACAACATAAAATATGGGGCTCTGTGCTTTCTTTCATTCTGAACAAGTGTTACTGTTTTCTGCACAAAAGCGATTCTGCGAAGCAATGTGAACACTTCTGTTTCCCAGGCACAGAGAAGGTGCTAGCAGGGAATTCTCTGCCTGCTTTTCCCCAGTGCTCTGCAAGCTCTCCAGGACAACATAGAATCTGGGGCTCTGTGCTTTCTTTCGTTCTGAACAAGTGTTACTGTTTTCTGCACAAAAGCGATTCTGCCAAGCAATGTGAACACTTCTGCTTCCCAGGCACAGAGAAGGTGCTAGCAGGAAATTCTCTGCCTGCTTTTCCCCAGTGCTCTGCAAGCTCTCCAGGACAACATAAAATCTGGGGCTCTGTGCTTTCTTTCGTTCTGAACAAGTGTTACTGTTTTCTGCACAAAAGCGATTCTGCGAAGCAATGTGAACACTTCTGTTTCCCAGGCACAGAGAAGGTGCTAGCAGGGAATTCTCTGCCTGCTTTTCCCCAGTACTCTGCAAGCTCTCCAGCACAACATAAAATATGGGGCTCTGTGCTTTCTTTCCTTCTGAACAAGTGTTACTGTTTTCTGCACAAAAGCGATTCTGCGAAGCAATGTGAACACTTCTGTTTCCCAGGCACAGAGAAGGTGCTAGCAGGGAATTCTCTGCCTGCTTTTCCCCAGTGCTCTGCAAGCTCTCCAGGACAACATAGAATCTGGGGCTCTGTGCTTTCTTTCGTTCTGAACAAGTGTTACTGTTTTCTGCACAAAAGCGATTCTGCCAAGCAATGGAAACACTTCTGCTTCCCAGGCACAGAGAAGGTGCTAGCAGGAAATTCTCTGCCTGCCTTTCCCCAGTGCTCTGCAAGCTCTCCAGGACAACATAAAATCTGGGGCTCTGTGCTTTCTTTCGTTCTGAACAAGTGTTACTGTTTTCTGCACAAAAGCGATTCTGCGAAGCAATGTGAACACTTCTGTTTCCCAGGCACAGAGAAGGTGCTAGCAGGGAATTCTCTGCCTGCTTTTCCCCAGTACTCTGCAAGCTCTCCAGCACAACATAAAATATGGGGCTCTGTGCTTTCTTTCGTTCTGAACAAGTGTTACTGTTTTCTGCACAAAAGCGATTCTGCGAAGCAATGTGAACACTTCTGTTTCCCAGGCACAGAGAAGGTGCTAGCAGGGAATTCTCTGCCTGCTTTTCCCCAGTGCTCTGCAAGCTCTCCAGGACAACATAGAATCTGGGGCTCTGTGCTTTCTTTCGTTCTGAACAAGTGTTACTGTTTTCTGCACAAAAGCGATTCTGCCAAGCAATGTGAACACTTCTGCTTCCCAGGCACAGAGAAGGTGCTAGCAGGGAATTCTCTGCCTGCTTTTCCCCAGTGCTCTGCAAGCTCTCCAGGACAACATAGAATCTGGGGCTCTGTGCTTTCTTTCGTTCTGAACAAGTGTTACTGTTTTCTGCACAAAAGCGATTCTGCCAAGCAATGTGAACACTTCTGCTTCCCAGGCACAGAGAAGGTGCTAGCAGGAAATTCTCTGCCTGCTTTTCCCCAGTGCTCTGCAAGCTCTCCAGGACAACATAAAATCTGGGGCTCTGTGCTTTCTTTCGTTCTGAACAAGTGTTACTGTTTTCTGCACAAAAGCGATTCTGCGAAGCAATGTGAACACTTCTGTTTCCCAGGCACAGAGAAGGTGCTAGCAGGGAATTCTCTGCCTGCTTTTCCCCAGTACTCTGCAAGCTCTCCAGCACAACATAAAATATGGGGCTCTGTGCTTTCTTTCGTACTGAACAAGTGTTACTGTATTCTGCACAAAAGCGATTCTGCGAAGCAATGTGAACACTTCTGTTTCCCAGGCACAGAGAAGGTGCTAGCAGGGAATTCTCTGCCTGCTTTTCCCCAGTGCTCTGCAAGGTCTCCAGGACAACATAAAATCTGGGGCTCTGTGCTTTCTTTCGTTCTGAACAAGTGTTATTGTTTTCTGCACAAAAGCGATTCTGCGAAGCAATGTGAAGACTTCTGCTTCCCAGGCACAGAGAAGGTGCTAGCAGGGAATTGTCTGCCTGCCTTTCCCCAGTGCTCTGCAAGCTCTCCAGGACAACATAAAATCTGGGGCTCTGTGCTTTCTTTCGTTCTGAACAAGTGTTATTGTTTTCTGCACAAAAGCGATTCTGCGAAGCAATGTGAACACTTCTGTTTCCCAGGCACAGAGAAGGTGCTAGCAGGGAATTCTCTGCCTGCCTTTCCCCAGTGCTCTGCAAGCTCTCCAGGACAACATAAAATCTGGGGCTCTGTGCTTTCTTTCGTTCTGAACAAGTGTTACTGTTTTCTGCACAAAAGCGATTCTGCGAAGCAATGTGAACACTTCTGTTTCCCAGGCACAGAGAAGGTGCTAGCAGGGAATTCTCTGCCTGCTTTTCCCCAGTACTCTGCAAGCTCTCCAGCACAACATAAAATATGGGGCTCTGTGCTTTCTTTCCTTCTGAACAAGTGTTACTGTTTTCTGCACAAAAGCGATTCTGCGAAGCAATGTGAACACTTCTGTTTCCCAGGCACAGAGAAGGTGCTAGCAGGGAATTCTCTGCCTGCTTTTCCCCAGTGCTCTGCAAGCTCTCCAGGACAACATAGAATCTGGGGCTCTGTGCTTTCTTTCGTTCTGAACAAGTGTTACTGTTTTCTGCACAAAAGCGATTCTGCCAAGCAATGTGAACACTTCTGCTTCCCAGGCACAGAGAAGGTGCTAGCAGGAAATTCTCTGCCTGCCTTTCCCCAGTGCTCTGCAAGCTCTCCAGGACAACATAAAATCTGGGGCTCTGTGCTTTCTTTCCTTCTGAACAAGTGTTACTGTTTTCTGCACAAAAGCGATTCTGCGAAGCAATGTGAAGACTTCTGCTTCCCAGGCACAGAGAAGGTGCTAGCAGGGAATTCTCTGCCTGCCTTTCCCCAGTGCTCTGCAAGCTCTCCAGGACAACATAAAATCTGGGGCTCTGTGCTTTCTTTCCTTCTGAACAAGTGTTACTGTTTTCTGCACAAAAGCGATTCTGCGAAGCAATGTGAACACTTCTGTTTCCCAGGCACAGAGAAGGTGCTAGCAGGGAATTCTCTGCCTGCTTTTCCCCAGTACTCTGCAAGCTCTCCAGCACAACATAAAATATGGGGCTCTGTGCTTTCTTTCCTTCTGAACAAGTGTTACTGTTTTCTGCACAAAAGCGATTCTGCGAAGCAATGTGAACACTTCTGTTTCCCAGGCACAGAGAAGGTGCTAGCAGGGAATTCTCTGCCTGCTTTTCCCCAGTGCTCTGCAAGCTCTCCAGGACAACATAGAATCTGGGGCTCTGTGCTTTCTTTCGTTCTGAACAAGTGTTACTGTTTTCTGCACAAAAGCGATTCTGCCAAGCAATGGGAACACTTCTGCTTCCCAGGCACAGAGAAGGTGCTAGCAGGAAATTCTCTGCCTGCCTTTCCCCAGTGCTCTGCAAGCTCTCCAGGACAACATAAAATCTGGGGCTCTGTGCTTTCTTTCGTTCTGAACAAGTGTTACTGTTTTCTGCACAAAAGCGATTCTGCGAAGCAATGTGAAGACTTCTGCTTCCCAGGCACAGAGAAGGTGCTAGCAGGGAATTCTCTGCCTGCCTTTCCCCAGTGCTCTGCAAGCTCTCCAGGACAACATAAAATCTGGGGCTCTGTGCTTTCTTTCCTTCTGAACAAGTGTTACTGTTTTCTGCACAAAAGCGATTCTGCGAAGCAATGTGAACACTTCTGTTTCCCAGGCACAGAGAAGGTGCTAGCAGGGAATTCTCTGCCTGCTTTTCCCCAGTGCTCTGCAAGCTCTCCAGGACAACATAAAATCTGGAACTCTGTGCTTTCTTTCGTTCTGAACAAGTGTTACTGTTTTCTGCACAAAAGCGATTCTGCGAAGCAATGTGAACACTTCTGTTTCCCAGGCACAGAGAAGGTGCTAG
This sequence comes from Strix uralensis, assembly GCF_047716275.1. Taxonomy (NCBI): domain Eukaryota; kingdom Metazoa; phylum Chordata; class Aves; order Strigiformes; family Strigidae; genus Strix; species Strix uralensis. The sequence continues at coordinate 1,088,700 of NW_027436715.1, read as the reverse complement.
CAGGGAATTCTCTGCCTGCTTTTCCCCAGTGCTCTGCAAGCTCTCCAGGACAACATAAAATCTGGGGCTCTGTGCTTTCTTTCGTACTGAACAAGTGTTACTGTTTTCTGCACAAAAGCGATTCTGCGAAGCAATGTGAACACTTCTGCTTCCCAGGCACAGAGAAGGTGCTAGCAGGAAATTCTCTGCCTGCCTTTCCCCAGTGCTCTGCAAGCTCTCCAGGACAACATAGAATCTGGGGCTCTGTGCTTTCTTTTGTTCTGAACAAGTGTTAGTGTTTTCTGCACAAAAGCGATTCTGCGAAGCAATGTGAACACTTCTGCTTCCCAGGCACAGAGAAGGTGCTAGCAGGGAATTCTCTGCCTGCCTTTCCCCAGTGCTCTGCAAGCTCTCCAGGACAACATAAAATCTGGGGCTCTGTGCTTTCTTTCGTTCTGAACAAGTGTTACTGTTTTCTGCACAAAAGCGATTCTGCGAAGCAATGGGAACACTTCTGTTTCCCAGGCACAGAGAAGGTGCTAGCAGGGAATTCTCTGCCTGCTTTTCCCCAGTGCTCTGCAAGCTCTCCAGGACAACATAAAATCTGGGGCTCTGTGCTTTCTTTCGTTCTGAACAAGTGTTATTGTTTTCTGCACAAAAGCGATTCTGCGAAGCAATGTGAACAGGCACAGAGAAGGTGCTAGCAGGGAATTCTCTGCCTGCTTTTCCCCAGTGCTCTGCAAGCTCTCCAGGACAACATAAAATCTGGGGCTCTGTGCTTTCTTTCGTTCTGAACAAGTGTTACTGTTTTCTGCACAAAAGCGATTCTGCCAAGCAATGTGAACACTTCTGCTTCCCAGGCACAGAGAAGGTGCTAGCAGGAAATTCTCTGCCTGCCTTTCCCCAGTGCTCTGCAAGCTCTCCAGGACAACATAAAATATGGGGCTCTGTGCTTTCTTTCGTTCTGAACAAGTGTTACTGTTTTCTGCACAAAAGCGATTCTGCGAAGCAATGGGAACACTTCTGTTTCCCAGGCACAGAGAAGGTGCTAGCAGGGAATTCTCTGCCTGCTTTTCCCCAGTGCTCTGCAAGGTCTCCAGGACAACATAAAATCTGGGGCTCTGTGCTTTCTTTCGTTCTGAACAAGTGTTACTGTTTTCTGCACAAAAGCGATTCTGCGAAGCAATGTGAACAGGCACAGAGAAGGTGCTAGCAGGGAATTCTCTGCCTGCCTTTCCCCAGTGCTCTGCAAGCTCTCCAGGACAACATAAAATCTGGGGCTCTGTGCTTTCTTTCGTTCTGAACAAGTGTTACTGTATTCTGCACAAAAGCGATTCTGCGAAGCAATGGGAACACTTCTGTTTCCCAGGCACAGAGAAGGTGCTAGCAGGGAATTCTCTGCCTGCTTTTCCCCAGTGCTCTGCAAGCTCTCCAGGACAACATAAAATCTGGGGCTCTGTGCTTTCTTTCGTTCTGAACAAGTGTTATTGTTTTCTGCACAAAAGCGATTCTGCGAAGCAATGTGAAGACTTCTGCTTCCCAGGCACAGAGAAGGTGCTAGCAGGGAATTGTCTGCCTGCCTTTCCCCAGTGCTCTGCAAGCTCTCCAGGGCAACATAAAATCTGGGGCTCTGTGCTTTCTTTCGTTCTGAACAAGTGTTATTGTTTTCTGCACAAAAGCGATTCTGCGAAGCAATGTGAACACTTCTGTTTCCCAGGCACAGAGAAGGTGCTAGCAGGGAATTCTCTGCCTGCCTTTCCCCAGTGCTCTCCAAGCTCTCCAGGACAACATAAAATCTGGGGCTCTGTGCTTTCTTTCGTTCTGAACAAGTGTTACTGTTTTCTGCACAAAAGCGATTCTGCGAAGCAATGGGAACACTTCTGTTTCCCAGGCACAGACAACGTGCTAGCAGGGAATTCTCTGCCTGCTTTTCCCCAGTGCTCTGCAAGCTCTCCAGGACAACATAAAATCTGGGGCTCTGTGCTTTCTTTCGTTCTGAACAAGTGTTATTGTTTTCTGCACAAAAGCGATTCTGCGAAGCAATGGGAACACTTCTCTTTCCCAGGCACAGGGAAGGTGCTAGCAGGGAATTCTCTGCCTGCCTTTCCCCAGTGCTCTGCAAGCTCTCCAGGACAACATAAAATCTGGGGCTCTGTGCTTTCTTTCGTTCTGAACAAGTGTTACTGTTTTCTGCACAAAAGCGATTCTGCGAAGCAATGTGAAGACTTCTGCTTCCCAGGCACAGAGAAGGTGCTAGCAGGGAATTCTCTGCCTGCTTTTCCCCAGTGCTCTGCAAGCTCTCCAGGACAACATAAAATCTGGGGCTCTGTGCTTTCTTTCGTTCTGAACAAGTGTTACTGTTTTCTGCACAAAAGCGATTCTGCGAAGCAATGTGAAGACTTCTGTTTCCCAGGCACAGAGAAGGTGCTAGCAGGGAATTCTCTGCCTGCTTTTCCCCAGTGCTCTGCAAGCTCTCCAGGACAACATAAAATCTGGGGCTCTGTGCTTTCTTTCGTTCTGAACAAGTGTTACTGTTTTCTGCACAAAAGCGATTCTGCGAAGCAATGTGAACACTTCTGTTTCCCAGGCACAGAGAAGGTGCTAGCAGGGAATTCTCTGCCTGCTTTTCCCCAGTGCTCTGCAAGCTCTCCAGGACAACATAAAATCTGGGGCTCTGTGCTTTCTTTCGTACTGAACAAGTGTTACTGTTTTCTGCACAAAAGCGATTCTGCGAAGCAATGTGAACACTTCTGCTTCCCAGGCACAGAGAAGGTGCTAGCAGGAAATTCTCTGCCTGCCTTTCCCCAGTGCTCTGCAAGCTCTCCAGGACAACATAGAATCTGGGGCTCTGTGCTTTCTTTTGTTCTGAACAAGTGTTAGTGTTTTCTGCACAAAAGCGATTCTGCGAAGCAATGTGAAGACTTCCTCTTCCCAGGCACAGAGAAGGTGCTAGCAGGGAATTCTCTGCCTGCCTTTCCCCAGTGCTCTGCAAGCTCTCCAGGACAACATAAAATCTGGGGCTCTGTGCTTTCTTTCCTTCTGAACAAGTGTTACTGTTTTCTGCACAAAAGCGATTCTGCGAAGCAATGTGAACACTTCTGTTTCCCAGGCACAGAGAAGGTGCTAGCAGGGAATTCTCTGCCTGCTTTTCCCCAGTGCTCTGCAAGCTCTCCAGGACAACATAGAATCTGGGGCTCTGTGCTTTCTTTCGTTCTGAACAAGTGTTACTGTTTTCTGCACAAAAGCGATTCTGCCAAGCAATGTGAACACTTCTGCTTCCCAGGCACAGAGAAGGTGCTAGCAGGAAATTCTCTGCCTGCCTTTCCCCAGTGCTCTGCAAGCTCTCCAGGACAACATAAAATCTGGGGCTCTGTGCTTTCTTTCGTTCTGAACAAGTGTTACTGTTTTCTGCACAAAAGCGATTCTGCGAAGCAATGTGAAGACTTCTGCTTCCCAGGCACAGAGAAGGTGCTAGCAGGGAATTCTCTGCCTGCCTTTCCCCAGTGCTCTGCAAGCTCTCCAGGACAACATAGAATCTGGGGCTCTGTGCTTTCTTTCATTCTGAACAAGTGTTACTGTTTTCTGCACAAAAGCGATTCTGCGAAGCAATGTGAAGACTTCTGCTTCCCAGGCACAGAGAAGGTGCTAGCAGGGAATTCTCTGCCTGCCTTTCCCCAGTGCTCTGCAAGCTCTCCAGGACAACATAAAATCTGGGGCTCTGTGCTTTCTTTCGTCTGAACAAGTGTTACTGTTTTCTGCACAAAAGCGATTCTGCGAAGCAATGTGAACAGGCACAGAGAAGGTGCTAGCAGGGAATTCTCTGCCTGCCTTTCCCCAGTGCTCTGCAAGCTCTCCAGGACAACATAAAATCTGGGGCTCTGTGCTTTCTTTCTTTCTGAACAAGTGTTACTGTTTTCTGCACAAAAGCGATTCTGCGAAGCAATGGGAACACTTCTGTTTCCCAGGCACAGAGAAGGTGTTAGCAGGGAATTCTCTGCCTGCTTTTCCCCAGTGCTCTGCAAGCTCTCCAGGACAACATAAAATCTGGGGCTCTGTGCTTTCTTTCGTACTGAACAAGTGTTACTGTTTTCTGCACAAAAGCGATTCTGCGAAGCAATGTGAACACTTCTGCTTCCCAGGCACAGAGAAGGTGCTAGCAGGAAATTCTCTGCCTGCCTTTCCCCAGTGCTCTGCAAGCTCTCCAGGACAACATAGAATCTGGGGCTCTGTGCTTTCTTTTGTTCTGAACAAGTGTTAGTATTTTCTGCACAAAAGCGATTCTGCGAAGCAATGTGAAGACTTCTGCTTCCCAGGCACAGAGAAGGTGCTAGCAGGGAATTCTCTGCCTGCCTTTCCCCAGTGCTCTGCAAGCTCTCCAGGACAACATAAAATCTGGGGCTCTGTGCTTTCTTTCGTTCTGAACAAGTGTTACTGTATTCTGCACAAAAGCGATTCTGCGAAGCAATGGGAACACTTCTGTTTCCCAGGCACAGAGAAGGTGCTAGCAGGGAATTCTCTGCCTGCTTTTCCCCAGTGCTCTGCAAGCTCTCCAGGACAACATAAAATCTGGGGCTCTGTGCTTTCTTTCGTTCTGAACAAGTGTTACTGTTTTCCGCACAAAAGCGATTCTGCGAAGCAATGTGAACACTTCTGTTTCCCAGGCACAGAGAAGGTGCTAGCAGGGAATTCTCTGCCTGCTTTTCCCCAGTGCTCTGCAAGCTCTCCAGGACAACATAAAATCTGGAACTCTGTGCTTTCTTTCGTTCTGAACAAGTGTTACTGTTTTCTGCACAAAAGCGATTCTGCGAAGCAATGTGAACACTTCTGTTTCCCAGGCACAGAGAAGGTGCTAGCAGGGAATTCTCTGCCTGCTTTTCCCCAGTGCTCTGCAAGCTCTCCAGGACAACATAAAATCTGGGGCTCTGTGCTTTCTTTCGTACTGAACAAGTGTTACTGTTTTCTGCACAAAAGCGATTCTGCCAAGCAATGTGAACACTTCTGCTTCCCAGGCACAGAGAAGGTGCTAGCAGGAAATTCTCTGCCTGCCTTTCCCCAGTGCTCTGCAAGCTCTCCAGGACAACATAGAATCTGGGGCTCTGTGCTTTCTTTTGTTCTGAACAAGTGTTAGTGTTTTCTGCACAAAAGCGATTCTGCGAAGCAATGTGAAGACTTCTGCTTCCCAGGCACAGAGAAGGTGCTAGCAGGGAATTCTCTGCCTGCCTTTCCCCAGTGCTCTGCAAGCTCTCCAGGACAACATAAAATCTGGGGCTCTGTGCTTTCTTTCGTTCTGAACAAGTGTTACTGTTTTCCGCACAAAAGCGATTCTGCGAAGCAATGGGAACACTTCTGTTTCCCAGGTACAGAGAAGGTGCTAGCAGGGAATTCTCTGCCTGCTTTTCCCCAGTGCTCTGCAAGCTCTCCAGGACAACATAAAATCTGGGGCTCTGTGCTTTCTTTCGTTCTGAACAAGTGTTATTGTTTTCTGCACAAAAGCGATTCTGCGAAGCAATGTGAACAGGCACAGAGAAGGTGCTAGCAGGGAATTCTCTGCCTGCTTTTCCCCAGTGCTCTGCAAGCTCTCCAGGACAACATAAAATCTGGGGCTCTGTGCTTTCTTTCGTTCTGAACAAGTGTTACTGTTTTCTGCACAAAAGCGATTCTGCCAAGCAATGTGAACACTTCTGCTTCCCAGGCACAGAGAAGGTGCTAGCAGGAAATTCTCTGCCTGCCTTTCCCCAGTGCTCTGCAAGCTCTCCAGGACAACATAAAATATGGGGCTCTGTGCTTTCTTTCGTTCTGAACAAGTGTTACTGTTTTCTGCACAAAAGCGATTCTGCGAAGCAATGTGAACACTTCTGTTTCCCAGGCACAGAGAAGGTGCTAGCAGGGAATTCTCTGCCTGCTTTTCCCCAGTGCTCTGCAAGGTCTCCAGGACAACATAAAATCTGGGGCTCTGTGCTTTCTTTCGTTCTGAACAAGTGTTACTGTTTTCTGCACAAAAGCGATTCTGCGAAGCAATGTGAACAGGCACAGAGAAGGTGCTAGCAGGGAATTCTCTGCCTGCCTTTCCCCAGTGCTCTGCAAGCTCTCCAGGACAACATAAAATCTGGGGCTCTGTGCTTTCTTTCTTTCTGAACAAGTGTTACTGTATTCTGCACAAAAGCGATTCTGCCAAGCAATGGGAACACTTCTGTTTCCCAGGCACAGAGAAGGTGCTAGCAGGGAATTGTCTGCCTGCCTTTCCCCAGTGCTCTGCAAGCTCTCCAGGACAACATAAAATCTGGGGCTCTGTGCTTTCTTTCGTTCTGAACAAGTGTTATTGTTTTCTGCACAAAAGCGATTCTGCGAAGCAATGTGAACACTTCTGTTTCCCAGGCACAGAGAAGGTGCTAGCAGGGAATTCTCTGCCTGCCTTTCCCCAGTGCTCTGCAAGCTCTCCAGGACAACATAAAATCTGGGGCTCTGTGCTTTCTTTCGTTCTGAACAAGTGTTACTGTTTTCTGCACAAAAGCGATTCTGCGAAGCAATGGGAACACTTCTGTTTCCCAGGCACAGAGAAGGTGCTAGCAGGGAATTCTCTGCCTGCCTTTCCCCAGTGCTCTGCAAGCTCTCCAGGACAACATAAAATCTGGGGCTCTGTGCTTTCTTTTGTTCTGAACAAGTGTTACTGTTATCTGCACAAAAGCGATTCTGCGAAGCAATGTGAACACTTCTGTTTCCCAGGCACAGAGAAGGTGCTAGCAGGGAATTCTCTGCCTGCTTTTCCCCAGTACTCTGCAAGCTCTCCAGCACAACATAAAATATGGGGCTCTGTGCTTTCTTTCCTTCTGAACAAGTGTTACTGTTTTCTGCACAAAAGCGATACTGCTGAGAAATGTTAACCCTTCTGTTTCCCAGGCACAGAGAAGGTGCTAGCAGGGAATTCTCTGCCTGCTTTTCCCCAGTGCTCTGCAAGCTCTCCAGGACAACATAAAATCTGGGGCTCTGTGCTTTCTTTTGTTCTGAAAAAGTGTTACTGTTGTCTGCACAAAAGCGATTCTGCCAAGCAATGTGAAGACTTCTGCTTCCCAGGCACAGAGAAGGTGCTAGCAGGGAATTCTCTGCCTGCTTTTCCCCAGTGCTCTGCAAGCTCTCCAGGACAACATAAAATCTGGGGCTCTGTGCTTTCTTTCCTTCTGAACAAGTGTTACTGTTTTCTGCACAAAAGCGATTCTGCGAAGCAATGGGAACACTTCTCTTTCCCAGGCACAGGGAAGGTGCTAGCAGGGAATTCTCTGCCTGCCTTTCCCCAGTGCTCTGCAAGCTCTCCAGGACAACATAAAATCTGGGGCTCTGTGCTTTCTTTCGTTCTGAACAAGTGTTACTGTTTTATGCACAAAAGCGATTCTGCGAAGCAATGTGAACACTTCTGTTTCCCAGGCACAGAGAAGGTGCTAGCAGGGAATTCTCTGCCTGCTTTTCCACAGTGCTCTGTAAGCTCTCCAGGACAACATAAAATCTGGGGCTCTGTGCTTTCTTTCGTTCTGAACAAGTGTTACTGTTTTCTGCACAAAAGCGATTCTGCGAAGCAATGTGAACACTTCTGCTTCCCATGCACAGAGAAGGTGCTAGCAGGGAATTCTCTGCCTGCCTTTCCCCAGTGCTCTGCAAGCTCTCCAGGACAACATAAAATCTGGGGCTCTGTGCTTTCTTTCGTCTGAACAAGTGTTACTGTTTTCTGCACAAAAGCGATTCTGCGAAGCAATGTGAAGACTTCTGCTTCCCAGGCACAGAGAAGGTGCTAGCAGGGAATTCTCTGCCTGCCTTTCCCCAGTGCTCTGCAAGCTCTCCAGGACAACATAAAATCTGGGGCTCTGTGCTTTCTTTCGTTCTGAACAAGTGTTACTGTTTTCTGCACAAAAGCGATTCTGCGAAGCAATGTGAACACTTCTGTTTCCCAGGCACAGAGAAGGTGCTAGCAGGGAATTCTCTGCCTGCTTTTCCCCAGTGCTCTGCAAGCTCTCCAGGACAACATAAAATCTGGGGCTCTGTGCTTTCTTTCGTACTGAACAAGTGTTACTGTTTTCTGCACAAAAGCGATTCTGCGAAGCAATGTGAACACTTCTGCTTCCCAGGCACAGAGAAGGTGCTAGCAGGAAATTCTCTGCCTGCCTTTCCCCAGTGCTCTGCAAGCTCTCCAGGACAACATAGAATCTGGGGCTCTGTGCTTTCTTTTGTTCTGAACAAGTGTTATTGTTTTCTGCACAAAAGCGATTCTGCGAAGCAATGTGAAGACTTCTGCTTCCCAGGCACAGAGAAGGTGCTAGCAGGGAATTCTCTGCCTGCCTTTCCCCAGTGCTCTGCAAGCTCTCCAGGACAACATAAAATCTGGGGCTCTGTGCTTTCTTTCGTTCTGAACAAGTGTTACTGTTTTCTGCACAAAAGCGATTCTGCCAAGCAATGTGAACAGGCACAGAGAAGGTGCTAGCAGGGAATTCTCTGCCTGCCTTTCCCCAGTGCTCTGCAAGCTCTCCAGGACAACATAAAATCTGGGGCTCTGTGCTTTCTTTCGTTCTGAACAAGTGTTACTGTTTTCTGCACAAAAGCGATTCTGCCAAGCAATGTGAACACTTCTGCTTCCCAGGCACAGAGAAGGTGCTAGCAGGAAATTCTCTGCCTGCCTTTCCCCAGTGCTCTGCAAGCTCTCCAGGACAACATAAAATATGGGGCTCTGTGCTTTCTTTCGTTCTGAACAAGTGTTACTGTTTTCTGCACAAAAGCGATTCTGCGAAGCAATGGGAACACTTCTGTTTCCCAGGCACAGAGAAGGTGCTAGCAGGGAATTCTCTGCCTGCTTTTCCCCAGTGCTCTGCAAGGTCTCCAGGACAACATAAAATCTGGGGCTCTGTGCTTTCTTTCGTTCTGAACAAGTGTTACTGTTTTCTGCACAAAAGCGATTCTGCGAAGCAATGTGAACAGGCACAGAGAAGGTGCTAGCAGGGAATTCTCTGCCTGCCTTTCCCCAGTGCTCTGCAAGCTCTCCAGGACAACATAAAATCTGGGGCTCTGTGCTTTCTTTCGTTCTGAACAAGTGTTACTGTATTCTGCACAAAAGCGATTCTGCGAAGCAATGGGAACACTTCTGTTTCCCAGGCACAGAGAAGGTGCTAGCAGGGAATTCTCTGCCTGCTTTTCCCCAGTGCTCTGCAAGCTCTCCAGGACAACATAAAATCTGGGGCTCTGTGCTTTCTTTCGTTCTGAACAAGTGTTATTGTTTTCTGCACAAAAGCGATTCTGCGAAGCAATGTGAAGACTTCTGCTTCCCAGGCACAGAGAAGGTGCTAGCAGGGAATTGTCTGCCTGCCTTTCCCCAGTGCTCTGCAAGCTCTCCAGGGCAACATAAAATCTGGGGCTCTGTGCTTTCTTTCGTTCTGAACAAGTGTTATTGTTTTCTGCACAAAAGCGATTCTGCGAAGCAATGTGAACACTTCTGTTTCCCAGGCACAGAGAAGGTGCTAGCAGGGAATTCTCTGCCTGCCTTTCCCCAGTGCTCTCCAAGCTCTCCAGGACAACATAAAATCTGGGGCTCTGTGCTTTCTTTCGTTCTGAACAAGTGTTACTGTTTTCTGCACAAAAGCGATTCTGCGAAGCAATGGGAACACTTCTGTTTCCCAGGCACAGACAACGTGCTAGCAGGGAATTCTCTGCCTGCTTTTCCCCAGTGCTCTGCAAGCTCTCCAGGACAACATAAAATCTGGGGCTCTGTGCTTTCTTTCGTTCTGAACAAGTGTTATTGTTTTCTGCACAAAAGCGATTCTGCGAAGCAATGGGAACACTTCTCTTTCCCAGGCACAGGGAAGGTGCTAGCAGGGAATTCTCTGCCTGCCTTTCCCCAGTGCTCTGCAAGCTCTCCAGGACAACATAAAATCTGGGGCTCTGTGCTTTCTTTCGTTCTGAACAAGTGTTACTGTTTTCTGCACAAAAGCGATTCTGCGAAGCAATGTGAAGACTTCTGCTTCCCAGGCACAGAGAAGGTGCTAGCAGGGAATTCTCTGCCTGCCTTTCCCCAGTGCTCTGCAAGCTCTCCAGGACAACATAAAATCTGGGGCTCTGTGCTTTCTTTCGTTCTGAACAAGTGTTACTGTTTTCTGCACAAAAGCGATTCTGCGAAGCAATGTGAAGACTTCTGTTTCCCAGGCACAGAGAAGGTGCTAGCAGGGAATTCTCTGCCTGCTTTTCCCCAGTGCTCTGCAAGCTCTCCAGGACAACATAAAATCTGGGGCTCTGTGCTTTCTTTCGTTCTGAACAAGTGTTACTGTTTTCTGCACAAAAGCGATTCTGCGAAGCAATGTGAACACTTCTGTTTCCCAGGCACAGAGAAGGTGCTAGCAGGGAATTCTCTGCCTGCTTTTCCCCAGTGCTCTGCAAGCTCTCCAGGACAACATAAAATCTGGGGCTCTGTGCTTTCTTTCGTACTGAACAAGTGTTACTGTTTTCTGCACAAAAGCGATTCTGCGAAGCAATGTGAACACTTCTGCTTCCCAGGCACAGAGAAGGTGCTAGCAGGAAATTCTCTGCCTGCCTTTCCCCAGTGCTCTGCAAGCTCTCCAGGACAACATAGAATCTGGGGCTCTGTGCTTTCTTTTGTTCTGAACAAGTGTTAGTGTTTTCTGCACAAAAGCGATTCTGCGAAGCAATGTGAAGACTTCTGCTTCCCAGGCACAGAGAAGGTGCTAGCAGGGAATTCTCTGCCTGCCTTTCCCCAGTGCTCTGCAAGCTCTCCAGGACAACATAAAATCTGGGGCTCTGTGCTTTCTTTCCTTCTGAACAAGTGTTACTGTTTTCTGCACAAAAGCGATTCTGCGAAGCAATGTGAACACTTCTGTTTCCCAGGCACAGAGAAGGTGCTAGCAGGGAATTCTCTGCCTGCTTTTCCCCAGTGCTCTGCAAGCTCTCCAGGACAACATAGAATCTGGGGCTCTGTGCTTTCTTTCGTTCTGAACAAGTGTTACTGTTTTCTGCACAAAAGCGATTCTGCCAAGCAATGTGAACACTTCTGCTTCCCAGGCACAGAGAAGGTGCTAGCAGGAAATTCTCTGCCTGCCTTTCCCCAGTGCTCTGCAAGCTCTCCAGGACAACATAAAATCTGGGGCTCTGTGCTTTCTTTCGTTCTGAACAAGTGTTACTGTTTTCTGCACAAAAGCGATTCTGCGAAGCAATGTGAAGACTTCTGCTTCCCAGGCACAGAGAAGGTGCTAGCAGGGAATTCTCTGCCTGCCTTTCCCCAGTGCTCTGCAAGCTCTCCAGGACAACATAGAATCTGGGGCTCTGTGCTTTCTTTCATTCTGAACAAGTGTTACTGTTTTCTGCACAAAAGCGATTCTGCGAAGCAATGTGAAGACTTCTGCTTCCCAGGCACAGAGAAGGTGCTAGCAGGGAATTCTCTGCCTGCCTTTCCCCAGTGCTCTGCAAGCTCTCCAGGACAACATAAAATCTGGGGCTCTGTGCTTTCTTTCGTCTGAACAAGTGTTACTGTTTTCTGCACAAAAGCGATTCTGCGAAGCAATGTGAACAGGCACAGAGAAGGTGCTAGCAGGGAATTCTCTGCCTGCCTTTCCCCAGTGCTCTGCAAGCTCTCCAGGACAACATAAAATCTGGGGCTCTGTGCTTTCTTTCTTTCTGAACAAGTGTTACTGTTTTCTGCACAAAAGCGATTCTGCGAAGCAATGGGAACACTTCTGTTTCCCAGGCACAGAGAAGGTGTTAGCAGGGAATTCTCTGCCTGCTTTTCCCCAGTGCTCTGCAAGCTCTCCAGGACAACATAAAATCTGGGGCTCTGTGCTTTCTTTCGTACTGAACAAGTGTTACTGTTTTCTGCACAAAAGCGATTCTGCGAAGCAATGTGAACACTTCTGCTTCCCAGGCACAGAGAAGGTGCTAGCAGGAAATTCTCTGCCTGCCTTTCCCCAGTGCTCTGCAAGCTCTCCAGGACAACATAGAATCTGGGGCTCTGTGCTTTCTTTTGTTCTGAACAAGTGTTAGTATTTTCTGCACAAAAGCGATTCTGCGAAGCAATGTGAAGACTTCTGCTTCCCAGGCACAGAGAAGGTGCTAGCAGGGAATTCTCTGCCTGCCTTTCCCCAGTGCTCTGCAAGCTCTCCAGGACAACATAAAATCTGGGGCTCTGTGCTTTCTTTCGTTCTGAACAAGTGTTACTGTATTCTGCACAAAAGCGATTCTGCGAAGCAATGGGAACACTTCTGTTTCCCAGGCACAGAGAAGGTGCTAGCAGGGAATTCTCTGCCTGCTTTTCCCCAGTGCTCTGCAAGCTCTCCAGGACAACATAAAATCTGGGCCTCTGTGCTTTCTTTCGTTCTGAACAAGTGTTATTGTTTTCTGCACAAAAGCGATTCTGCGAAGCAATGTGAAGACTTCTGCTTCCCAGGCACAGAGAAGGTGCTAGCAGGGAATTCTCTGCCTGCCTTTCCCCAGTGCTCTGCAAGCTCTCCAGGACAACATAAAATCTGGGGCTCTGTGCTTTCTTTCGTTCTGAACAAGTGTTACTGTTTTCTGCACAAAAGCGATTCTGCGAAGCAATGTGAAGACTTCTGCTTCCCAGGCACAGAGAAGGTGCTAGCAGGGAATTCTCTGCCTGCCTTTCCCCAGTGCTCTGCAAGCTCTCCAGGACAACATAAAATCTGGGGCTCTGTGCTTTCTTTCGTTCTGAACAAGTGTTACTGTTTTCTGCACAAAAGCGATTCTGCGAAGCAATGTGAACACTTCTGTTTCCCAGGCACAGAGAAGGTGCTAGCAGGGAATTCTCTGCCTGCTTTTCCCCAGTGCTCTGCAAGCTCTCCAGGACAACATAAAATCTGGAACTCTGTGCTTTCTTTCGTTCTGAACAAGTGTTACTGTTTTCTGCACAAAAGCGATTCTGCGAAGCAATGTGAACACTTCTGTTTCCCAGGCACAGAGAAGGTGCTAGCAGGGAATTCTCTGCCTGCTTTTCCCCAGTGCTCTGCAAGCTCTCCAGGACAACATAAAATCTGGGGCTCTGTGCTTTCTTTCGTACTGAACAAGTGTTACTGTTTTCTGCACAAAAGCGATTCTGCGAAGCAATGTGAACACTTCTGCTTCCCAGGCACAGAGAAGGTGCTAGCAGGAAATTCTCTGCCTGCCTTTCCCCAGTGCTCTGCAAGCTCTCCAGGACAACATAGAATCTGGGGCTCTGTGCTTTCTTTTGTTCTGAACAAGTGTTATTGTTTTGTGCACAAAAGCGATTCTGCGAAGCAATGTGAAGACTTCTGCTTCCCAGGCACAGAGAAGGTGCTAGCAGGGAATTCTCTGCCTGCCTTTCCCCAGTGCTCTGCAAGCTCTCCAGGACAACATAAAATCTGGGGCTCTGTGCTTTCTTTCGTTCTGAACAAGTGTTACTGTTTTCCGCACAAAAGCGATTCTGCGAAGCAATGGGAACACTTCTGTTTCCCAGGTACAGAGAAGGTGCTAGCAGGGAATTCTCTGCCTGCTTTTCCCCAGTGCTCTGCAAGCTCTCCAGGACAACATAAAATCTGGGGCTCTGTGCTTTCTTTCGTTCTGAACAAGTGTTATTGTTTTCTGCACAAAAGCGATTCTGCGAAGCAATGTGAACAGGCACAGAGAAGGTGCTAGCAGGGAATTCTCTGCCTGCTTTTCCCCAGTGCTCTGCAAGCTCTCCAGGACAACATAAAATCTGGGGCTCTGTGCTTTCTTTCGTTCTGAACAAGTGTTACTGTTTTCTGCACAAAAGCGATTCTGCCAAGCAATGTGAACACTTCTGCTTCCCAGGCACAGAGAAGGTGCTAGCAGGAAATTCTCTGCCTGCCTTTCCCCAGTGCTCTGCAAGCTCTCCAGGACAACATAAAATATGGGGCTCTGTGCTTTCTTTCGTTCTGAACAAGTGTTACTGTTTTCTGCACAAAAGCGATTCTGCGAAGCAATGTGAACACTTCTGTTTCCCAGGCACAGAGAAGGTGCTAGCAGGGAATTCTCTGCCTGCTTTTCCCCAGTGCTCTGCAAGGTCTCCAGGACAACATAAAATCTGGGGCTCTGTGCTTTCTTTCGTTCTGAACAAGTGTTACTGTTTTCTGCACAAAAGCGATTCTGCGAAGCAATGTGAACAGGCACAGAGAAGGTGCTAGCAGGGAATTCTCTGCCTGCCTTTCCCCAGTGCTCTGCAAGCTCTCCAGGACAACATAAAATATGGGGCTCTGTGCTTTCTTTCGTTCTGAACAAGTGTTACTGTTTTCTGCACAAAAGCGATTCTGCCAAGCAATGGGAACACTTCTGTTTCCCAGGCACAGAGAAGGTGCTAGCAGGGAATTCTCTGCCTGCTTTTCCCCAGTGCTCTGCAAGCTCTCCAGGACAACATAAAATCTGGGGCTCTGTGCTTTCTTTCGTTCTGAACAAGTGTTATTGTTTTCTGCACCAAAGCGATTCTGCGAAGCAATGTGAAGACTTCTGCTTCCCAGGCACAGAGAAGGTGCTAGCAGGGAATTGTCTGCCTGCCTTTCCCCAGTGCTCTGCAAGCTCTCCAGGACAACATAAAATCTGGGGCTCTGTGCTTTCTTTCGTTCTGAACAAGTGTTATTGTTTTCTGCACAAAAGCGATTCTGCCAAGCAATGTGAACACTTCTGCTTCCCAGGCACAGAGAAGGTGCTAGCAGGGAATTCTCTGCCTGCCTTTCCCCAGTGCTCTGCAAGCTCTCCAGGACAACATAAAATCTGGGGCTCTGTGCTTTCTTTCGTTCTGAACAAGTGTTACTGTTTTCTGCACAAAAGCGATTCTGCGAAGCAATGTGAACACTTCTGTTTCCCAGGCACAGAGAAGGTGCTAGCAGGGAATTCTCTGCCTGCCTTTCCCCAGTGCTCTGCAAGCTCTCCAGGACAACATAAAATCTGGGGCTCTGTGCTTTCTTTTGTTCTGAACAAGTGTTACTGTTATCTGCACAAAAGCGATTCTGCGAAGCAATGTGAACACTTCTGTTTCCCAGGCACAGAGAAGGTGCTAGCAGGGAATTCTCTGCCTGCTTTTCCCCAGTACTCTGCAAGCTCTCCAGCACAACATAAAATATGGGGCTCTGTGCTTTCTTTCCTTCTGAACAAGTGTTACTGTTTTCTGCACAAAAGCGATACTGCTGAGAAATGTTAACCCTTCTGTTTCCCAGGCACAGAGAAGGTGCTAGCAGGGAATTCTCTGCCTGCTTTTCCCCAGTGCTCTGCAAGCTCTCCAGGACAACATAAAATCTGGGGCTCTGTGCTTTCTTTTGTTCTGAAAAAGTGTTACAGTTATCTGCACAAAAGCGATTCTGCCAAGCAATGTGAAGACTTCTGCTTCCCAGGCACAGAGAAGGTGCTAGCAGGGAATTCTCTGCCTGCTTTTCCCCAGTGCTCTGCAAGCTCTCCAGGACAACATAAAATCTGGGGCTCTGTGCTTTCTTTCCTTCTGAACAAGTGTTACTGTTTTCTGCACAAAAGCGATTCTGCGAAGCAATGGGAACACTTCTCTTTCCCAGGCACAGGGAAGGTGCTAGCAGGGAATTCTCTGCCTGCCTTTCCCCAGTGCTCTGCAAGCTCTCCAGGACAACATAAAATCTGGGGCTCTGTGCTTTCTTTCGTTCTGAACAAGTGTTACTGTTTTATGCACAAAAGCGATTCTGCGAAGCAATGTGAACACTTCTGTTTCCCAGGCACAGAGAAGGTGCTAGCAGGGAATTCTCTGCCTGCTTTTCCACAGTGCTCTGTAAGCTCTCCAGGACAACATAAAATCTGGGGCTCTGTGCTTTCTTTCGTTCTGAACAAGTGTTACTGTTTTCTGCACAAAAGCGATTCTGCGAAGCAATGTGAACACTTCTGCTTCCCATGCACAGAGAAGGTGCTAGCAGGGAATTCTCTGCCTGCCTTTCCCCAGTGCTCTGCAAGCTCTCCAGGACAACATAAAATCTGGGGCTCTGTGCTTTCTTTCGTCTGAACAAGTGTTACTGTTTTCTGCACAAAAGCGATTCTGCGAAGCAATGTGAAGACTTCTGCTTCCCAGGCACAGAGAAGGTGCTAGCAGGGAATTCTCTGCCTGCCTTTCCCCAGTGCTCTGCAAGCTCTCCAGGACAACATAAAATCTGGGGCTCTGTGCTTTCTTTCGTTCTGAACAAGTGTTACTGTTTTCTGCACAAAAGCGATTCTGCCAAGCAATGTGAACAGGCACAGAGAAGGTGCTAGCAGGGAATTCTCTGCCTGCCTTTCCCCAGTGCTCTGCAAGCTCTCCAGGACAACATAAAATCTGGGGCTCTGTGCTTTCTTTCGTTCTGAACAAGTGTTACTGTATTCTGCACAAAAGCGATTCTGCGAAGCAATGGGAACACTTCTGTTTCCCAGGCACAGAGAAGGTGCTAGCAGGGAATTCTCTGCCTGCTTTTCCCCAGTGCTCTGCAAGCTCTCCAGGACAACATAAAATCTGGGGCTCTGTGCTTTCTTTCGTCTGAACAAGTGTTATTGTTTTCTGCACAAAAGCAATTCTGCGAAGCAATGGGAACACTTCTGTTTCCCAGGCACAGACAACGTGCTAGCAGGGAATTCTCTGCCTGCTTTTCCCCAGTGCTCTGCAAGCTCTCCAGGACAACATAAAATCTGGGGCTCTGTGCTTTCTTTCGTTCTGAACAAGTGTTACTGTTTTCTGCACAAAAGCGATTCTGCCAAGCAATGTGAACACTTCTGCTTCCCAGGCACAGAGAAGGTGCTAGCAGGGAATTCTCTGCCTGCTTTTCCCCAGTGCTCTGCAAGCTCTCCAGGACAACATAAAATCTGGGGCTCTGTGCTTTCTTTCCTTCTGAACAAGTGTTACTGTTTTCTGCACAAAAGCGATTCTGCCAAGCAATGGGAACACTTCTCTTTCCCAGGCACAGGGAAGGTGCTAGCAGGGAATTCTCTGCCTGCCTTTCCCCAGTGCTCTGCAAGCTCTCCAGGACAACATAAAATCTGGGGCTCTGTGCTTTCTTTCGTTCTGAACAAGTGTTACTGTTTTCTGCACAAAAGCGATTCTGCGAAGCAATGTGAACACTTCTGTTTCCCAGGCACAGAGAAGGTGCTAGCAGGGAATTCTCTGCCTGCTTTTCCCCAGTGCTCTGTAAGCTCTCCAGGACAACATAAAATCTGGGGCTCTGTGCTTTCTTTCGTTCTGAACAAGTGTTACTGTTTTCTGCACAAAAGCGATTCTGCGAAGCAATGTGAACACTTCTGCTTCCCAGGCACAGAGAAGGTGCTAGCAGGGAATTGTCTGCCTGCCTTTCCCCAGTGCTCTGCAAGCTCTCCAGGACAACATAAAATCTGGGGCTCTGTGCTTTCTTTCGTTCTGAACAAGTGTTACTGTTTTCTGCACAAAAGCGATTCTGCGAAGCAATGTGAACACTTCTGCTTCCC
Organism: Strix uralensis; assembly: GCF_047716275.1. Lineage (NCBI taxonomy): Eukaryota > Metazoa > Chordata > Aves > Strigiformes > Strigidae > Strix > Strix uralensis. The sequence continues at coordinate 1,071,294 of NW_027436715.1, read as the reverse complement.
AGGCACAGAGAAGGTGCTAGCAGGGAATTCTCTGCCTGCTTTTCCCCAGTGCTCTGCAAGCTCTCCAGGACAACATAAAATCTGGGGCTCTGTGCTTTCTTTCGTTCTGAACAAGTGTTACTGTTTTCTGCACAAAAGCGATTCTGCGAAGCAATGTGAACACTTCTGCTTCCCAGGCACAGAGAAGGTGCTAGCAGGGAATTCTCTGCCTGCTTTTCCCCAGTGCTCTGCAAGCTCTCCAGGACAACATAAAATCTGGGGCTCTGTGCTTTCTTTCGTTCTGAACAAGTGTTACTGTTTTCTGCACAAAAGCGATTCTGCGAAGCAATGTGAACACTTCTGCTTCCCAGGCACAGAGAAGGTGCTAGCAGGGAATTCTCTGCCTGCTTTTCCCCAGTGCTCTGCAAGCTCTCCAGGACAACATAAAATCTGGGGCTCTGTGCTTTCTTTTGTTCTGAACAAGTGTTACTGTTTTCTGCACAAAAGCGATTCTGCGAAGCAATGTGAACACTTCTGCTTCCCAGGCACAGAGAAGGTGCTAGCAGGAAATTCTCTGCCTGCCTTTCCCCAGTGCTCTGCAAGCTCTCCAGGACAACATAAAATCTGGGGCTCTGTGCTTTCTTTCCTTCTGAACAAGTGTTACTGTTTTCTGCACAAAAGCGATACTGCTAAGAAATGTGAACACTTCTGCTTCCCAGGCACCGAGAACGTGCTAGCAGGGAATTCTCTGCCTGCCTTTCCCCAGTGCTCTGCAAGCTCTCCAGGACAACATAAAATCTGGGGCTCTGTGCTTTCTTTCGTTCTGAACAAGTGTTACAGTTTTCTGCACAAAAGCGATTCTGCGAAGGAATGTGAACAGGCACAGAGAAGGTGCTAGCAGGGAATTCTCTGCCTGCCTTTCCCCAGTGCTCTGCAAGCTCTCCAGGACAACATAAAATCTGGGGCTCTGTGCTTTCTTTCGTTCTGAACAAGTGTTACTGTTTTCTGCACAAAAGCGATTCTGCGAAGCAATGTGAACACTTCTGTTTCCCAGGCACAGAGAAGGTGCTAGCAGGGAATTCTCTGCCTGCTTTTCCCCAGTGCTCTGCAAGCTCTCCAGGACAACATAAAATCTGGGGCTCTGTGCTTTCTTTCGTTCTGAACAAGTGTTACTGTTTTCTGCACAAAAGCGATTCTGCGAAGCAATGTGAACACTTCTGTTTCCCAGGCACAGAGAAGGTGCTAGCAGGGAATTCTCTGCCTGCTTTTCCCCAGTACTCTGCAAGCTCTCCAGGACAACATAAAATCTGGGGCTCTGTGCTTTCTTTCGTTCTGAACAAGTGTTACTGTTTTCTGCACAAAAGCGATTCTGCGAAGCAATGTGAAGACTTCTGCTTCCCAGGCACAGAGAAGGTGCTAGCAGGGAATTCTCTGCCTGCCTTTCCCCAGTGCTCTGCAAGCTCTCCAGGACAACATAAAATCTGGGGCTCTGTGCTTTCTTTCGTCTGAACAAGTGTTACTGTTTTCTGCACAAAAGCGATTCTGCGAAGCAATGTGAACACTTCTGTTTCCCAGGCACAGAGAAGGTGCTAGCAGGGAATTCTCTGCCTGCTTTTCCCCAGTGCTCTGCAAGCTCTCCAGGACAACATAAAATCTGGGGCTCTGTGCTTTCTTTTGTTCTGAACAAGTGTTACTGTTATCTGCACAAAAGCGATTCTGCGAAGCAATGTGAACACTTCTGTTTCCCAGGCACAGAGAAGGTGCTAGCAGGGAATTCTCTGCCTGCTTTTCCCCAGTGCTCTGCAAGCTCTCCAGCACAACATAAAATATGGGGCTCTGTGCTTTCTTTCCTTCTGAACAAGTGTTACTGTTTTCTGCACAAAAGCGATTCTGCGAAGCAATGTGAACACTTCTGTTTCCCAGGCACAGAGAAGGTGCTAGCAGGGAATTCTCTGCCTGCTTTTCCCCAGTACTCTGCAAGCTCTCCAGGACAACATAAAATCTGGGGCTCTGTGCTTTCTTTTGTTCTGAACAAGTGTTACTGTTTTCTGCACAAAAGCGATTCTGCGAAGCAATGTGAACACTTCTGTTTCCCAGGCACAGAGAAGGTGCTAGCAGGGAATTCTCTGCCTGCTTTTCCCCAGTACTCTGCAAGCTCTCCAGCACAACATAAAATATGGGGCTCTGTGCTTTCTTTCCTTCTGAACAAGTGTTACTGTTTTCTGCACAAAAGCGATACTGCTAAGAAATGTGAACACTTCTGCTTCCCAGGCACCGAGAACGTGCTAGCAGGGAATTCTCTGCCTGCCTTTCCCCAGTGCTCTGCAAGCTCTCCAGGACAACATAAAATCTGGGGCTCTGTGCTTTCTTTCGTTCTGAACAAGTGTTACAGTTTTCTGCACAAAAGCGATTCTGCGAAGGAATGTGAACAGGCACAGAGAAGGTGCTAGCAGGGAATTCTCTGCCTGCCTTTCCCCAGTGCTCTGCAAGCTCTCCAGGACAACATAAAATCTGGGGCTCTGTGCTTTCTTTCGTTCTGAACAAGTGTTACTGTTTTCTGCACAAAAGCGATTCTGCGAAGCAATGTGAACACTTCTGTTTCCCAGGCACAGAGAAGGTGCTAGCAGGGAATTCTCTGCCTGCTTTTCCCCAGTGCTCTGCAAGCTCTCCAGGACAACATAAAATCTGGGGCTCTGTGCTTTCTTTCGTTCTGAACAGGTGTTATTGTTTTCTGCACAAAACGATACTGCGAAGCAATGTGAACACTTCTGCTTCCCAGGCACAGAGAAGGTGCTAGCAGGGAATTCTCTGCCTGCTTTTCCCCAGTACTCTGCAAGCTCTCCAGCACAACATAAAATATGGGGCTCTGTGCTTTCTTTCCTTCTGAACAAGTGTTACTGTTTTCTGCACAAAAGCGATACTGCTAAGAAATGTGAACACTTCTGCTTCCCAGGCACCGAGAACGTGCTAGCAGGGAATTCTCTGCCTGCCTTTCCCCAGTGCTCTGCAAGCTCTCCAGGACAACATAAAATCTGGGGCTCTGTGCTTTCTTTCGTTCTGAACAAGTGTTACAGTTTTCTGCACAAAAGCGATTCTGCGAAGGAATGTGAACAGGCACAGAGAAGGTGCTAGCAGGGAATTCTCTGCCTGCCTTTCCCCAGTGCTCTGCAAGCTCTCCAGGACAACATAAAATCTGGGGCTCTGTGCTTTCTTTCGTTCTGAACAAGTGTTACTGTTTTCTGCAAAAAAGCGATTCTGCGAAGCAATGTGAACACTTCTGTTTCCCAGGCACAGAGAAGGTGCTAGCAGGGAATTCTCTGCCTGCTTTTCCCCAGTGCTCTGCAAGCTCTCCAGGACAACATAAAATCTGGGGCTCTGTGCTTTCTTTCGTTCTGAACAGGTGTTATTGTTTTCTGCACAAAACGATACTGCGAAGCAATGTGAACACTTCTGCTTCCCAGGCACAGAGAAGGTGCTAGCAGGGAATTCTCTGCCTGCCTTTCCCCAGTGCTCTGCAAGCTCTCCAGGACAACATAAAATCTGGGGCTCTGTGCTTTCTTTCGTTCTGAACAAGTGTTACTGTTTTCTGCACAAAAGCGATTCTGCGAAGCAATGTGAACACTTCTGTTTCCCAGGCACAGAGAAGGTGCTAGCAGGGAATTCTCTGCCTGCTTTTCCCCAGTGCTCTGCAAGCTCTCCAGGACAACATAAAATCTGGGGCTCTGTGCTTTCTTTCGTTCTGAACAAGTGTTACTGTTTTCTGCACAAAAGCGATTCTGCGAAGCAATGTGAACACTTCTGTTTCCCAGGCACAGAGAAGGTGCTAGCAGGGAATTCTCTGCCTGCTTTTCCCCAGTGCTCTGCAAGCTCTCCAGGACAACATAAAATCTGGGGCTCTGTGCTTTCTTTCGTACTGAACAAGTGTTACTGTTTTCTGCACAAAAGCGATTCTGCGAAGCAATGTGAACACTTCTGCTTCCCAGGCACAGAGAAGGTGCTAGCAGGAAATTCTCTGCCTGCCTTTCCCCAGTGCTCTGCAAGCTCTCCAGGACAACATAGAATCTGGGCCTCTGTGCTTTCTTTTGTTCTGAACAAGTGTTAGTGTTTTCTGCACAAAAGCGATTCTGCGAAGCAATGTGAAGACTTCTGCTTCCCAGGCACAGAGAAGGTGCTAGCAGGGAATTCTCTGCCTGCCTTTCCCCAGTGCTCTGCAAGCTCTCCAGGACAACATAAAATCTGGGGCTCTGTGCTTTCTTTCGTTCTGAACAAGTGTTATTGTTTTCTGCACAAAAGCGATTCTGCGAAGCAATGTGAACAGGCACAGAGAAGGTGCTAGCAGGGAATTCTCTGCCTGCTTTTCCCCAGTGCTCTGCAAGCTCTCCAGGACAACATAAAATCTGGGGCTCTGTGCTTTCTTTCGTTCTGAACAAGTGTTACTGTTTTCTGCACAAAAGCGATTCTGCCAAGCAATGTGAACACTTCTGCTTCCCAGGCACAGAGAAGGTGCTAGCAGGAAATTCTCTGCCTGCCTTTCCCCAGTGCTCTGCAAGCTCTCCAGGACAACATAAAATATGGGGCTCTGTGCTTTCTTTCGTTCTGAACAAGTGTTACTGTTTTCTGCACAAAAGCGATTCTGCGAAGCAATGTGAACACTTCTGTTTCCCAGGCACAGAGAAGGTGCTAGCAGGGAATTCTCTGCCTGCTTTTCCCCAGTGCTCTGCAAGCTCTCCAGGACAACATAGAAGCTGGGGCTCTGTGCTTTCTTTCGTACTGAACAAGTGTTACTGTTTTCTGCACAAAAGCGATTCTGCGAAGCAATGTGAACACTTCTGCTTCCCAGGCACAGAGAAGGTGCTAGCAGGGAATTCTCTGCCTGCTTTTCCCCAGTACTCTGCAAGCTCTCCAGCACAACATAAAATATGGGGCTCTGTGCTTTCTTTCCTTCTGAACAAGTGTTACTGTTTTCTGCACAAAAGCGATACTGCTAAGAAATGTGAACACTTCTGCTTCCCAGGCACCGAGAACGTGCTAGCAGGGAATTCTCTGCCTGCCTTTCCCCAGTGCTCTGCAAGCTCTCCAGGACAACATAAAATCTGGGGCTCTGTGCTTTCTTTCGTTCTGAACAAGTGTTACAGTTTTCTGCACAAAAGCGATTCTGCGAAGGAATGTGAACAGGCACAGAGAAGGTGCTAGCAGGGAATTCTCTGCCTGCCTTTCCCCAGTGCTCTGCAAGCTCTCCAGGACAACATAAAATCTGGGGCTCTGTGCTTTCTTTCGTTCTGAACAAGTGTTACTGTTTTCTGCACAAAAGCGATTCTGCGAAGCAATGTGAACACTTCTGTTTCCCAGGCACAGAGAAGGTGCTAGCAGGGAATTCTCTGCCTGCTTTTCCCCAGTGCTCTGCAAGCTCTCCAGGACAACATAAAATCTGGGGCTCTGTGCTTTCTTTCGTTCTGAACAGGTGTTATTGTTTTCTGCACAAAACGATACTGCGAAGCAATGTGAACACTTCTGCTTCCCAGGCACAGAGAAGGTGCTAGCAGGGAATTCTCTGCCTGCTTTTCCCCAGTACTCTGCAAGCTCTCCAGCACAACATAAAATATGGGGCTCTGTGCTTTCTTTCCTTCTGAACAAGTGTTACTGTTTTCTGCACAAAAGCGATACTGCTAAGAAATGTGAACACTTCTGCTTCCCAGGCACCGAGAACGTGCTAGCAGGGAATTCTCTGCCTGCCTTTCCCCAGTGCTCTGCAAGCTCTCCAGGACAACATAAAATCTGGGGCTCTGTGCTTTCTTTCGTTCTGAACAAGTGTTACAGTTTTCTGCACAAAAGCGATTCTGCGAAGGAATGTGAACAGGCACAGAGAAGGTGCTAGCAGGGAATTCTCTGCCTGCCTTTCCCCAGTGCTCTGCAAGCTCTCCAGGACAACATAAAATCTGGGGCTCTGTGCTTTCTTTCGTTCTGAACAAGTGTTACTGTTTTCTGCAAAAAAGCGATTCTGCGAAGCAATGTGAACACTTCTGTTTCCCAGGCACAGAGAAGGTGCTAGCAGGGAATTCTCTGCCTGCTTTTCCCCAGTGCTCTGCAAGCTCTCCAGGACAACATAAAATCTGGGGCTCTGTGCTTTCTTTCGTTCTGAACAGGTGTTATTGTTTTCTGCACAAAACGATACTGCGAAGCAATGTGAACACTTCTGCTTCCCAGGCACAGAGAAGGTGCTAGCAGGGAATTCTCTGCCTGCCTTTCCCCAGTGCTCTGCAAGCTCTCCAGGACAACATAAAATCTGGGGCTCTGTGCTTTCTTTCGTTCTGAACAAGTGTTACTGTTTTCTGCACAAAAGCGATTCTGCGAAGCAATGTGAACACTTCTGTTTCCCAGGCACAGAGAAGGTGCTAGCAGGGAATTCTCTGCCTGCTTTTCCCCAGTGCTCTGCAAGCTCTCCAGGACAACATAAAATCTGGGGCTCTGTGCTTTCTTTCGTTCTGAACAAGTGTTACTGTTTTCTGCACAAAAGCGATTCTGCGAAGCAATGTGAACACTTCTGTTTCCCAGGCACAGAGAAGGTGCTAGCAGGGAATTCTCTGCCTGCTTTTCCCCAGTGCTCTGCAAGCTCTCCAGGACAACATAAAATCTGGGGCTCTGTGCTTTCTTTCGTACTGAACAAGTGTTACTGTTTTCTGCACAAAAGCGATTCTGCGAAGCAATGTGAACACTTCTGCTTCCCAGGCACAGAGAAGGTGCTAGCAGGAAATTCTCTGCCTGCCTTTCCCCAGTGCTCTGCAAGCTCTCCAGGACAACATAGAATCTGGGCCTCTGTGCTTTCTTTTGTTCTGAACAAGTGTTAGTGTTTTCTGCACAAAAGCGATTCTGCGAAGCAATGTGAAGACTTCTGCTTCCCAGGCACAGAGAAGGTGCTAGCAGGGAATTCTCTGCCTGCCTTTCCCCAGTGCTCTGCAAGCTCTCCAGGACAACATAAAATCTGGGGCTCTGTGCTTTCTTTCGTTCTGAACAAGTGTTATTGTTTTCTGCACAAAAGCGATTCTGCGAAGCAATGTGAACAGGCACAGAGAAGGTGCTAGCAGGGAATTCTCTGCCTGCTTTTCCCCAGTGCTCTGCAAGCTCTCCAGGACAACATAAAATCTGGGGCTCTGTGCTTTCTTTCGTTCTGAACAAGTGTTACTGTTTTCTGCACAAAAGCGATTCTGCCAAGCAATGTGAACACTTCTGCTTCCCAGGCACAGAGAAGGTGCTAGCAGGAAATTCTCTGCCTGCCTTTCCCCAGTGCTCTGCAAGCTCTCCAGGACAACATAAAATATGGGGCTCTGTGCTTTCTTTCGTTCTGAACAAGTGTTACTGTTTTCTGCACAAAAGCGATTCTGCGAAGCAATGTGAACACTTCTGTTTCCCAGGCACAGAGAAGGTGCTAGCAGGGAATTCTCTGCCTGCTTTTCCCCAGTGCTCTGCAAGCTCTCCAGGACAACATAGAAGCTGGGGCTCTGTGCTTTCTTTCGTACTGAACAAGTGTTACTGTTTTCTGCACAAAAGCGATTCTGCGAAGCAATGTGAACACTTCTGCTTCCCAGGCACAGAGAAGGTGCTAGCAGGAAATTCTCTGCCTGCCTTTCCCCAGTGCTCTGCAAGCTCTCCAGGACAACATAGAATCTGGGGCTCTGTGCTTTCTTTTGTTCTGAACAAGTGTTAGTGTTTTCTGCACAAAAGCGATTCTGCGAAGCAATGTGAAGACTTCTGCTTCCCAGGCACAGAGAAGGTGCTAGCAGGGAATTCTCTGCCTGCCTTTCCCCAGTGCTCTGCAAGGTCTCCAGGACAACATAAAATCTGGGGCTCTGTGCTTTCTTTCGTTCTGAACAAGTGTTACTGTTTTCTGCACAAAAGCGATTCTGCGAAGCAATGTGAACAGGCACAGAGAAGGTGCTAGCAGGGAATTCTCTGCCTGCCTTTCCCCAGTGCTCTGCAAGCTCTCCAGGACAACATAAAATCTGGGGCTCTGTGCTTTCTTTCGTTCTGAACAAGTGTTACTGTATTCTGCACAAAAGCGATTCTGCGAAGCAATGGGAACACTTCTGTTTCCCAGGCACAGAGAAGGTGCTAGCAGGGAATTCTCTGCCTGCTTTTCCCCAGTGCTCTGCAAGCTCTCCAGGACAACATAAAATCTGGGGCTCTGTGCTTTCTTTCGTTCTGAACAAGTGTTACTGTTTTCTGCACAAAAGCGATTCTGCGAAGCAATGTGAAGACTTCTGCTTCCCAGGCACAGAGAAGGTGCTAGCAGGGAATTGTCTGCCTGCCTTTCCCCAGTGCTCTGCAAGCTCTCCAGGACAACATAAAATCTGGGGCTCTGTGCTTTCTTTCGTTCTGAACAAGTGTTATTGTTTTCTGCACAAAAGCGATTCTGCGAAGCAATGTGAACACTTCTGTTTCCCAGGCACAGAGAAGGTGCTAGCAGGGAATTCTCTGCCTGCCTTTCCCCAGTGCTCTGCAAGCTCTCCAGGACAACATAAAATCTGGGGCTCTGTGCTTTCTTTCGTTCTGAACAAGTGTTACTGTTTTCTGCACAAAAGCGATTCTGCGAAGCAATGGGAACACTTCTGTTTCCCAGGCACAGACAACGTGCTAGCAGGGAATTCTCTGCCTGCTTTTCCCCAGTGCTCTGCAAGCTCTCCAGGACAACATAAAATCTGGGGCTCTGTGCTTTCTTTCGTTCTGAACAAGTGTTACTGTTTTCTGCACAAAAGCGATACTGCGAAGCAATGGGAACACTTCTGTTTCCCAGGCACAGAGAAGGTGCTAGCAGGGAATTCTCTGCCTGCTTTTCCCCAGTACTCTGCAAGCTCTCCAGCACAACATAAAATATGGGGCTCTGTGCTTTCTTTCCTTCTGAACAAGTGTTACTGTTTTCTGCACAAAAGCGATTCTGCGAAGCAATGTGAACACTTCTGTTTCCCAGGCACAGAGAAGGTGCTAGCAGGGAATTCTCTGCCTGCTTTTCCCCAGTGCTCTGCAAGCTCTCCAGGACAACATAAAATCTGGGGCTCTGTGCTTTCTTTCGTTCTGAACAAGTGTTACTGTTTTCTGCACAAAAGCGATTCTGCCAAGCAATGTGAACACTTCTGCTTCCCAGGCACAGAGAAGGTGCTAGCAGGAAATTCTCTGCCTGCCTTTCCCCAGTGCTCTGCAAGCTCTCCAGGACAACATAAAATCTGGGGCTCTGTGCTTTCTTTCCTTCTGAACAAGTGTTACTGTTTTCTGCACAAAAGCGATTCTGCGAAGCAATGTGAACAGGCACAGAGAAGGTGCTAGCAGTGAATTGTCTGCCTGCCTTTCCCCAGTGCTCTGCAAGCTCTCCAGGACAACATAAAATCTGGGGCTCTGTGCTTTCTTTCGTTCTGAACAAGTGTTACTGTTTTCTGCACAAAAGCGATTCTGCGAAGCAATGTGAACACTTCTGTTTCCCAGGCACAGAGAAGGTGCTAGCAGGGAATTCTCTGCCTGCTTTTCCCCAGTATTCTGCAAGCTCTCCAGCACAACATAAAATATGGGGCTCTGTGCTTTCTTTCCTTCTGAACAAGTGTTACTGTTTTCTGCACAAAAGCGATACTGCTAAGAAATGTGAACACTTCTGCTTCCCAGGCACCGAGAACGTGCTAGCAGGGAATTCTCTGCCTGCCTTTCCCCAGTGCTCTGCAAGCTCTCCAGGACAACATAAAATCTGGGGCTCTGTGCTTTCTTTCGTTCTGAACAAGTGTTACAGTTTTCTGCACAAAAGCGATTCTGCGAAGGAATGTGAACAGGCACAGAGAAGGTGCTAGCAGGGAATTCTCTGCCTGCCTTTCCCCAGTGCTCTGCAAGCTCTCCAGGACAACATAAAATCTGGGGCTCTGTGCTTTCTTTCGTTCTGAACAAGTGTTACTGTTTTCTGCAAAAAAGCGATTCTGCGAAGCAATGTGAACACTTCTGTTTCCCAGGCACAGAGAAGGTGCTAGCAGGGAATTCTCTGCCTGCTTTTCCCCAGTGCTCTGCAAGCTCTCCAGGACAACATAAAATCTGGGGCTCTGTGCTTTCTTTCGTTCTGAACAGGTGTTATTGTTTTCTGCACAAAACGATACTGCGAAGCAATGTGAACACTTCTGCTTCCCAGGCACAGAGAAGGTGCTAGCAGGGAATTCTCTGCCTGCCTTTCCCCAGTGCTCTGCAAGCTCTCCAGGACAACATAAAATCTGGGGCTCTGTGCTTTCTTTCGTTCTGAACAAGTGTTACTGTTTTCTGCACAAAAGCGATTCTGCGAAGCAATGTGAACACTTCTGTTTCCCAGGCACAGAGAAGGTGCTAGCAGGGAATTCTCTGCCTGCTTTTCCCCAGTGCTCTGCAAGCTCTCCAGGACAACATAAAATCTGGGGCTCTGTGCTTTCTTTCGTTCTGAACAAGTGTTACTGTTTTCTGCACAAAAGCGATTCTGCGAAGCAATGTGAACACTTCTGTTTCCCAGGCACAGAGAAGGTGCTAGCAGGGAATTCTCTGCCTGCTTTTCCCCAGTGCTCTGCAAGCTCTCCAGGACAACATAAAATCTGGGGCTCTGTGCTTTCTTTCGTACTGAACAAGTGTTACTGTTTTCTGCACAAAAGCGATTCTGCGAAGCAATGTGAACACTTCTGCTTCCCAGGCACAGAGAAGGTGCTAGCAGGAAATTCTCTGCCTGCCTTTCCCCAGTGCTCTGCAAGCTCTCCAGGACAACATAGAATCTGGGCCTCTGTGCTTTCTTTTGTTCTGAACAAGTGTTAGTGTTTTCTGCACAAAAGCGATTCTGCGAAGCAATGTGAAGACTTCTGCTTCCCAGGCACAGAGAAGGTGCTAGCAGGGAATTCTCTGCCTGCCTTTCCCCAGTGCTCTGCAAGCTCTCCAGGACAACATAAAATCTGGGGCTCTGTGCTTTCTTTCGTTCTGAACAAGTGTTATTGTTTTCTGCACAAAAGCGATTCTGCGAAGCAATGTGAACAGGCACAGAGAAGGTGCTAGCAGGGAATTCTCTGCCTGCTTTTCCCCAGTGCTCTGCAAGCTCTCCAGGACAACATAAAATCTGGGGCTCTGTGCTTTCTTTCGTTCTGAACAAGTGTTACTGTTTTCTGCACAAAAGCGATTCTGCCAAGCAATGTGAACACTTCTGCTTCCCAGGCACAGAGAAGGTGCTAGCAGGAAATTCTCTGCCTGCCTTTCCCCAGTGCTCTGCAAGCTCTCCAGGACAACATAAAATATGGGGCTCTGTGCTTTCTTTCGTTCTGAACAAGTGTTACTGTTTTCTGCACAAAAGCGATTCTGCGAAGCAATGTGAACACTTCTGTTTCCCAGGCACAGAGAAGGTGCTAGCAGGGAATTCTCTGCCTGCTTTTCCCCAGTGCTCTGCAAGCTCTCCAGGACAACATAGAAGCTGGGGCTCTGTGCTTTCTTTCGTACTGAACAAGTGTTACTGTTTTCTGCACAAAAGCGATTCTGCGAAGCAATGTGAACACTTCTGCTTCCCAGGCACAGAGAAGGTGCTAGCAGGGAATTCTCTGCCTGCTTTTCCCCAGTACTCTGCAAGCTCTCCAGCACAACATAAAATATGGGGCTCTGTGCTTTCTTTCCTTCTGAACAAGTGTTACTGTTTTCTGCACAAAAGCGATACTGCTAAGAAATGTGAACACTTCTGCTTCCCAGGCACCGAGAACGTGCTAGCAGGGAATTCTCTGCCTGCCTTTCCCCAGTGCTCTGCAAGCTCTCCAGGACAACATAAAATCTGGGGCTCTGTGCTTTCTTTCGTTCTGAACAAGTGTTACAGTTTTCTGCACAAAAGCGATTCTGCGAAGGAATGTGAACAGGCACAGAGAAGGTGCTAGCAGGGAATTCTCTGCCTGCCTTTCCCCAGTGCTCTGCAAGCTCTCCAGGACAACATAAAATCTGGGGCTCTGTGCTTTCTTTCGTTCTGAACAAGTGTTACTGTTTTCTGCACAAAAGCGATTCTGCGAAGCAATGTGAACACTTCTGTTTCCCAGGCACAGAGAAGGTGCTAGCAGGGAATTCTCTGCCTGCTTTTCCCCAGTGCTCTGCAAGCTCTCCAGGACAACATAAAATCTGGGGCTCTGTGCTTTCTTTCGTTCTGAACAGGTGTTATTGTTTTCTGCACAAAACGATACTGCGAAGCAATGTGAACACTTCTGCTTCCCAGGCACAGAGAAGGTGCTAGCAGGGAATTCTCTGCCTGCTTTTCCCCAGTACTCTGCAAGCTCTCCAGCACAACATAAAATATGGGGCTCTGTGCTTTCTTTCCTTCTGAACAAGTGTTACTGTTTTCTGCACAAAAGCGATACTGCTAAGAAATGTGAACACTTCTGCTTCCCAGGCACCGAGAACGTGCTAGCAGGGAATTCTCTGCCTGCCTTTCCCCAGTGCTCTGCAAGCTCTCCAGGACAACATAAAATCTGGGGCTCTGTGCTTTCTTTCGTTCTGAACAAGTGTTACAGTTTTCTGCACAAAAGCGATTCTGCGAAGGAATGTGAACAGGCACAGAGAAGGTGCTAGCAGGGAATTCTCTGCCTGCCTTTCCCCAGTGCTCTGCAAGCTCTCCAGGACAACATAAAATCTGGGGCTCTGTGCTTTCTTTCGTTCTGAACAAGTGTTACTGTTTTCTGCAAAAAAGCGATTCTGCGAAGCAATGTGAACACTTCTGTTTCCCAGGCACAGAGAAGGTGCTAGCAGGGAATTCTCTGCCTGCTTTTCCCCAGTGCTCTGCAAGCTCTCCAGGACAACATAAAATCTGGGGCTCTGTGCTTTCTTTCGTTCTGAACAGGTGTTATTGTTTTCTGCACAAAACGATACTGCGAAGCAATGTGAACACTTCTGCTTCCCAGGCACAGAGAAGGTGCTAGCAGGGAATTCTCTGCCTGCCTTTCCCCAGTGCTCTGCAAGCTCTCCAGGACAACATAAAATCTGGGGCTCTGTGCTTTCTTTCGTTCTGAACAAGTGTTACTGTTTTCTGCACAAAAGCGATTCTGCGAAGCAATGTGAACACTTCTGTTTCCCAGGCACAGAGAAGGTGCTAGCAGGGAATTCTCTGCCTGCTTTTCCCCAGTGCTCTGCAAGCTCTCCAGGACAACATAAAATCTGGGGCTCTGTGCTTTCTTTCGTTCTGAACAAGTGTTACTGTTTTCTGCACAAAAGCGATTCTGCGAAGCAATGTGAACACTTCTGTTTCCCAGGCACAGAGAAGGTGCTAGCAGGGAATTCTCTGCCTGCTTTTCCCCAGTGCTCTGCAAGCTCTCCAGGACAACATAAAATCTGGGGCTCTGTGCTTTCTTTCGTACTGAACAAGTGTTACTGTTTTCTGCACAAAAGCGATTCTGCGAAGCAATGTGAACACTTCTGCTTCCCAGGCACAGAGAAGGTGCTAGCAGGAAATTCTCTGCCTGCCTTTCCCCAGTGCTCTGCAAGCTCTCCAGGACAACATAGAATCTGGGCCTCTGTGCTTTCTTTTGTTCTGAACAAGTGTTAGTGTTTTCTGCACAAAAGCGATTCTGCGAAGCAATGTGAAGACTTCTGCTTCCCAGGCACAGAGAAGGTGCTAGCAGGGAATTCTCTGCCTGCCTTTCCCCAGTGCTCTGCAAGCTCTCCAGGACAACATAAAATCTGGGGCTCTGTGCTTTCTTTCGTTCTGAACAAGTGTTATTGTTTTCTGCACAAAAGCGATTCTGCGAAGCAATGTGAACAGGCACAGAGAAGGTGCTAGCAGGGAATTCTCTGCCTGCTTTTCCCCAGTGCTCTGCAAGCTCTCCAGGACAACATAAAATCTGGGGCTCTGTGCTTTCTTTCGTTCTGAACAAGTGTTACTGTTTTCTGCACAAAAGCGATTCTGCCAAGCAATGTGAACACTTCTGCTTCCCAGGCACAGAGAAGGTGCTAGCAGGAAATTCTCTGCCTGCCTTTCCCCAGTGCTCTGCAAGCTCTCCAGGACAACATAAAATATGGGGCTCTGTGCTTTCTTTCGTTCTGAACAAGTGTTACTGTTTTCTGCACAAAAGCGATTCTGCGAAGCAATGTGAACACTTCTGTTTCCCAGGCACAGAGAAGGTGCTAGCAGGGAATTCTCTGCCTGCTTTTCCCCAGTGCTCTGCAAGCTCTCCAGGACAACATAGAAGCTGGGGCTCTGTGCTTTCTTTCGTACTGAACAAGTGTTACTGTTTTCTGCACAAAAGCGATTCTGCGAAGCAATGTGAACACTTCTGCTTCCCAGGCACAGAGAAGGTGCTAGCAGGAAATTCTCTGCCTGCCTTTCCCCAGTGCTCTGCAAGCTCTCCAGGACAACATAGAATCTGGGGCTCTGTGCTTTCTTTTGTTCTGAACAAGTGTTAGTGTTTTCTGCACAAAAGCGATTCTGCGAAGCAATGTGAAGACTTCTGCTTCCCAGGCACAGAGAAGGTGCTAGCAGGGAATTCTCTGCCTGCCTTTCCCCAGTGCTCTGCAAGGTCTCCAGGACAACATAAAATCTGGGGCTCTGTGCTTTCTTTCGTTCTGAACAAGTGTTACTGTTTTCTGCACAAAAGCGATTCTGCGAAGCAATGTGAACAGGCACAGAGAAGGTGCTAGCAGGGAATTCTCTGCCTGCCTTTCCCCAGTGCTCTGCAAGCTCTCCAGGACAACATAAAATCTGGGGCTCTGTGCTTTCTTTCGTTCTGAACAAGTGTTACTGTATTCTGCACAAAAGCGATTCTGCGAAGCAATGGGAACACTTCTGTTTCCCAGGCACAGAGAAGGTGCTAGCAGGGAATTCTCTGCCTGCTTTTCCCCAGTGCTCTGCAAGCTCTCCAGGACAACATAAAATCTGGGGCTCTGTGCTTTCTTTCGTTCTGAACAAGTGTTACTGTTTTCTGCACAAAAGCGATTCTGCGAAGCAATGTGAAGACTTCTGCTTCCCAGGCACAGAGAAGGTGCTAGCAGGGAATTGTCTGCCTGCCTTTCCCCAGTGCTCTGCAAGCTCTCCAGGACAACATAAAATCTGGGGCTCTGTGCTTTCTTTCGTTCTGAACAAGTGTTATTGTTTTCTGCACAAAAGCGATTCTGCGAAGCAATGTGAACACTTCTGTTTCCCAGGCACAGAGAAGGTGCTAGCAGGGAATTCTCTGCCTGCCTTTCCCCAGTGCTCTGCAAGCTCTCCAGGACAACATAAAATCTGGGGCTCTGTGCTTTCTTTCGTTCTGAACAAGTGTTACTGTTTTCTGCACAAAAGCGATTCTGCGAAGCAATGGGAACACTTCTGTTTCCCAGGCACAGACAACGTGCTAGCAGGGAATTCTCTGCCTGCTTTTCCCCAGTGCTCTGCAAGCTCTCCAGGACAACATAAAATCTGGGGCTCTGTGCTTTCTTTCGTTCTGAACAAGTGTTACTGTTTTCTGCACAAAAGCGATACTGCGAAGCAATGGGAACACTTCTGTTTCCCAGGCACAGAGAAGGTGCTAGCAGGGAATTCTCTGCCTGCTTTTCCCCAGTACTCTGCAAGCTCTCCAGCACAACATAAAATATGGGGCTCTGTGCTTTCTTTCCTTCTGAACAAGTGTTACTGTTTTCTGCACAAAAGCGATTCTGCGAAGCAATGTGAACACTTCTGTTTCCCAGGCACAGAGAAGGTGCTAGCAGGGAATTCTCTGCCTGCTTTTCCCCAGTGCTCTGCAAGCTCTCCAGGACAACATAAAATCTGGGGCTCTGTGCTTTCTTTCGTTCTGAACAAGTGTTACTGTTTTCTGCACAAAAGCGATTCTGCCAAGCAATGTGAACACTTCTGCTTCCCAGGCACAGAGAAGGTGCTAGCAGGAAATTCTCTGCCTGCCTTTCCCCAGTGCTCTGCAAGCTCTCCAGGACAACATAAAATCTGGGGCTCTGTGCTTTCTTTCCTTCTGAACAAGTGTTACTGTTTTCTGCACAAAAGCGATTCTGCGAAGCAATGTGAACAGGCACAGAGAAGGTGCTAGCAGTGAATTGTCTGCCTGCCTTTCCCCAGTGCTCTGCAAGCTCTCCAGGACAACATAAAATCTGGGGCTCTGTGCTTTCTTTCGTTCTGAACAAGTGTTACTGTTTTCTGCACAAAAGCGATTCTGCGAAGCAATGTGAACACTTCTGTTTCCCAGGCACAGAGAAGGTGCTAGCAGGGAATTCTCTGCCTGCTTTTCCCCAGTATTCTGCAAGCTCTCCAGCACAACATAAAATATGGGGCTCTGTGCTTTCTTTCCTTCTGAACAAGTGTTACTGTTTTCTGCACAAAAGCGATACTGCGAAGCAATGTGAACACTTCTGTTTCCCAGGCACAGAGAAGGTGCTAGCAGGGAATTCTCTGCTTGCTTTTCCCCAGTGCTCTGCAAGCTCTCCAGGACAACATAAAATCTGGGGCTCTGTGCTTTCTTTTGTTCTGAAAAAGTGTTACTGTTGTCTGCACAAAAGCGATTCTGCGAAGCAATGTGAACACTTCTGTTTCCCAGGCACAGAGAAGGTGCTAGCAGGGAATTCTCTGCCTGCTTTTCCCCAGTACTCTGCAAGCTCTCCAGCACAACATAAAATATGGGGCTCTGTGCTTTCTTTCCGTCTGAACAAGTGTTACTGTTTTCTGCACAAAAGCGATACTGCTAAGAAATGTGAACACTTCTGCTTCCCAGGTACAGAGAACGTGCTAGCAGGGAATTCTCTGCCTGCCTTTCCCCAGTGCTCTGCAAGCTCTCCAGGACAACATAAAATCTGGGGCTCTGTGCTTTCTTTCGTTCTGAACAAGTGTTACTGTTTTCTGCACAAAAGCGATTCTGCGAAGGAATGTGAACAGGCACAGAGAAGGTGCTAGCAGGGAATTCTCTGCCTGCCTTTCCCCAGTGCTCTGCAAGCTCTCCAGGACAACATAAAATCTGGGGCTCTGTGCTTTCTTTCGTTCTGAACAAGTGTTACTGTTTTCTGCACAAAAGCGATTCTGCGAAGCAATGTGAACACTTCTGTTTCCCAGGCACAGAGAAGGTGCTAGCAGGGAATTCTCTGCCTGCTTTTCCCCAGTGCTCTGCAAGCTCTCCAGGACAACATAAAATCTGGGGCTCTGTGCTTTCTTTCGTTCTGAACAGGTGTTATTTTTTTCTGCACAAAACGATACTGCGAAGCAATGTGAACACTTCTGCTTCCCAGGCACAGAGAAGGTGCTAGCAGGGAATTCTCTGCCTGCCTTTCCCCAGTGCTCTGCAAGCTCTCCAGGACAACATAAAATCTGGGGCTCTGTGCTTTCTTTCGTTCTGAACAAGTGTTACTGTTTTCTGCACAAAAGCGATTCTGCGAAGCAATGTGAACACTTCTGTTTCCCAGGCACAGAGAAGGTGCTAGCAGGGAATTCTCTGCCTGCTTTTCCCCAGTGCTCTGCAAGCTCTCCAGGACAACATAAAATCTGGGGCTCTGTGCTTTCTTTCGTTCTGAACAAGTGTTACTGTTTTCTGCACAAAAGCGATTCTGCGAAGCAATGTGAAGACTTCTGCTTCCCAGGCACAGAGAAGGTGCTAGCAGGGAATTCTCTGCCTGCCTTTCCCCAGTGCTCTGCAAGCTCTCCAGGACAACATAAAATCTGGGGCTCTGTGCTTTCTTTCGTCTGAACAAGTGTTACTGTTTTCTGCACAAAAGCGATTCTGCGAAGCAATGTGAACACTTCTGTTTCCCAGGCACAGAGAAGGTGCTAGCAGGGAATTCTCTGCCTGCTTTTCCCCAGTGCTCTGCAAGCTCTCCAGGACAACATAAAATCTGGGGCTCTGTGCTTTCTTTTGTTCTGAACAAGTGTTACTGTTATCTGCACAAAAGCGATTCTGCGAAGCAATGTGAACACTTCTGTTTCCCAGGCACAGAGAAGGTGCTAGCAGGGAATTCTCTGCCTGCTTTTCCCCAGTGCTCTGCAAGCTCTCCAGCACAACATAAAATATGGGGCTCTGTGCTTTCTTTCCTTCTGAACAAGTGTTACTGTTTTCTGCACAAAAGCGATTCTGCGAAGCAATGTGAACACTTCTGTTTCCCAGGCACAGAGAAGGTGCTAGCAGGGAATTCTCTGCCTGCTTTTCCCCAGTACTCTGCAAGCTCTCCAGGACAACATAAAATCTGGGGCTCTGTGCTTTCTTTTGTTCTGAACAAGTGTTACTGTTATCTGCACAAAAGCGATTCTGCGAAGCAATGTGAACACTTCTGTTTCCCAGGCACAGAGAAGGTGCTAGCAGGGAATTCTCTGCCTGCTTTTCCCCAGTACTCTGCAAGCTCTCCAGCACAACATAAAATATGGGGCTCTGTGCTTTCTTTCCTTCTGAACAAGTGTTACTGTTTTCTGCACAAAAGCGATACTGCTAAGAAATGTGAACACTTCTGCTTCCCAGGCACCGAGAACGTGCTAGCAGGGAATTCTCTGCCTGCCTTTCCCCAGTGCTCTGCAAGCTCTCCAGGACAACATAAAATCTGGGGCTCTGTGCTTTCTTTCGTTCTGAACAAGTGTTACAGTTTTCTGCACAAAAGCGATTCTGCGAAGGAATGTGAACAGGCACAGAGAAGGTGCTAGCAGGGAATTCTCTGCCTGCCTTTCCCCAGTGCTCTGCAAGCTCTCCAGGACAACATAAAATCTGGGGCTCTGTGCTTTCTTTCGTTCTGAACAAGTGTTACTGTTTTCTGCACAAAAGCGATTCTGCGAAGCAATGTGAACACTTCTGTTTCCCAGGCACAGAGAAGGTGCTAGCAGGGAATTCTCTGCCTGCTTTTCCCCAGTGCTCTGCAAGCTCTCCAGGACAACATAAAATCTGGGGCTCTGTGCTTTCTTTCGTTCTGAACAGGTGTTATTGTTTTCTGCACAAAACGATACTGCGAAGCAATGTGAACACTTCTGCTTCCCAGGCACAGAGAAGGTGCTAGCAGGGAATTCTCTGCCTGCCTTTCCCCAGTGCTCTGCAAGCTCTCCAGGACAACATAAAATCTGGGGCTCTGTGCTTTCTTTCGTTCTGAACAAGTGTTACTGTTTTCTGCACAAAAGCGATTCTGCGAAGCAATGTGAACACTTCTGTTTCCCAGGCACAGAGAAGGTGCTAGCAGGGAATTCTCTGCCTGCTTTTCCCCAGTGCTCTGCAAGCTCTCCAGGACAACATAAAATCTGGGGCTCTGTGCTTTCTTTCGTTCTGAACAAGTGTTACTGTTTTCTGCACAAAAGCGATTCTGCGAAGCAATGTGAAGACTTCTGCTTCCCAGGCACAGAGAAGGTGCTAGCAGGGAATTCTCTGCCTGCCTTTCCCCAGTGCTCTGCAAGCTCTCCAGGACAACATAAAATCTGGGGCTCTGTGCTTTCTTTCGTCTGAACAAGTGTTACTGTTTTCTGCACAAAAGCGATTCTGCGAAGCAATGTGAACACTTCTGTTTCCCAGGCACAGAGAAGGTGCTAGCAGGGAATTCTCTGCCTGCTTTTCCCCAGTGCTCTGCAAGCTCTCCAGGACAACATAAAATCTGGGGCTCTGTGCTTTCTTTTGTTCTGAACAAGTGTTACTGTTATCTGCACAAAAGCGATTCTGCGAAGCAATGTGAACACTTCTGTTTCCCAGGCACAGAGAAGGTGCTAGCAGGGAATTCTCTGCCTGCTTTTCCCCAGTGCTCTGCAAGCTCTCCAGGACAACAGCAAATCTGGGGCTCTGTGCTTTCTTTCCTTCTGAACAAGTGTTACTGTTTTCTGCACAAAAGCGATTCTGCGAAGCAATGTGAAGACTTCTGCTTCCCAGGCACAGAGAAGGTGCTAGCAGGGAATTCTCTGCCTGCTTTTCCCCAGTGCTCTGCAAGCTCTCCAGGACAACATAAAATCTGGGGCTCTGTGCTTTCTTTTGTTCTGAAAAAGTGTTACTGTTATCTGCACAAAAGCGATTCTGCCAAGCAATGTGAACACTTCTGCTTCCCAGGCACAGAGAAGGTGCTAGCAGGGAATTCTCTGCCTGCTTTTCCCCAGTGCTCTGCAAGCTCTCCAGGACAACATAAAATCTGGGGCTCTGTGCTTTCTTTTGTTCTGAACAAGTGTTACTGTTTTCTGCACAAAAGCGATTCTGCGAAGCAATGGGAACACTTCTCTTTCCCAGGCACAGGGAAGGTGCTAGCAGGGAATTCTCTGCCTGCCTTTCCCCAGTGCTCTGCAAGCTCTCCAGGACAACATAAAATCTGGGGCTCTGTGCTTTCTTTCGTTCTGAACAAGTGTTACTGTTTTCTGCACAAAAGCGATTCTGCGAAGCAATGTGAACACTTCTGTTTCCCAGGCACAGAGAAGGTGCTAGCAGGGAATTCTCTGCCTGCTTTTCCCCAGTGCTCTGTAAGCTCTCCAGGACAACATAAAATCTGGGGCTCTGTGCTTTCTTTCGTTCTGAACAAGTGTTACTGTTTTCTGCACAAAAGCGATTCTGCGAAGCAATGTGAAGACTTCTGCTTCCCAGGCACAGAGAAGGTGCTAGCAGGGAATTCTCTGCCTGCTTTTCCCCAGTGCTCTGCAAGCTCTCCAGGACAACATAAAATCTGGGGCTCTGTGCTTTCTTTCGTTCTGAACAAGTGTTACTGTTTTCTGCACAAAAGCGATTCTGCGAAGCAATGTGAACACTTCTGTTTCCCAGGCACAGAGAAGGTGCTAGCAGGGAATTCTCTGCCTGCTTTTCCCCAGTGCTCTGCAAGCTCTCCAGGACAACATAAAATCTGGGGCTCTGTGCTTTCTTTCGTTCTGAACAAGTGTTACTGTTTTCTGCACAAAAGCGATTCTGCGAAGCAATGTGAACACTTCTGCTTCCCAGGCACAGAGAAGGTGCTAGCAGGAAATTCTCTGCCTGCCTTTCCCCAGTGCTCTGCAAGCTCTCCAAGACAACATAGAATCTGGGGCTCTGTGCTTTCTTTTGTTCTGAACAAGTGTTAGTGTTTTCTGCACAAAAGCGATTCTGCGAAGCAATGTGAAGACTTCTGCTTCCCAGGCACAGAGAAGGTGCTAGCAGGGAATTCTCTGCCTGCCTTTCCCCAGTCCTCTGCAAGCTCTCCAGGACAACATAAAATCTGGGGCTCTGTGCTTTCTTTCGTTCTGAACAAGTGTTACTGTTTTCTGCACAAAAGCGATTCTGCGAAGCAATGTGAACAGGCACAGAGAAGGTGCTAGCAGGGAATTCTCTGCCTGCCTTTCCCCAGTGCTCTGCAAGCTCTCCAGGACAACATAAAATCTGGGGCTCTGTGCTTTCTTTCGTTCTGAACAAGTGTTACTGTATTCTGCACAAAAGCGATTCTGCGAAGCAATGGGAACACTTCTGTTTCCCAGGCACAGAGAAGGTGCTAGCAGGGAATTCTCTTCCTGCTTTTCCCCAGTGCTCTTCAAGCTCTCCAGGACAACATAAAATCTGGGGCTCTGTGCTTTCTTTCGTTCTGAACAGGTGTTATTGTTTTCTGCACAAAACGATTCTGCGAAGCAATGTGAAGACTTCTGCTTCCCAGGCACAGAGAAGGTGCTAGCAGGGAATTCTCTGCCTGCCTTTCCCCAGTGCTCTGCAAGCTCTCCAGGACAACATATAATCTGGGGCTCTGTGCTTTCTTTCGTTCTGAACAAGTGTTATTGTTTTCTGCACAAAAGCGATTCTGCGAAGCAATGTGAAGACTTCTGCTTCCCAGGCACAGAGAAGGTGCTAGCAGGGAATTCTCTGCCTGCCTTTCCCCAGTGCTCTGCAAGCTCTCCAGGACAACATAAAATCTGGGGCTCTGTGCTTTCTTTCGTCTGAACAAGTGTTACTGTTTTCTGCACAAAAGCGATTCTGCGAAGCAATGTGAACACTTCTGTTACCCAGGCACAGAGAAGGTGCTAGCAGGGAATTCTCTGCCTGCTTTTCCCCAGTGCTCTGCAAGCTCTCCAGGACAACATAAAATCTGGGGCTCTGTGCTTTCTTTCATTCTGAACAAGTGTTACTGTTTTCTGCACAAAAGCGATTCTGCGAAGCAATGTGAACACTTCTGTTTCCCAGGCACAGAGAAGGTGCTAGCAGGGAATTCTCTGCCTGCTTTTCCCCAGTACTCTGCAAGCTCTCCAGCACAACATAAAATCTGGGGCTCTGTGCTTTCTTTCGTTCTGAACAAGTGTTACTGTTTTCTGCACAAAAGCGATACTGCTAAGAAATGTTAACCCTTCTGTTTCCCAGGCACAGAGAAGGTGCTAGCAGGGAATTCTCTGCCTGCTTTTCCCCAGTGCTCTGCAAGCTCTCCAGGACAACATAAAATCTGGGGCTCTGTGCTTTCTTTCGTTCTGAACAGGTGTTATTGTTTTCTGCACAAAAGCGATTCTGCGAAGCAATGGGAACACTTCTGCTTCCCAGGCACAGAGAAGGTGCTAGCAGGGAATTCTCTGCCTGCCTTTCCCCAGTGCTCTGCAAGCTCTCCAGGACAACATAAAATCTGGGGCTCTGTGCTTTCTTTCGTTCTGAACAAGTGTTACTGTTTTCTGCACAAAAGCGATTCTGCGAAGCAATGTGAACACTTCTGTTTCCCAGGCACAGAGAAGGTGCTAGCAGGGAATTCTCTGCCTGCTTTTCCCCAGTGCTCTGCAAGCTCTCCAGGACAACATAAAATCTGGGGCTCTGTGCTTTCTTTCGTTCTGAACAAGTGTTACTGTTTTCTGCACAAAAGCGATTCTGCGAAGCAATGTGAACACTTCTGCTTCCCAGGCACAGAGAAGGTGCTAGCAGGGAATTCTCTGCCTGCCTTTCCCCAGTGCTCTGCAAGCTCTCCAGGACAACAGCAAATCTGGGGCTCTGTGCTTTCTTTCGTTCTGAACAAGTGTTACTGTTTTCTGCACAAAAGCGATTCTGCGAAGCAATGTGAAGACTTCTGCTTCCCAGGCACAGAGAAGGTGCTAGCAGTGAATTGTCTGCCTGCCTTTCCCCAGTGCTCTGCAAGCTCTCCAGGACAACATAAAATCTGGGGCTCTGTGCTTTCTTTCGTTCTGAACAAGTGTTACTGTTTTCTGCACAAAAGCGATTCTGCGAAGCAATGTGAACACTTCTGTTTCCCAGGCACAGAGAAGGTGCTAGCAGGGAATTCTCTGCCTGCTTTTCCCCAGTGCTCTGCAAGCTCTCCAGGACAACATAAAATCTGGGGCTCTGTGCTTTCTTTCGTTCTGAACAAGTGTTACTGTTTTCTGCACAAAAGCGATTCTGCGAAGCAATGTGAACACTTCTGTTTCCCAGGCACAGAGAAGGTGCTAGCAGGGAATTCTCTGCCTGCTTTTCCCCAGTGCTCTGCAAGCTCTCCAGGACAACATAAAATCTGGGGCTCTGTGCTTTCTTTCGTACTGAACAAGTGTTACTGTTTTCTGCACAAAAGCGATTCTGCGAAGCAATGTGAACACTTCTGCTTCCCAGGTACAGAGAAGGTGCTAGCAGGAAATTCTCTGCCTGCCTTTCCCCAGTGCTCTGCAAGCTCTCCAGGACAACATAGAATCTGGGGCTTTGTGCTTTCTTTTGTTCTGAACAAGTGTTAGTGTTTTCTGCACAAAAGCGATTCTGCGAAGCAATGTGAAGACTTCTGCTTCCCAGGCACAGAGAAGGTGCTAGCAGGGAATTCTCTGCCTGCCTTTCCCCAGTGCTCTGCAAGCTCTCCAGGACAACATAAAATCTGGGGCTCTGTGCTTTCTTTCGTTCTGAACAAGTGTTACTGTTTTCTGCACAAAAGCGATTCTGCGAAGCAATGTGAACAGGCACAGAGAAGGTGCTAGCAGGGAATTCTCTGCCTGCCTTTCCCCAGTGCTCTGCAAGCTCTCCAGGACAACATAAAATCTGGGGCTCTGTGCTTTCTTTCGTTCTGAACAAGTGTTACTGTATTCTGCACAAAAGCGATTCTGCGAAGCAATGGGAACACTTCTGTTTCCCAGGCACAGAGAAGGTGCTAGCAGGGAATTCTCTGCCTGCTTTTCCCCAGTGCTCTGCAAGCTCTCCAGGACAACATAAAATCTGGGGCTCTGTGCTTTCTTTCGTTCTGAACAAGTGTTATTGTTTTCTGCACAAAAGCGATTCTGCGAAGCAATGTGAAGACTTCTGCTTCCCAGGCACAGAGAAGGTGCTAGCAGGGAATTGTCTGCCTGCCTTTCCCCAGTGCTCTGCAAGCTCTCCAGGACAACATAAAATCTGGGGCTCTGTGCTTTCTTTCGTTCTGAACAAGTGTTATTGTTTTCTGCACAAAAGCGATTCTGCGAAGCAATGTGAACACTTCTGTTTCCCAGGCACAGAGAAGGTGCTAGCAGGGAATTCTCTGCCTGCCTTTCCCCAGTGCTCTGCAAGCTCTCCAGGACAACATAAAATCTGGGGCTCTGTGCTTTCTTTCGTTCTGAACAAGTGTTACTGTTTTCTGCACAAAAGCGATTCTGCGAAGCAATGGGAACACTTCTGTTTCCCAGGCACAGAGAAGGTGCTAGCAGGGAATTCTCTGCCTGCTTTTCCCCAGTGCTCTGCAAGCTCTCCAGGACAACATAAAATCTGGGGCTCTGTGCTTTCTTTCGTTCTGAACAAGTGTTATTGTTTTCTGCACAAAAGCGATTCTGCGAAGCAATGTGAACAGGCACAGAGAAGGTGCTAGCAGGGAATTCTCTGCCTGCCTTTCCCCAGTGCTCTGCAAGCTCTCCAGGACAACATAAAATCTGGGGCTCTGTGCTTTCTTTCGTTCTGAACAAGTGTTACTGTTTTCTGCACAAAAGCGATTCTGCGAAGCAATGTGAACACTTCTGTTTCCCAGGCACAGAGAAGGTGCTAGCAGGGAATTCTCTGCCTGCTTTTCCCCAGTACTCTGCAAGCTCTCCAGCACAACATAAAATATGGGGCTCTGTGCTTTCTTTCCTTCTGAACAAGTGTTACTGTTTTCTGCACAAAAGCGATTCTGCGAAGCAATGTGAACACTTCTGTTTCCCAGGCACAGAGAAGGTGCTAGCAGGGAATTCTCTGCCTGCTTTTCCCCAGTGCTCTGCAAGCTCTCCAGGACAACATAGAATCTGGGGCTCTGTGCTTTCTTTCGTTCTGAACAAGCGTTACTGTTTTCTGCACAAAAGCGATTCTGCCAAGCAATGTGAACACTTCTGCTTCCCAGGCACAGAGAAGGTGCTAGCAGGAAATTCTCTGCCTGCCTTTCCCCAGTGCTCTGCAAGCTCTCCAGGACAACATAAAATCTGGGGCTCTGTGCTTTCTTTCGTTCTGAACAAGTGTTACTGTTTTCTGCACAAAAGCGATTCTGCGAAGCAATGTGAACACTTCTGTTTCCCAGGCACAGAGAAGGTGCTAGCAGGGAATTCTCTGCCTGCTTTTCCCCAGTGCTCTGCAAGCTCTCCAGCACAACATAAAATATGGGGCTCTGTGCTTTCTTTCGTACTGAACAAGTGTTACTGTTTTCTGCACAAAAGCGATTCTGCGAAGCAATGTGAACACTTCTGCTTCCCAGGCACAGAGAAGGTGCTAGCAGGAAATTCTCTGCCTGCCTTTCCCCAGTGCTCTGCAAGCTCTCCAGGACAACATAGAATCTGGGGCTCTGTGCTTTCTTTTGTTCTGAACAAGTGTTAGTGTTTTCTGCACAAAAGCGATTCTGCGAAGCAATGTGAAGACTTCTGCTTCCCAGGCACAGAGAAGGTGCTAGCAGGGAATTCTCTGCCTGCCTTTCCCCAGTGCTCTGCAAGCTCTCCAGGACAACATAAAATCTGGGGCTCTGTGCTTTCTTTCGTTCTGAACAAGTGTTACTGTTTTCTGCACAAAAGCGATTCTGCGAAGCAATGTGAAGACTTCTGCTTCCCAGGCACAGAGAAGGTGCTAGCAGGGAATTCTCTGCCTGCCTTTCCCCAGTGCTCTGCAAGCTCTCCAGGACAACATAAAATCTGGGGCTCTGTGCTTTCTTTCGTTCTGAACAAGTGTTACTGTTTTCTGCACAAAAGCGATTCTGCGAAGCAATGTGAACACTTCTGTTTCCCAGGCACAGAGAAGGTGCTAGCAGGGAATTCTCTGCCTGCCTTTCCCCAGTGCTCTGCAAGCTCTCCAGGACAACATAAAATCTGGGGCTCTGTGCTTTCTTTCGTTCTGAACAAGTGTTACTGTTTTCTGCACAAAAGCGATTCTGCGAAGCAATGGGAACACTTCTGTTTCCCAGGCACAGACAACGTGCTAGCAGGGAATTCTCTGCCTGCTTTTCCCCAGTGCTCTGCAAGCTCTCCAGGACAACATAAAATCTGGGGCTCTGTGCTTTCTTTCGTTCTGAACAAGTGTTATTGTTTTCTGCACAAAAGCGATTCTGCGAAGCAATGTGAACAGGCACAGAGAAGGTGCTAGCAGGGAATTCTCTGCCTGCCTTTCCCCAGTGCTCTGCAAGCTCTCCAGGACAACATAAAATCTGGGGCTCTGTGCTTTCTTTCGTTCTGAACAAGTGTTACTGTTTTCTGCACAAAAGCGATTCTGCGAAGCAATGGGAACACTTCTGTTTCCCAGGCACAGAGAAGGTGCTAGCAGGGAATTCTCTGCCTGCTTTTCCCCAGTGCTCTGCAAGCTCTCCAGGACAACATAAAATCTGGGGCTCTGTGCTTTCTTTCGTTCTGAACAAGTGTTATTGTTTTCTGCACAAAAGCGATTCTGCGAAGCAATGTGAAGACTTCTGCTTCCCAGGCACAGAGAAGGTGCTAGCAGGGAATTCTCTGCCTGCCTTTCCCCAGTGCTCTGCAAGCTCTCCAGGACAACATAAAATCTGGGGCTCTGTGCTTTCTTTCGTTCTGAACAAATGTTATTGTTTTCTGCACAAAAGCGATTCTGCGAAGCAATGTGAACACTTCTGTTTCCCAGGCACAGAGAAGGTGCTAGCAGGGAATTCTCTGCCTGCCTTTCCCCAGTGCTCTGCAAGCTCTCCAGGACAACATAAAATCTGGGGCTCTGTGCTTTCTTTTGTTCTGAACAAGTGTTACTGTTATCTGCACAAAAGCGATTCTGCGAAGCAATGTGAACACTTCTGTTTCCCAGGCACAGAGAAGGTGCTAGCAGGGAATTCTCTGCCTGCTTTTCCCCAGTGCTCTGCAAGCTCTCCAGGACAACATAAAATCTGGGGCTCTGTGCTTTCTTTCGTTCTGAACAAGTGTTATTGTTTTCTGCACAAAAGCGATTCTGCGAAGCAATGTGAACAGGCACAGAGAAGGTGCTAGCAGGGAATTCTCTGCCTGCCTTTCCCCAGTGCTCTGCAAGCTCTCCAGGACAACATAAAATCTGGGGCTCTGTGCTTTCTTTCGTTCTGAACAAGTGTTACTGTTTTCTGCACAAAAGCGATTCTGCGAAGCAATGTGAACACTTCTGTTTCCCAGGCACAGAGAAGGTGCTAGCAGGGAATTCTCTGCCTGCTTTTCCCCAGTACTCTGCAAGCTCTCCAGCACAACATAAAATATGGGGCTCTGTGCTTTCTTTCCTTCTGAACAAGTGTTACTGTTTTCTGCACAAAAGCGATTCTGCGAAGCAATGTGAACACTTCTGTTTCCCAGGCACAGAGAAGGTGCTAGCAGGGAATTCTCTGCCTGCTTTTCCCCAGTGCTCTGCAAGCTCTCCAGGACAACATAGAATCTGGGGCTCTGTGCTTTCTTTCGTTCTGAACAAGTGTTACTGTTTTCTGCACAAAAGCGATTCTGCGAAGCAATGTGAACACTTCTGCTTCCCAGGCACAGAGAAGGTGCTAGCAGGAAATTCTCTGCCTGCCTTTCCCCAGTGCTCTGCAAGCTCTCCAGGACAACATAAAATCTGGGGCTCTGTGCTTTCTTTCGTCTGAACAAGTGTTACTGTTTTCTGCACAAAAGCGATTCTGCGAAGCAATGTGAACAGGCACAGAGAAGGTGCTAGCAGGGAATTCTCTGCCTGCCTTTCCCCAGTGCTCTGCAAGCTCTCCAGGACAACATAAAATCTGGGGCTCTGTGCTTTCTTTCGTTCTGAACAAGTGTTACTGTTTTCTGCACAAAAGCGATTCTGCGAAGCAATGTGAACACTTCTGTTTCCCAGGCACAGAGAAGGTGCTAGCAGGGAATTCTCTGCCTGCTTTTCCCCAGTATTCTGCAAGCTCTCCAGCACAACATAAAATCTGGGGCTCTGTGCTTTCTTTTGTTCTGAAAAAGTGTTACTGTTTTCTGCACAAAAGCGATACTGCGAAGCAATGTGAACACTTCTGTTTCCCAGGCACAGAGAAGGTGCTAGCAGGGAATTCGCTGCTTGCTTTTCCCCAGTGCTCTGCAAGCTCTCCAGGACAACATAAAATCTGGGGCTCTGTGCTTTCTTTTGTTCTGAAAAAGTGTTACAGTTGTCTGCACAAAAGCGATTCTGCGAAGCAATGTGAAGACTTCTCCTTCCCAGGCACAGAGAAGGTGCTAGCAGGGAATTCTCTGCCTGCTTTTCCCCAGTGCTCTGCAAGCTCTCCAGGACAACATAAAATCTGGGGCTCTGTGCTTTCTTTCGTACTGAACAAGTGTTACTGTTTTCTGCACAAAAGCGATTCTGCGAAGCAATGTGAACACTTCTGCTTCCCAGGTACAGAGAAGGTGCTAGCAGGGAATTCTCTGCCTGCTTTTCCCCAGTACTCTGCAAGCTCTCCAGCACAACATAAAATATGGGGCTCTGTGCTTTCTTTCCTTCTGAACAAGTGTTACTGTTTTCTGCACAAAAGCGATACTGCTAAGAAATGTGAACACTTCTGCTTCCCAGGCACCGAGAACGTGCTAGCAGGGAATTCTCTGCCTGCCTTTCCCCAGTGCTCTGCAAGCTCTCCAGGACAACATAAAATCTGGGGCTCTGTGCTTTCTTTCGTTCTGAACAAGTGTTACAGTTTTCTGCACAAAAGCGATTCTGCGAAGGAATGTGAACAGGCACAGAGAAGGTGCTAGCAGGGAATTCTCTGCCTGCCTTTCCCCAGTGCTCTGCAAGCTCTTCAGGACAACATAAAATCTGGGGCTCTGTGCTTTCTTTCGTTCTGAACAAGTGTTACTGTTTTCTGCACAAAAGCGATTCTGCGAAGGAATGTGAACAGGCACAGAGAAGGTGCTAGCAGGGAATTCTCTGCCTGCCTTTCCCCAGTGCTCTGCAAGCTCTCCAGGACAACATAAAATCTGGGGCTCTGTGCTTTCTTTCGTCTGAACAGGTGTTACTGTTTTCTGCACAAAAGCGATTCTGCGAAGCAATGTGAACAGGCACAGAGAAGGTGCTAGCAGGGAATTCTCTGCCTGCCTTTCCCCAGTGCTCTGCAAGCTCTCCAGGACAACATAAAATCTGGGGCTCTGTGCTTTCTTTCCTTCTGAACAAGTGTTACTGTTTTCTGCACAAAAGCGATTCTGCGAAGCAATGGGAACACTTCTGTTTCCCAGGCACAGACAACGTGCTAGCAGGGAATTCTCTGCCTGCTTTTCCCCAGTGCTCTGCAAGCTCTCCAGGACAACATAAAATCTGGGGCTCTGTGCTTTCTTTCGTTCTGAACAAGTGTTATTGTTTTCTGCACAAAAGCGATTCTGCGAAGCAATGTGAACAGGCACAGAGAAGGTGCTAGCAGGGAATTCTCTGCCTGCCTTTCCCCAGTGCTCTGCAAGCTCTCCAGGACAACATAAAATCTGGGGCTCTGTGCTTTCTTTCGTTCTGAACAAGTGTTACTGTTTTCTGCACAAAAGCGATTCTGCGAAGCAATGGGAACACTTCTGTTTCCCAGGCACAGAGAAGGTGCTAGCAGGGAATTCTCTGCCTGCTTTTCCCCAGTGCTCTGCAAGCTCTCCAGGACAACATAAAATCTGGGGCTCTGTGCTTTCTTTCGTTCTGAACAAGTGTTATTGTTTTCTGCACAAAAGCGATTCTGCGAAGCAATGTGAAGACTTCTGCTTCCCAGGCACAGAGAAGGTGCTAGCAGGGAATTCTCTGCCTGCCTTTCCCCAGTGCTCTGCAAGCTCTCCAGGACAACATAAAATCTGGGGCTCTGTGCTTTCTTTCGTTCTGAACAAATGTTATTGTTTTCTGCACAAAAGCGATTCTGCGAAGCAATGTGAACACTTCTGTTTCCCAGGCACAGAGAAGGTGCTAGCAGGGAATTCTCTGCCTGCCTTTCCCCAGTGCTCTGCAAGCTCTCCAGGACAACATAAAATCTGGGGCTCTGTGCTTTCTTTTGTTCTGAACAAGTGTTACTGTTATCTGCACAAAAGCGATTCTGCGAAGCAATGTGAACACTTCTGTTTCCCAGGCACAGAGAAGGTGCTAGCAGGGAATTCTCTGCCTGCTTTTCCCCAGTGCTCTGCAAGCTCTCCAGGACAACATAAAATCTGGGGCTCTGTGCTTTCTTTCGTTCTGAACAAGTGTTATTGTTTTCTGCACAAAAGCGATTCTGCGAAGCAATGTGAACAGGCACAGAGAAGGTGCTAGCAGGGAATTCTCTGCCTGCCTTTCCCCAGTGCTCTGCAAGCTCTCCAGGACAACATAAAATCTGGGGCTCTGTGCTTTCTTTCGTTCTGAACAAGTGTTACTGTTTTCTGCACAAAAGCGATTCTGCGAAGCAATGTGAACACTTCTGTTTCCCAGGCACAGAGAAGGTGCTAGCAGGGAATTCTCTGCCTGCTTTTCCCCAGTACTCTGCAAGCTCTCCAGCACAACATAAAATATGGGGCTCTGTGCTTTCTTTCCTTCTGAACAAGTGTTACTGTTTTCTGCACAAAAGCGATTCTGCGAAGCAATGTGAACACTTCTGTTTCCCAGGCACAGAGAAGGTGCTAGCAGGGAATTCTCTGCCTGCTTTTCCCCAGTGCTCTGCAAGCTCTCCAGGACAACATAGAATCTGGGGCTCTGTGCTTTCTTTCGTTCTGAACAAGTGTTACTGTTTTCTGCACAAAAGCGATTCTGCGAAGCAATGTGAACACTTCTGCTTCCCAGGCACAGAGAAGGTGCTAGCAGGAAATTCTCTGCCTGCCTTTCCCCAGTGCTCTGCAAGCTCTCCAGGACAACATAAAATCTGGGGCTCTGTGCTTTCTTTCGTCTGAACAAGTGTTACTGTTTTCTGCACAAAAGCGATTCTGCGAAGCAATGTGAACAGGCACAGAGAAGGTGCTAGCAGGGAATTCTCTGCCTGCCTTTCCCCAGTGCTCTGCAAGCTCTCCAGGACAACATAAAATCTGGGGCTCTGTGCTTTCTTTCGTTCTGAACAAGTGTTACTGTTTTCTGCACAAAAGCGATTCTGCGAAGCAATGTGAACACTTCTGTTTCCCAGGCACAGAGAAGGTGCTAGCAGGGAATTCTCTGCCTGCTTTTCCCCAGTATTCTGCAAGCTCTCCAGCACAACATAAAATCTGGGGCTCTGTGCTTTCTTTTGTTCTGAAAAAGTGTTACTGTTTTCTGCACAAAAGCGATACTGCGAAGCAATGTGAACACTTCTGTTTCCCAGGCACAGAGAAGGTGCTAGCAGGGAATTCGCTGCTTGCTTTTCCCCAGTGCTCTGCAAGCTCTCCAGGACAACATAAAATCTGGGGCTCTGTGCTTTCTTTTGTTCTGAAAAAGTGTTACTGTTGTCTGCACAAAAGCGATTCTGCGAAGCAATGTGAAGACTTCTCCTTCCCAGGCACAGAGAAGGTGCTAGCAGGGAATTCTCTGCCTGCTTTTCCCCAGTGCTCTGCAAGCTCTCCAGGACAACATAAAATCTGGGGCTCTGTGCTTTCTTTCGTACTGAACAAGTGTTACTGTTTTCTGCACAAAAGCGATTCTGCGAAGCAATGTGAACACTTCTGCTTCCCAGGTACAGAGAAGGTGCTAGCAGGGAATTCTCTGCCTGCTTTTCCCCAGTACTCTGCAAGCTCTCCAGCACAACATAAAATATGGGGCTCTGTGCTTTCTTTCCTTCTGAACAAGTGTTACTGTTTTCTGCACAAAAGCGATACTGCTAAGAAATGTGAACACTTCTGCTTCCCAGGCACCGAGAACGTGCTAGCAGGGAATTCTCTGCCTGCCTTTCCCCAGTGCTCTGCAAGCTCTCCAGGACAACATAAAATCTGGGGCTCTGTGCTTTCTTTCGTTCTGAACAAGTGTTACAGTTTTCTGCACAAAAGCGATTCTGCGAAGGAATGTGAACAGGCACAGAGAAGGTGCTAGCAGGGAATTCTCTGCCTGCCTTTCCCCAGTGCTCTGCAAGCTCTTCAGGACAACATAAAATCTGGGGCTCTGTGCTTTCTTTCGTTCTGAACAAGTGTTACTGTTTTCTGCACAAAAGCGATTCTGCGAAGGAATGTGAACAGGCACAGAGAAGGTGCTAGCAGGGAATTCTCTGCCTGCCTTTCCCCAGTGCTCTGCAAGCTCTCCAGGACAACATAAAATCTGGGGCTCTGTGCTTTCTTTCGTCTGAACAGGTGTTACTGTTTTCTGCACAAAAGCGATTCTGCGAAGCAATGTGAACAGGCACAGAGAAGGTGCTAGCAGGGAATTCTCTGCCTGCCTTTCCCCAGTGCTCTGCAAGCTCTCCAGGACAACATAAAATCTGGGGCTCTGTGCTTTCTTTCCTTCTGAACAAGTGTTACTGTTTTCTGCACAAAAGCGATTCTGCGAAGCAATGTGAACACTTCTGTTTCCCAGGCACAGAGAAGGTGCTAGCAGGGAATTCTCTGCCTGCTTTTCCCCAGTATTCTGCAAGCTCTCCAGCACAACATAAAATATGGGGCTCTGTGCTTTCTTTCCTTCTGAACAAGTGTTACTGTTTTCTGCACAAAAGCGATACTGCGAAGCAATGTGAACACTTCTGTTTCCCAGGCACAGAGAAGGTGCTAGCAGGGAATTCTCTGCTTGCTTTTCCCCAGTGCTCTGCAAGCTCTCCAGGACAACATAAAATCTGAGGCTCTGTGCTTTCTTTTGTTCTGAAAAAGTGTTATTGTTGTCTGCACAAAAGCGATTCTGCGAAGCAATGTGAAGACTTCTGCTTCCCAGGCACAGAGAAGGTGCTAGCAGGGAATTCTCTGCCTGCTTTTCCCCAGTGCTCTGCAAGCTCTCCAGGACAACATAAAATCTGGGGCTCTGTGCTTTCTTTTGTTCTGAACAAGTGTTACTGTTTTCTGCACAAAAGCGATTCTGCCAAGCAATCTGAACACTTCTGCTTCCCAGGCACAGAGAAGGTGCTAGCAGGGAATTCTCTGCCTGCTTTTCCCCAGTACTCTGCAAGCTCTCCAGCACAACATAAAATATGGGGCTCTGTGCTTTCTTTCCTTCTGAACAAGTGTTACTGTTTTCTGCACAAAAGCGATTCTGCGAAGCAATGTGAACACTTCTGTTTCCCAGGCACAGAGAAGGTGCTAGCAGGGAATTCTCTGCCTGCCTTTCCCCAGTGCTCTGCAAGCTCTCCAGGACAACATAAAATCTGGGGCTCTGTGCTTTCTTTCGTTCTGAACAAGTGTTACTGTTTTCTGCACAAAAGCGATTCTGCGAAGCAATGTGAACACTTCTGTTTCCCAGGCACAGAGAAGGTGCTAGCAGGGAATTCTCTGCCTGCTTTTCCCCAGTACTCTGCAAGCTCTCCAGCACAACATAAAATATGGGGCTCTGTGCTTTCTTTCCTTCTGAACAAGTGTTACTGTTTTCTGCACAAAAGCGATTCTGCGAAGCAATGTGAACACTTCTGTTTCCCAGGCACAGAGAAGGTGCTAGCAGGGAATTCTCTGCCTGCTTTTCCCCAGTGCTCTGCAAGCTCTCCAGGACAACATAGAATCTGGGGCTCTGTGCTTTCTTTCGTTCTGAACAAGTGTTACTGTTTTCTGCACAAAAGCGATTCTGCCAAGCAATGTGAACACTTCTGCTTCCCAGGCACAGAGAAGGTGCTAGCAGGAAATTCTCTGCCTGCCTTTCCCCAGTGCTCTGCAAGCTCTCCAGGACAACATAAAATCTGGGGCTCTGTGCTTTCTTTCGTCTGAACAAGTGTTACTGTTTTCTGCACAAAAGCGATTCTGCGAAGCAATGTGAAGAGGCACAGAGAAGGTGCTAGCAGGGAATTCTCTGCCTGCCTTTCCCCAGTGCTCTGCAAGCTCTCCAGGACAACATAAAATCTGGGGCTCTGTGCTTTCTTTCGTTCTGAACAAGTGTTACTGTTTTCTGCACAAAAGCGATTCTGCGAAGCAATGTGAACACTTCTGTTTCCCAGGCACAGAGAAGGTGCTAGCAGGGAATTCTCTGCCTGCTTTTCCCCAGTACTCTGCAAGCTCTCCAGCACAACATAAAATCTGGGGCTCTGTGCTTTCTTTCCTTCTGAACAAGTGTTACTGTTTTCTGCACAAAAGCGATTCTGCGAAGCAATGTGAACACTTCTGTTTCCCAGGCACAGAGAAGGTGCTAGCAGGGAATTCTCTGCCTGCTTTTCCCCAGTACTCTGCAAGCTCTCCAGCACAACATAAAATCTGGGGCTCTGTGCTTTCTTTCCTTCTGAACAAGTGTTACTGTTTTCTGCAGAAAAGCGATACTGCTAAGAAATGTGAACACTTCTGCTTCCCAGGCACCGAGAACGTGCTAGCAGGGAATTCTCTGCCTGCCTTTCCCCAGTGCTCTGCAAGCTCTCCAGGACAACATAAAATCTGGGGCTCTGTGCTTTCTTTCGTTCTGAACAAGTGTTACTGTTTTCTGCACAAAAGCGATTCTGCGAAGCAATGTGAACAGGCACAGAGAAGGTGCTAGCAGGGAATTCTCTGCCTGCCTTTCCCCAGTGCTCTGCAAGCTCTCCAGGACAACATAAAATCTGGGGCTCTGTGCTTTCTTTCGTTCTGAACAAGTGTTACTGTTTTCTGCACAAAAGCGATTCTGCGAAGGAATGTGAACAGGCACAGAGAAGGTGCTAGCAGGGAATTCTCTGCCTGCCTTTCCCCAGTGCTCTGCAAGCTCTCCAGGACAACATAAAATCTGGGGCTCTGTGCTTTCTTTCGTCTGAACAGGTGTTACTGTGTTCTGCACAAAAGCGATTCTGCGAAGCAATGTGAACAGGCACAGAGAAGGTGCTAGCAGTGAATTGTCTGCCTGCCTTTCCCCAGTGCTCTGCAAGCTCTCCAGGACAACATAAAATCTGGGGCTCTGTGCTTTCTTTCGTTCTGAACAAGTGTTACTGTTTTCTGCACAAAAGCGATTCTGCGAAGCAATGTGAACACTTCTGTTTCCCAGGCACAGAGAAGGTGCTAGCAGGGAATTCTCTGCCTGCTTTTCCCCAGTATTCTGCAAGCTCTCCAGCACAACATAAAATATGGGGCTCTGTGCTTTCTTTCCTTCTGAACAAGTGTTACTGTTTTCTGCACAAAAGCGATACTGCGAAGCAATGTGAACACTTCTGTTTCCCAGGCACAGAGAAGGTGCTAGCAGGGAATTCTCTGCTTGCTTTTCCCCAGTGCTCTGCAAGCTCTCCAGGACAACATAAAATCTGAGGCTCTGTGCTTTCTTTTGTTCTGAAAAAGTGTTACTGTTGTCTGCACAAAAGCGATTCTGCGAAGCAATGTGAAGACTTCTGCTTCCCAGGCACAGAGAAGGTGCTAGCAGGGAATTCTCTGCCTGCTTTTCCCCAGTGCTCTGCAAGCTCTCCAGGACAACATAAAATCTGGGGCTCTGTGCTTTCTTTCGTTCTGAACAAGTGTTACTGTTTTCTGCACAAAAGCGATTCTGCGAAGCAATGTGAACACTTCTGTTTCCCAGGCACAGAGAAGGTGCTAGCAGGGAATTCTCTGCCTGCTTTTCCCCAGTGCTCTGCAAGCTCTCCAGGACAACATAAAATCTGGGGCTCTGTGCTTTCTTTCGTTCTGAACAAGTGTTATTGTTTTCTGCACAAAAGCGATTCTGCGAAGCAATGTGAACAGGCACAGAGAAGGTGCTAGCAGGGAATTCTCTGCCTGCCTTTCCCCAGTGCTCTGCAAGCTCTCCAGGACAACATAAAATCTGGGGCTCTGTGCTTTCTTTCGTTCTGAACAAGTGTTACTGTTTTCTGCACAAAAGCGATTCTGCGAAGCAATGGGAACACTTCTGTTTCCCAGGCACAGAGAAGGTGCTAGCAGGGAATTCTCTGCCTGCTTTTCCCCAGTGCTCTGCAAGCTCTCCAGGACAACATAAAATCTGGGGCTCTGTGCTTTCTTTCGTTCTGAACAAGTGTTATTGTTTTCTGCACAAAAGCGATTCTGCGAAGCAATGTGAACAGGCACAGAGAAGGTGCTAGCAGGGAATTCTCTGCCTGCCTTTCCCCAGTGCTCTGCAAGCTCTCCAGGACAACATAAAATCTGGGGCTCTGTGCTTTCTTTCGTTCTGAACAAGTGTTACTGTTTTCTGCACAAAAGCGATTCTGCGAAGCAATGGGAACACTTCTGTTTCCCAGGCACAGAGAAGGTGCTAGCAGGGAATTCTCTGCCTGCTTTTCCCCAGTGCTCTGCAAGCTCTCCAGGACAACATAAAATCTGGGGCTCTGTGCTTTCTTTCGTTCTGAACAAGTGTTATTGTTTTCTGCACAAAAGCGATTCTGCGAAGCAATGTGAAGACTTCTGCTTCCCAGGCACAGAGAAGGTGCTAGCAGGGAATTCTCTGCCTGCCTTTCCCCAGTGCTCTGCAAGCTCTCCAGGACAACATAAAATCTGGGGCTCTGTGCTTTCTTTCGTTCTGAACAAGTGTTATTGTTTTCTGCACAAAAGCGATTCTGCGAAGCAATGTGAACACTTCTGTTTCCCAGGCACAGAGAAGGTGCTAGCAGGGAATTCTCTGCCTGCCTTTCCCCAGTGCTCTGCAAGCTCTCCAGCACAACATAAAATCTGGGGCTCTGTGCTTTCTTTCCTTCTGAACAAGTGTTACTGTTTTCTGCACAAAAGCGATTCTGCGAAGCAATGTGAACACTTCTGTTTCCCAGGCACAGAGAAGGTGCTAGCAGGGAATTCTCTGCCTGCTTTTCCCCAGTACTCTGCAAGCTCTCCAGCACAACATAAAATATGGGGCTCTGTGCTTTCTTTCCTTCTGAACAAGTGTTACTGTTTTCTGCAGAAAAGCGATACTGCTAAGAAATGTGAACACTTCTGCTTCCCAGGCACCGAGAACGTGCTAGCAGGGAATTCTCTGCCTGCCTTTCCCCAGTGCTCTGCAAGCTCTCCAGGACAACATAAAATCTGGGGCTCTGTGCTTTCTTTCGTTCTGAACAAGTGTTACAGTTTTCTGCACAAAAGCGATTCTGCGAAGCAATGTGAACAGGCACAGAGAAGGTGCTAGCAGGGAATTCTCTGCCTGCCTTTCCCCAGTGCTCTGCAAGCTCTCCAGGACAACATAAAATCTGGGGCTCTGTGCTTTCTTTCGTTCTGAACAAGTGTTACTGTTTTCTGCACAAAAGCGATTCTGCGAAGGAATGTGAACAGGCACAGAGAAGGTGCTAGCAGGGAATTCTCTGCCTGCCTTTCCCCAGTGCTCTGCAAGCTCTCCAGGACAACATAAAATCTGGGGCTCTGTGCTTTCTTTCGTCTGAACAGGTGTTACTGTTTTCTGCACAAAAGCGATTCTGCGAAGCAATGTGAACAGGCACAGAGAAGGTGCTAGCAGTGAATTGTCTGCCTGCCTTTCCCCAGTGCTCTGCAAGCTCTCCAGGACAACATAAAATCTGGGGCTCTGTGCTTTCTTTCGTTCTGAACAAGTGTTACTGTTTTCTGCACAAAAGCGATTCTGCGAAGCAATGTGAACACTTCTGTTTCCCAGGCACAGAGAAGGTGCTAGCAGGGAATTCTCTGCCTGCTTTTCCCCAGTATTCTGCAAGCTCTCCAGCACAACATAAAATATGGGGCTCTGTGCTTTCTTTCCTTCTGAACAAGTGTTACTGTTTTCTGCACAAAAGCGATACTGCGAAGCAATGTGAACACTTCTGTTTCCCAGGCACAGAGAAGGTGCTAGCAGGGAATTCTCTGCTTGCTTTTCCCCAGTGCTCTGCAAGCTCTCCAGGACAACATAAAATCTGAGGCTCTGTGCTTTCTTTTGTTCTGAAAAAGTGTTACTGTTGTCTGCACAAAAGCGATTCTGCGAAGCAATGTGAAGACTTCTGCTTCCCAGGCACAGAGAAGGTGCTAGCAGGGAATTCTCTGCCTGCTTTTCCCCAGTGCTCTGCAAGCTCTCCAGGACAACATAAAATCTGGGGCTCTGTGCTTTCTTTCGTTCTGAACAAGTGTTACTGTTTTCTGCACAAAAGCGATTCTGCGAAGCAATGTGAACACTTCTGTTTCCCAGGCACAGAGAAGGTGCTAGCAGGGAATTCTCTGCCTGCTTTTCCCCAGTGCTCTGCAAGCTCTCCAGGACAACATAAAATCTGGGGCTCTGTGCTTTCTTTCGTTCTGAACAAGTGTTATTGTTTTCTGCACAAAAGCGATTCTGCGAAGCAATGTGAACAGGCACAGAGAAGGTGCTAGCAGGGAATTCTCTGCCTGCCTTTCCCCAGTGCTCTGCAAGCTCTCCAGGACAACATAAAATCTGGGGCTCTGTGCTTTCTTTCGTTCTGAACAAGTGTTACTGTTTTCTGCACAAAAGCGATTCTGCGAAGCAATGGGAACACTTCTGTTTCCCAGGCACAGAGAAGGTGCTAGCAGGGAATTCTCTGCCTGCTTTTCCCCAGTGCTCTGCAAGCTCTCCAGGACAACATAAAATCTGGGGCTCTGTGCTTTCTTTCGTTCTGAACAAGTGTTATTGTTTTCTGCACAAAAGCGATTCTGCGAAGCAATGTGAACAGGCACAGAGAAGGTGCTAGCAGGGAATTCTCTGCCTGCCTTTCCCCAGTGCTCTGCAAGCTCTCCAGGACAACATAAAATCTGGGGCTCTGTGCTTTCTTTCGTTCTGAACAAGTGTTACTGTTTTCTGCACAAAAGCGATTCTGCGAAGCAATGGGAACACTTCTGTTTCCCAGGCACAGAGAAGGTGCTAGCAGGGAATTCTCTGCCTGCTTTTCCCCAGTGCTCTGCAAGCTCTCCAGGACAACATAAAATCTGGGGCTCTGTGCTTTCTTTCGTTCTGAACAAGTGTTATTGTTTTCTGCACAAAAGCGATTCTGCGAAGCAATGTGAAGACTTCTGCTTCCCAGGCACAGAGAAGGTGCTAGCAGGGAATTCTCTGCCTGCCTTTCCCCAGTGCTCTGCAAGCTCTCCAGGACAACATAAAATCTGGGGCTCTGTGCTTTCTTTCGTTCTGAACAAGTGTTATTGTTTTCTGCACAAAAGCGATTCTGCGAAGCAATGTGAACACTTCTGTTTCCCAGGCACAGAGAAGGTGCTAGCAGGGAATTCTCTGCCTGCCTTTCCCCAGTGCTCTGCAAGCTCTCCAGGACAACATAAAATCTGGGGCTCTGTGCTTTCTTTCGTTCTGAACAAGTGTTACTGTTTTCTGCACAAAAGCGATTCTGCGAAGCAATGGGAACACTTCTGTTTCCCAGGCACAGACAACGTGCTAGCAGGGAATTCTCTGCCTGCCTTTCCCCAGTGCTCTGCAAGCTCTCCAGGACAACATAAAATCTGGGGCTCTGTGCTTTCTTTCGTTCTGAACAAGTGTTACTGTATTCTGCACAAAAGCGATTCTGCGAAGCAATGGGAACACTTCTGTTTCCCAGGCACAGAGAAGGTGCTAGCAGGGAATTCTCTGCCTGCTTTTCCCCAGTGCTCTGCAAGCTCTCCAGGACAACATAAAATCTGGGGCTCTGTGCTTTCTTTCGTTCTGAACAAGTGTTACTGTTTTCTGCACAAAAGCGATTCTGCGAAGCAATGTGAACAGGCACAGAGAAGGTGCTAGCAGGGAATTCTCTGCCTGCCTTTCCCCAGTGCTCTGCAAGCTCTCCAGGACAACATAAAATCTGGGGCTCTGTGCTTTCTTTTGTTCTGAAAAAGTGTTACTGTTGTCTGCACAAAAGCGATTCTGCGAAGCAATGTGAAGACTTCTGCTTCCCAGGCACAGAGAAGGTGCTAGCAGGGAATTCTCTGCCTGCTTTTCCCCAGTGCTCTGCAAGCTCTCCAGGACAACATAAAATCTGGGGCTCTGTGCTTTCTTTCGTTCTGAACAAGTGTTACTGTTTTCTGCACAAAAGCGATTCTGCCAAGCAATCTGAACACTTCTGCTTCCCAGGCACAGAGAAGGTGCTAGCAGGGAATTCTCTGCCTGCTTTTCCCCAGTACTCTGCAAGCTCTCCAGCACAACATAAAATATGGGGCTCTGTGCTTTCTTTCCTTCTGAACAAGTGTTACTGTTTTCTGCACAAAAGCGATTCTGCGAAGCAATGTGAACACTTCTGTTTCCCAGGCACAGAGAAGGTGCTAGCAGGGAATTCTCTGCCTGCCTTTCCCCAGTGCTCTGCAAGCTCTCCAGGACAACATAAAATCTGGGGCTCTGTGCTTTCTTTCGTTCTGAACAAGTGTTACTGTTTTCTGCACAAAAGCGATTCTGCGAAGCAATGTGAACACTTCTGTTTCCCAGGCACAGAGAAGGTGCTAGCAGGGAATTCTCTGCCTGCTTTTCCCCAGTACTCTGCAAGCTCTCCAGCACAACATAAAATATGGGGCTCTGTGCTTTCTTTCCTTCTGAACAAGTGTTACTGTTTTCTGCACAAAAGCGATTCTGCGAAGCAATGTGAACACTTCTGTTTCCCAGGCACAGAGAAGGTGCTAGCAGGGAATTCTCTGCCTGCTTTTCCCCAGTGCTCTGCAAGCTCTCCAGGACAACATAGAATCTGGGGCTCTGTGCTTTCTTTCGTTCTGAACAAGTGTTACTGTTTTCTGCACAAAAGCGATTCTGCCAAGCAATGTGAACACTTCTGCTTCCCAGGCACAGAGAAGGTGCTAGCAGGAAATTCTCTGCCTGCCTTTCCCCAGTGCTCTGCAAGCTCTCCAGGACAACATAAAATCTGGGGCTCTGTGCTTTCTTTCGTCTGAACAAGTGTTACTGTTTTCTGCACAAAAGCGATTCTGCGAAGCAATGTGAACACTTCTGTTTCCCAGGCACAGAGAAGGTGCTAGCAGGGAATTCTCTGCCTGCTTTTCCCCAGTACTCTGCAAGCTCTCCAGCACAACATAAAATATGGGGCTCTGTGCTTTCTTTCCTTCTGAACAAGTGTTACTGTTTTCTGCAGAAAAGCGATACTGCTAAGAAATGTGAACACTTCTGCTTCCCAGGCACCGAGAACGTGCTAGCAGGGAATTCTCTGCCTGCCTTTCCCCAGTGCTCTGCAAGCTCTCCAGGACAACATAAAATCTGGGGCTCTGTGCTTTCTTTCGTTCTGAACAAGTGTTACAGTTTTCTGCACAAAAGCGATTCTGCGAAGCAATGTGAACAGGCACAGAGAAGGTGCTAGCAGGGAATTCTCTGCCTGCCTTTCCCCAGTGCTCTGCAAGCTCTCCAGGACAACATAAAATCTGGGGCTCTGTGCTTTCTTTCGTTCTGAACAAGTGTTACTGTTTTCTGCACAAAAGCGATTCTGCGAAGGAATGTGAACAGGCACAGAGAAGGTGCTAGCAGGGAATTCTCTGCCTGCCTTTCCCCAGTGCTCTGCAAGCTCTCCAGGACAACATAAAATCTGGGGCTCTGTGCTTTCTTTCGTCTGAACAGGTGTTACTGTTTTCTGCACAAAAGCGATTCTGCGAAGCAATGTGAACAGGCACAGAGAAGGTGCTAGCAGTGAATTGTCTGCCTGCCTTTCCCCAGTGCTCTGCAAGCTCTCCAGGACAACATAAAATCTGGGGCTCTGTGCTTTCTTTCGTTCTGAACAAGTGTTACTGTTTTCTGCACAAAAGCGATTCTGCGAAGCAATGTGAACACTTCTGTTTCCCAGGCACAGAGAAGGTGCTAGCAGGGAATTCTCTGCCTGCTTTTCCCCAGTATTCTGCAAGCTCTCCAGCACAACATAAAATATGGGGCTCTGTGCTTTCTTTCCTTCTGAACAAGTGTTACTGTTTTCTGCACAAAAGCGATACTGCGAAGCAATGTGAACACTTCTGTTTCCCAGGCACAGAGAAGGTGCTAGCAGGGAATTCTCTGCTTGCTTTTCCCCAGTGATCTGCAAGCTCTCCAGGACAACATAAAATCTGAGGCTCTGTGCTTTCTTTTGTTCTGAAAAAGTGTTACTGTTGTCTGCACAAAAGCGATTCTGCGAAGCAATGTGAAGACTTCTGCTTCCCAGGCACAGAGAAGGTGCTAGCAGGGAATTCTCTGCCTGCTTTTCCCCAGTGCTCTGCAAGCTCTCCAGGACAACATAAAATCTGGGGCTCTGTGCTTTCTTTCGTTCTGAACAAGTGTTACTGTTTTCTGCACAAAAGCGATTCTGCGAAGCAATGTGAACACTTCTGTTTCCCAGGCACAGAGAAGGTGCTAGCAGGGAATTCTCTGCCTGCT
The DNA here is from genome assembly GCF_047716275.1 of Strix uralensis. Taxonomy (NCBI): domain Eukaryota; kingdom Metazoa; phylum Chordata; class Aves; order Strigiformes; family Strigidae; genus Strix; species Strix uralensis. The sequence continues at coordinate 1,028,923 of NW_027436715.1, read as the reverse complement.
TTTCCCCAGTGCTCTGCAAGCTCTCCAGGACAACATAAAATCTGGGGCTCTGTGCTTTCTTTCGTTCTGAACAAGTGTTATTGTTTTCTGCACAAAAGCGATTCTGCGAAGCAATGTGAACAGGCACAGAGAAGGTGCTAGCAGGGAATTCTCTGCCTGCCTTTCCCCAGTGCTCTGCAAGCTCTCCAGGACAACATAAAATCTGGGGCTCTGTGCTTTCTTTCGTTCTGAACAAGTGTTACTGTTTTCTGCACAAAAGCGATTCTGCGAAGCAATGGGAACACTTCTGTTTCCCAGGCACAGAGAAGGTGCTAGCAGGGAATTCTCTGCCTGCTTTTCCCCAGTGCTCTGCAAGCTCTCCAGGACAACATAAAATCTGGGGCTCTGTGCTTTCTTTCGTTCTGAACAAGTGTTATTGTTTTCTGCACAAAAGCGATTCTGCGAAGCAATGTGAACAGGCACAGAGAAGGTGCTAGCAGGGAATTCTCTGCCTGCCTTTCCCCAGTGCTCTGCAAGCTCTCCAGGACAACATAAAATCTGGGGCTCTGTGCTTTCTTTCGTTCTGAACAAGTGTTACTGTTTTCTGCACAAAAGCGATTCTGCGAAGCAATGGGAACACTTCTGTTTCCCAGGCACAGAGAAGGTGCTAGCAGGGAATTCTCTGCCTGCTTTTCCCCAGTGCTCTGCAAGCTCTCCAGGACAACATAAAATCTGGGGCTCTGTGCTTTCTTTCGTTCTGAACAAGTGTTATTGTTTTCTGCACAAAAGCGATTCTGCGAAGCAATGTGAACAGGCACAGAGAAGGTGCTAGCAGGGAATTCTCTGCCTGCCTTTCCCCAGTGCTCTGCAAGCTCTCCAGGACAACATAAAATCTGGGGCTCTGTGCTTTCTTTCGTTCTGAACAAGTGTTACTGTTTTCTGCACAAAAGCGATTCTGCGAAGCAATGGGAACACTTCTGCTTCCCAGGCACAGAGAAGGTGCTAGCAGTGAATTGTCTGCCTGCCTTTCCCCAGTGCTCTGCAAGCTCTCCAGGACAACATAAAATCTGGGGCTCTGTGCTTTCTTTCGTTCTGAACAAGTGTTACTGTTTTCTGCACAAAAGCGATTCTGCGAAGCAATGTGAACACTTCTGTTTCCCAGGCACAGAGAAGGTGCTAGCAGGGAATTCTCTGCCTGCTTTTCCCCAGTATTCTGCAAGCTCTCCAGCACAACATAAAATATGGGGCTCTGTGCTTTCTTTCCTTCTGAACAAGTGTTACTGTTTTCTGCACAAAAGCGATACTGCGAAGCAATGTGAACACTTCTGTTTCCCAGGCACAGAGAAGGTGCTAGCAGGGAATTCTCTGCTTGCTTTTCCCCAGTGCTCTGCAAGCTCTCCAGGACAACATAAAATCTGAGGCTCTGTGCTTTCTTTTGTTCTGAAAAAGTGTTACTGTTGTCTGCACAAAAGCGATTCTGCGAAGCAATGTGAAGACTTCTGCTTCCCAGGCACAGAGAAGGTGCTAGCAGGGAATTCTCTGCCTGCCTTTCCCCAGTGCTCTGCAAGCTCTCCAGGACAACATAAAATCTGGGGCTCTGTGCTTTCTTTCGTTCTGAACAAGTGTTACTGTTTTCTGCACAAAAGCGATTCTGCGAAGCAATGTGAACACTTCTGTTTCCCAGGCACAGAGAAGGTGCTAGCAGGGAATTCTCTGCCTGCTTTTCCCCAGTGCTCTGCAAGCTCTCCAGGACAACATAAAATCTGGGGCTCTGTGCTTTCTTTTGTTCTGAAAAAGTGTTACTGTTGTCTGCACAAAAGCGATTCTGCGAAGCAATGTGAAGACTTCTGCTTCCCAGGCACAGAGAAGGTGCTAGCAGGGAATTCTCTGCCTGCTTTTCCCCAGTGCTCTGCAAGCTCTCCAGGACAACATAAAATCTGGGGCTCTGTGCTTTCTTTTGTTCTGAACAAGTGTTACTGTTGTCTGCACAAAAGCGATTCTGCGAAGCAATGTGAAGACTTCTGCTTCCCAGGCACAGAGAAGGTGCTAGCAGGGAATTCTCTGCCTGCTTTTCCCCAGTGCTCTGCAAGCTCTCCAGGACAACATAAAATCTGGGGCTCTGTGCTTTCTTTCGTTCTGAACAAGTGTTACTGTTTTCTGCACAAAAGCGATTCTGCGAAGCAATGTGAACACTTCTGTTTCCCAGGCACAGAGAAGGTGCTAGCAGGGAATTCTCTGCCTGCCTTTCCCCAGTGCTCTGCAAGCTCTCCAGGACAACATAAAATCTGGGGCTCTGTGCTTTCTTTCGTTCTGAACAAGTGTTACTGTTTTCTGCACAAAAGCGATTCTGCGAAGCAATGTGAACACTTCTGTTTCCCAGGCACAGAGAAGGTGCTAGCAGGGAATTCTCTGCCTGCTTTTCCCCAGTACTCTGCAAGCTCTCCAGCACAACATAAAATATGGGGCTCTGTGCTTTCTTTCCTTCTGAACAAGTGTTACTGTTTTCTGCACAAAAGCGATTCTGCGAAGCAATGTGAACACTTCTGTTTCCCAGGCACAGAGAAGGTGCTAGCAGGGAATTCTCTGCCTGCTTTTCCCCAGTGCTCTGCAAGCTCTCCAGGACAACATAGAATCTGGGGCTCTGTGCTTTCTTTCGTTCTGAACAAGTGTTACTGTTTTCTGCACAAAAGCGATTCTGCCAAGCAATGTGAACACTTCTGCTTCCCAGGCACAGAGAAGGTGCTAGCAGGAAATTCTCTGCCTGCCTTTCCCCAGTGCTCTGCAAGCTCTCCAGGACAACATAAAATCTGGGGCTCTGTGCTTTCTTTCGTCTGAACAAGTGTTACTGTTTTCTGCACAAAAGCGATTCTGCGAAGCAATGTGAACAGGCACAGAGAAGGTGCTAGCAGGGAATTCTCTGCCTGCCTTTCCCCAGTGCTCTGCAAGCTCTCCAGGACAACATAAAATCTGGGGCTCTGTGCTTTCTTTCGTTCTGAACAAGTGTTACTGTTTTCTGCACAAAAGCGATTCTGCGAAGCAATGTGAACACTTCTGTTTCCCAGGCACAGAGAAGGTGCTAGCAGGGAATTCTCTGCCTGCTTTTCCCCAGTACTCTGCAAGCTCTCCAGCACAACATAAAATCTGGGGCTCTGTGCTTTCTTTCCTTCTGAACAAGTGTTACTGTTTTCTGCACAAAAGCGATTCTGCGAAGCAATGTGAACACTTCTGTTTCCCAGGCACAGAGAAGGTGCTAGCAGGGAATTCTCTGCCTGCTTTTCCCCAGTACTCTGCAAGCTCTCCAGCACAACATAAAATATGGGGCTCTGTGCTTTCTTTCCTTCTGAACAAGTGTTACTGTTTTCTGCAGAAAAGCGATACTGCTAAGAAATGTGAACACTTCTGCTTCCCAGGCACCGAGAACGTGCTAGCAGGGAATTCTCTGCCTGCCTTTCCCCAGTGCTCTGCAAGCTCTCCAGGACAACATAAAATCTGGGGCTCTGTGCTTTCTTTCGTTCTGAACAAGTGTTACAGTTTTCTGCACAAAAGCGATTCTGCGAAGCAATGTGAACAGGCACAGAGAAGGTGCTAGCAGGGAATTCTCTGCCTGCCTTTCCCCAGTGCTCTGCAAGCTCTCCAGGACAACATAAAATCTGGGGCTCTGTGCTTTCTTTCGTTCTGAACAAGTGTTACTGTTTTCTGCACAAAAGCGATTCTGCGAAGGAATGTGAACAGGCACAGAGAAGGTGCTAGCAGGGAATTCTCTGCCTGCCTTTCCCCAGTGCTCTGCAAGCTCTCCAGGACAACATAAAATCTGGGGCTCTGTGCTTTCTTTCGTCTGAACAGGTGTTACTGTTTTCTGCACAAAAGCGATTCTGCGAAGCAATGTGAACAGGCACAGAGAAGGTGCTAGCAGTGAATTGTCTGCCTGCCTTTCCCCAGTGCTCTGCAAGCTCTCCAGGACAACATAAAATCTGGGGCTCTGTGCTTTCTTTCGTTCTGAACAAGTGTTACTGTTTTCTGCACAAAAGCGATTCTGCGAAGCAATGTGAACACTTCTGTTTCCCAGGCACAGAGAAGGTGCTAGCAGGGAATTCTCTGCCTGCTTTTCCCCAGTATTCTGCAAGCTCTCCAGCACAACATAAAATATGGGGCTCTGTGCTTTCTTTCCTTCTGAACAAGTGTTACTGTTTTCTGCACAAAAGCGATACTGCGAAGCAATGTGAACACTTCTGTTTCCCAGGCACAGAGAAGGTGCTAGCAGGGAATTCTCTGCTTGCTTTTCCCCAGTGCTCTGCAAGCTCTCCAGGACAACATAAAATCTGAGGCTCTGTGCTTTCTTTTGTTCTGAAAAAGTGTTACTGTTGTCTGCACAAAAGCGATTCTGCGAAGCAATGTGAAGACTTCTGCTTCCCAGGCACAGAGAAGGTGCTAGCAGGGAATTCTCTGCCTGCTTTTCCCCAGTGCTCTGCAAGCTCTCCAGGACAACATAAAATCTGGGGCTCTGTGCTTTCTTTCGTTCTGAACAAGTGTTACTGTTTTCTGCACAAAAGCGATTCTGCGAAGCAATGTGAACACTTCTGTTTCCCAGGCACAGAGAAGGTGCTAGCAGGGAATTCTCTGCCTGCTTTTCCCCAGTGCTCTGCAAGCTCTCCAGGACAACATAAAATCTGGGGCTCTGTGCTTTCTTTCGTTCTGAACAAGTGTTATTGTTTTCTGCACAAAGCGATTCTGCGAAGCAATGTGAACAGGCACAGAGAAGGTGCTAGCAGCGAATTCTCTGCCTGCCTTTCCCCAGTGCTCTGCAAGCTCTCCAGGACAACATAAAATCTGGGGCTCTGTGCTTTCTTTCGTTCTGAACAAGTGTTACTGTTTTCTGCACAAAAGCGATTCTGCGAAGCAATGGGAACACTTCTGTTTCCCAGGCACAGAGAAGGTGCTAGCAGGGAATTCTCTGCCTGCTTTTCCCCAGTGCTCTGCAAGCTCTCCAGGACAACATAAAATCTGGGGCTCTGTGCTTTCTTTCGTTCTGAAAAAGTGTTATTGTTTTCTGCACAAAAGCGATTCTGCGAAGCAATGTGAACAGGCACAGAGAAGGTGCTAGCAGGGAATTCTCTGCCTGCCTTTCCCCAGTGCTCTGCAAGCTCTCCAGGACAACATAAAATCTGGGGCTCTGTGCTTTCTTTCGTTCTGAACAAGTGTTACTGTTTTCTGCACAAAAGCGATTCTGCGAAGCAATGGGAACACTTCTGTTTCCCAGGCACAGAGAAGGTGCTAGCAGGGAATTCTCTGCCTGCTTTTCCCCAGTGCTCTGCAAGCTCTCCAGGACAACATAAAATCTGGGGCTCTGTGCTTTCTTTCGTTCTGAACAAGTGTTACTGTTTTCTGCACAAAAGCGATTCTGCGAAGCAATGTGAAGACTTCTGCTTCCCAGGCACAGAGAAGGTGCTAGCAGGGAATTCTCTGCCTGCCTTTCCCCAGTGCTCTGCAAGCTCTCCAGGACAACATAAAATCTGGGGCTCTGTGCTTTCTTTCGTTCTGAACAAGTGTTATTGTTTTCTGCACAAAAGCGATTCTGCGAAGCAATGTGAACACTTCTGTTTCCCAGGCACAGAGAAGGTGCTAGCAGGGAATTCTCTGCCTGCCTTTCCCCAGTGCTCTGCAAGCTCTCCAGGACAACATAAAATCTGGGGCTCTGTGCTTTCTTTCGTTCTGAACAAGTGTTACTGTTTTCTGCACAAAAGCGATTCTGCGAAGCAATGGGAACACTTCTGTTTCCCAGGCACAGACAACGTGCTAGCAGGGAATTCTCTGCCTGCTTTTCCCCAGTGCTCTGCAAGCTCTCCAGGACAACATAAAATCTGGGGCTCTGTGCTTTCTTTCGTTCTGAACAAGTGTTATTGTTTTCTGCACAAAAGCGATTCTGCGAAGCAATGTGAACAGGCACAGAGAAGGTGCTAGCAGGGAATTCTCTGCCTGCCTTTCCCCAGTGCTCTGCAAGCTCTCCAGGACAACATAAAATCTGGGGCTCTGTGCTTTCTTTCGTTCTGAACAAGTGTTACTGTTTTCTGCACAAAAGCGATTCTGCGAAGCAATGTGAACACTTCTGTTTCCCAGGCACAGAGAAGGTGCTAGCAGGGAATTCTCTGCCTGCTTTTCCCCAGTACTCTGCAAGCTCTCCAGCACAACATAAAATATGGGGCTCTGTGCTTTCTTTCCTTCTGAACAAGTGTTACTGTTTTCTGCACAAAAGCGATTCTGCGAAGCAATGTGAACACTTCTGTTTCCCAGGCACAGAGAAGGTGCTAGCAGGGAATTCTCTGCCTGCTTTTCCCCAGTGCTCTGCAAGCTCTCCAGGACAACATAGAATCTGGGGCTCTGTGCTTTCTTTCGTTCTGAACAAGTGTTACTGTTTTCTGCACAAAAGCGATTCTGCCAAGCAATGTGAACACTTCTGCTTCCCAGGCACAGAGAAGGTGCTAGCAGGAAATTCTCTGCCTGCCTTTCCCCAGTGCTCTGCAAGCTCTCCAGGACAACATAAAATCTGGGGCTCTGTGCTTTCTTTCGTCTGAACAAGTGTTACTGTTTTCTGCACAAAAGCGATTCTGCGAAGCAATGTGAACAGGCACAGAGAAGGTGCTAGCAGGGAATTCTCTGCCTGCCTTTCCCCAGTGCTCTGCAAGCTCTCCAGGACAACATAAAATCTGGGGCTCTGTGCTTTCTTTCGTTCTGAACAAGTGTTACTGTTTTCTGCACAAAAGCGATTCTGCGAAGCAATGTGAACACTTCTGTTTCCCAGGCACAGAGAAGGTGCTAGCAGGGAATTCTCTGCCTGCTTTTCCCCAGTATTCTGCAAGCTCTCCAGCACAACATAAAATATGGGGCTCTGTGCTTTCTTTCCTTCTGAACAAGTGTTACTGTTTTCTGCACAAAAGCGATTCTGCGAAGCAATGTGAACACTTCTGTTTCCCAGGCACAGAGAAGGTGCTAGCAGGGAATTCGCTGCTTGCTTTTCCCCAGTGCTCTGCAAGCTCTCCAGGACAACATAAAATCTGGGGCTCTGTGCTTTCTTTTGTTCTGAAAAAGTGTTACTGTTGTCTGCACAAAAGCGATTCTGAGAAGCAATTTGAAGACTTCTCCTTCCCAGGCACAGAGAAGGTGCTAGCAGGGAATTCTCTGCCTGCTTTTCCCCAGTGCTCTGCAAGCTCTCCAGGACAACATAAAATCTGGGGCTCTGTGCTTTCTTTCGTCTGAACAAGTGTTACTGTTTTCTGCACAAAAGCGATTCTGCGAAGCAATGTGAACACTTCTGTTTCCCAGGCACAGAGAAGGTGCTAGCAGGGAATTCTCTGCCTGCTTTTCCCCAGTACTCTGCAAGCTCTCCAGCACAACATAAAATATGGGGCTCTGTGCTTTCTTTCCTTCTGAACAAGTGTTACTGTTTTCTGCACAAAAGCGATACTGCTAAGAAATGTGAACACTTCTGCTTCCCAGGCACCGAGAACGTGCTAGCAGGGAATTCTCTGCCTGCCTTTCCCCAGTGCTCTGCAAGCTCTCCAGGACAACATAAAATCTGGGGCTCTGTGCTTTCTTTCGTTCTGAACAAGTGTTACAGTTTTCTGCACAAAAGCGATTCTGCGAAGGAATGTGAACAGGCACAGAGAAGGTGCTAGCAGGGAATTCTCTGCCTGCCTTTCCCCAGTGCTCTGCAAGCTCTCCAGGACAACATAAAATCTGGGGCTCTGTGCTTTCTTTCGTTCTGAACAAGTGTTACTGTTTTCTGCACAAAAGCGATTCTGCGAAGGAATGTGAACAGGCACAGAGAAGGTGCTAGCAGGGAATTCTCTGCCTGCCTTTCCCCAGTGCTCTGCAAGCTCTCCAGGACAACATAAAATCTGGGGCTCTGTGCTTTCTTTCGTCTGAACAGGTGTTACTGTTTTCTGCACAAAAGCGATACTGCGAAGCAATGTGAACACTTCTGTTTCCCAGGCACAGAGAAGGTGCTAGCAGGGAATTCTCTGCTTGCTTTTCCCCAGTGCTCTGCAAGCTCTCCAGGACAACATAAAATCTGAGGCTCTGTGCTTTCTTTTGTTCTGAAAAAGTGTTACTGTTGTCTGCACAAAAGCGATTCTGCGAAGCAATGTGAAGACTTCTGCTTCCCAGGCACAGAGAAGGTGCTAGCAGGGAATTCTCTGCCTGCTTTTCCCCAGTGCTCTGCAAGCTCTCCAGGACAACATAAAATCTGGGGCTCTGTGCTTTCTTTTGTTCTGAACAAGTGTTACTGTTTTCTGCACAAAAGCGATTCTGCGAAGCAATGTGAACACTTCTGTTTCCCAGGCACAGAGAAGGTGCTAGCAGGGAATTCTCTGCCTGCTTTTCCCCAGTACTCTGCAAGCTCTCCAGCACAACATAAAATATGGGGCTCTGTGCTTTCTTTCCTTCTGAACAAGTGTTACTGTTTTCTGCACAAAAGCGATTCTGCGAAGCAATGTGAACACTTCTGTTTCCCAGGCACAGAGAAGGTGCTAGCAGGGAATTCTCTGCCTGCTTTTCCCCAGTGCTCTGCAAGCTCTCCAGGACAACATAGAATCTGGGGCTCTGTGCTTTCTTTCCTTCTGAACAAGTGTTACTGTTTTCTGCACAAAAGCGATTCTGCCAAGCAATGTGAACACTTCTGCTTCCCAGGCACAGAGAAGGTGCTAGCAGGAAATTCTCTGCCTGCCTTTCCCCAGTGCTCTGCAAGCTCTCCAGGACAACATAAAATCTGGGGCTCTGTGCTTTCTTTCGTCTGAACAAGTGTTACTGTTTTCTGCACAAAAGCGATTCTGCGAAGCAATGTGAACGGGCACAGAGAAGGTGCTAGCAGGGAATTCTCTGCCTGCTTTTCCCCAGTACTCTGCAAGCTCTCCAGCACAACATAAAATATGGGGCTCTGTGCTTTCTTTCCTTCTGAACAAGTGTTACTGTTTTCTGCACAAAAGCGATTCTGCGAAGCAATGTGAACACTTCTGTTTCCCAGGCACAGAGAAGGTGCTAGCAGGGAATTCTCTGCCTGCTTTTCCCCAGTACTCTGCAAGCTCTCCAGCACAACATAAAATATGGGGCTCTGTGCTTTCTTTCCTTCTGAACAAGTGTTACTGTTTTCTGCACAAAAGCGATACTGCTAAGAAATGTGAACACTTCTGCTTCCCAGGCACCGAGAACGTGCTAGCAGGGAATTCTCTGCCTGCCTTTCCCCAGTGCTCTGCAAGCTCTCCAGGACAACATAAAATCTGGGGCTCTGTGCTTTCTTTCGTTCTGAACAAGTGTTACTGTTTTCTGCACAAAAGCGATTCTGCGAAGCAATGTGAACAGGCACAGAGAAGGTGCTAGCAGGGAATTCTCTGCCTGCCTTTCCCCAGTGCTCTGCAAGCTCTCCAGGACAACATAAAATCTGGGGCTCTGTGCTTTCTTTCGTTCTGAACAAGTGTTACTGTTTTCTGCACAAAAGCGATTCTGCGAAGGAATGTGAACAGGCACAGAGAAGGTGCTAGCAGGGAATTCTCTGCCTGCCTTTCCCCAGTGCTCTGCAAGCTCTCCAGGACAACATAAAATCTGGGGCTCTGTGCTTTCTTTCGTCTGAACAAGTGTTACTGTTTTCTGCACAAAAGCGATTCTGCGAAGCAATGTGAACAGGCACAGAGAAGGTGCTAGCAGGGAATTCTCTGCCTGCCTTTCCCCAGTGCTCTGCAAGCTCTCCAGGACAACATAAAATCTGGGGCTCTGTGCTTTCTTTCGTTCTGAACAAGTGTTACTGTTTTCTGCACAAAAGCGATTCTGCGAAGCAATGTGAACACTTCTGTTTCCCAGGCACAGAGAAGGTGCTAGCAGGGAATTCTCTGCCTGCTTTTCCCCAGTACTCTGCAAGCTCTCCAGCACAACATAAAATCTGGGGCTCTGTGCTTTCTTTCCTTCTGAACAAGTGTTACTGTTTTCTGCACAAAAGCGATTCTGCGAAGCAATGTGAACACTTCTGTTTCCCAGGCACAGAGAAGGTGCTAGCAGGGAATTCTCTGCCTGCTTTTCCCCAGTACTCTGCAAGCTCTCCAGCACAACATAAAATATGGGGCTCTGTGCTTTCTTTCCTTCTGAACAAGTGTTACTGTTTTCTGCAGAAAAGCGATACTGCTAAGAAATGTGAACACTTCTGCTTCCCAGGCACCGAGAACGTGCTAGCAGGGAATTCTCTGCCTGCCTTTCCCCAGTGCTCTGCAAGCTCTCCAGGACAACATAAAATCTGGGGCTCTGTGCTTTCTTTCGTTCTGAACAAGTGTTACAGTTTTCTGCACAAAAGCGATTCTGCGAAGCAATGTGAACAGGCACAGAGAAGGTGCTAGCAGGGAATTCTCTGCCTGCCTTTCCCCAGTGCTCTGCAAGCTCTCCAGGACAACATAAAATCTGGGGCTCTGTGCTTTCTTTCGTTCTGAACAAGTGTTACTGTTTTCTGCACAAAAGCGATTCTGCGAAGGAATGTGAACAGGCACAGAGAAGGTGCTAGCAGGGAATTCTCTGCCTGCCTTTCCCCAGTGCTCTGCAAGCTCTCCAGGACAACATAAAATCTGGGGCTCTGTGCTTTCTTTCGTCTGAACAGGTGTTACTGTTTTCTGCACAAAAGCGATTCTGCGAAGCAATGTGAACAGGCACAGAGAAGGTGCTAGCAGTGAATTGTCTGCCTGCCTTTCCCCAGTGCTCTGCAAGCTCTCCAGGACAACATAAAATCTGGGGCTCTGTGCTTTCTTTCGTTCTGAACAAGTGTTACTGTTTTCTGCACAAAAGCGATTCTGCGAAGCAATGTGAACACTTCTGTTTCCCAGGCACAGAGAAGGTGCTAGCAGGGAATTCTCTGCCTGCTTTTCCCCAGTATTCTGCAAGCTCTCCAGCACAACATAAAATATGGGGCTCTGTGCTTTCTTTCCTTCTGAACAAGTGTTACTGTTTTCTGCACAAAAGCGATACTGCGAAGCAATGTGAACACTTCTGTTTCCCAGGCACAGAGAAGGTGCTAGCAGGGAATTCTCTGCTTGCTTTTCCCCAGTGCTCTGCAAGCTCTCCAGGACAACATAAAATCTGAGGCTCTGTGCTTTCTTTTGTTCTGAAAAAGTGTTACTGTTGTCTGCACAAAAGCGATTCTGCGAAGCAATGTGAAGACTTCTGCTTCCCAGGCACAGAGAAGGTGCTAGCAGGGAATTCTCTGCCTGCTTTTCCCCAGTGCTCTGCAAGCTCTCCAGGACAACATAAAATCTGGGGCTCTGTGCTTTCTTTCGTTCTGAACAAGTGTTACTGTTTTCTGCACAAAAGCGATTCTGCGAAGCAATGTGAACACTTCTGTTTCCCAGGCACAGAGAAGGTGCTAGCAGGGAATTCTCTGCCTGCTTTTCCCCAGTGCTCTGCAAGCTCTCCAGGACAACATAAAATCTGGGGCTCTGTGCTTTCTTTCGTTCTGAACAAGTGTTATTGTTTTCTGCACAAAAGCGATTCTGCGAAGCAATGTGAACAGGCACAGAGAAGGTGCTAGCAGCGAATTCTCTGCCTGCCTTTCCCCAGTGCTCTGCAAGCTCTCCAGGACAACATAAAATCTGGGGCTCTGTGCTTTCTTTCGTTCTGAACAAGTGTTACTGTTTTCTGCACAAAAGCGATTCTGCGAAGCAATGGGAACACTTCTGTTTCCCAGGCACAGAGAAGGTGCTAGCAGGGAATTCTCTGCCTGCTTTTCCCCAGTGCTCTGCAAGCTCTCCAGGACAACATAAAATCTGGGGCTCTGTGCTTTCTTTCGTTCTGAAAAAGTGTTATTGTTTTCTGCACAAAAGCGATTCTGCGAAGCAATGTGAACAGGCACAGAGAAGGTGCTAGCAGGGAATTCTCTGCCTGCCTTTCCCCAGTGCTCTGCAAGCTCTCCAGGACAACATAAAATCTGGGGCTCTGTGCTTTCTTTCGTTCTGAACAAGTGTTACTGTTTTCTGCACAAAAGCGATTCTGCGAAGCAATGGGAACACTTCTGTTTCCCAGGCACAGAGAAGGTGCTAGCAGGGAATTCTCTGCCTGCTTTTCCCCAGTGCTCTGCAAGCTCTCCAGGACAACATAAAATCTGGGGCTCTGTGCTTTCTTTCGTTCTGAACAAGTGTTATTGTTTTCTGCACAAAAGCGATTCTGCGAAGCAATGTGAAGACTTCTGCTTCCCAGGCACAGAGAAGGTGCTAGCAGGGAATTCTCTGCCTGCCTTTCCCCAGTGCTCTGCAAGCTCTCCAGGACAACATAAAATCTGGGGCTCTGTGCTTTCTTTCGTTCTGAACAAGTGTTATTGTTTTCTGCACAAAAGCGATTCTGCGAAGCAATGTGAACACTTCTGTTTCCCAGGCACAGAGAAGGTGCTAGCAGGGAATTCTCTGCCTGCCTTTCCCCAGTGCTCTGCAAGCTCTCCAGGACAACATAAAATCTGGGGCTCTGTGCTTTCTTTCGTTCTGAACAAGTGTTACTGTTTTCTGCACAAAAGCGATTCTGCGAAGCAATGGGAACACTTCTGTTTCCCAGGCACAGACAACGTGCTAGCAGGGAATTCTCTGCCTGCTTTTCCCCAGTGCTCTGCAAGCTCTCCAGGACAACATAAAATCTGGGGCTCTGTGCTTTCTTTCGTTCTGAACAAGTGTTATTGTTTTCTGCACAAAAGCGATTCTGCGAAGCAATGTGAACAGGCACAGAGAAGGTGCTAGCAGGGAATTCTCTGCCTGCCTTTCCCCAGTGCTCTGCAAGCTCTCCAGGACAACATAAAATCTGGGGCTCTGTGCTTTCTTTCGTTCTGAACAAGTGTTACTGTTTTCTGCACAAAAGCGATTCTGCGAAGCAATGTGAACACTTCTGTTTCCCAGGCACAGAGAAGGTGCTAGCAGGGAATTCTCTGCCTGCTTTTCCCCAGTACTCTGCAAGCTCTCCAGCACAACATAAAATATGGGGCTCTGTGCTTTCTTTCCTTCTGAACAAGTGTTACTGTTTTCTGCACAAAAGCGATTCTGCGAAGCAATGTGAACACTTCTGTTTCCCAGGCACAGAGAAGGTGCTAGCAGGGAATTCTCTGCCTGCTTTTCCCCAGTGCTCTGCAAGCTCTCCAGGACAACATAGAATCTGGGGCTCTGTGCTTTCTTTCGTTCTGAACAAGTGTTACTGTTTTCTGCACAAAAGCGATTCGGCCAAGCAATGTGAACACTTCTGCTTCCCAGGCACAGAGAAGGTGCTAGCAGGAAATTCTCTGCCTGCCTTTCCCCAGTGCTCTGCAAGCTCTCCAGGACAACATAAAATCTGGGGCTCTGTGCTTTCTTTCGTCTGAACAAGTGTTACTGTTTTCTGCACAAAAGCGATTCTGCGAAGCAATGTGAACAGGCACAGAGAAGGTGCTAGCAGGGAATTCTCTGCCTGCCTTTCCCCAGTGCTCTGCAAGCTCTCCAGGACAACATAAAATCTGGGGCTCTGTGCTTTCTTTCGTTCTGAACAAGTGTTACTGTTTTCTGCACAAAAGCGATTCTGCGAAGCAATGTGAACACTTCTGTTTCCCAGGCACAGAGAAGGTGCTAGCAGGGAATTCTCTGCCTGCTTTTCCCCAGTATTCTGCAAGCTCTCCAGCACAACATAAAATATGGGGCTCTGTGCTTTCTTTCCTTCTGAACAAGTGTTACTGTTTTCTGCACAAAAGCGATTCTGCGAAGCAATGTGAACACTTCTGTTTCCCAGGCACAGAGAAGGTGCTAGCAGGGAATTCGCTGCTTGCTTTTCCCCAGTGCTCTGCAAGCTCTCCAGGACAACATAAAATCTGGGGCTCTGTGCTTTCTTTTGTTCTGAAAAAGTGTTACTGTTGTCTGCACAAAAGCGATTCTGAGAAGCAATTTGAAGACTTCTCCTTCCCAGGCACAGAGAAGGTGCTAGCAGGGAATTCTCTGCCTGCTTTTCCCCAGTGCTCTGCAAGCTCTCCAGGACAACATAAAATCTGGGGCTCTGTGCTTTCTTTCGTCTGAACAAGTGTTACTGTTTTCTGCACAAAAGCGATTCTGCGAAGCAATGTGAACACTTCTGTTTCCCAGGCACAGAGAAGGTGCTAGCAGGGAATTCTCTGCCTGCTTTTCCCCAGTACTCTGCAAGCTCTCCAGCACAACATAAAATATGGGGCTCTGTGCTTTCTTTCCTTCTGAACAAGTGTTACTGTTTTCTGCACAAAAGCGATACTGCTAAGAAATGTGAACACTTCTGCTTCCCAGGCACCGAGAACGTGCTAGCAGGGAATTCTCTGCCTGCCTTTCCCCAGTGCTCTGCAAGCTCTCCAGGACAACATAAAATCTGGGGCTCTGTGCTTTCTTTCGTTCTGAACAAGTGTTACAGTTTTCTGCACAAAAGCGATTCTGCGAAGGAATGTGAACAGGCACAGAGAAGGTGCTAGCAGGGAATTCTCTGCCTGCCTTTCCCCAGTGCTCTGCAAGCTCTCCAGGACAACATAAAATCTGGGGCTCTGTGCTTTCTTTCGTTCTGAACAAGTGTTACTGTTTTCTGCACAAAAGCGATTCTGCGAAGGAATGTGAACAGGCACAGAGAAGGTGCTAGCAGGGAATTCTCTGCCTGCCTTTCCCCAGTGCTCTGCAAGCTCTCCAGGACAACATAAAATCTGGGGCTCTGTGCTTTCTTTCGTCTGAACAGGTGTTACTGTTTTCTGCACAAAAGCGATACTGCGAAGCAATGTGAACACTTCTGTTTCCCAGGCACAGAGAAGGTGCTAGCAGGGAATTCTCTGCTTGCTTTTCCCCAGTGCTCTGCAAGCTCTCCAGGACAACATAAAATCTGAGGCTCTGTGCTTTCTTTTGTTCTGAAAAAGTGTTACTGTTGTCTGCACAAAAGCGATTCTGCGAAGCAATGTGAAGACTTCTGCTTCCCAGGCACAGAGAAGGTGCTAGCAGGGAATTCTCTGCCTGCTTTTCCCCAGTGCTCTGCAAGCTCTCCAGGACAACATAAAATCTGGGGCTCTGTGCTTTCTTTTGTTCTGAACAAGTGTTACTGTTTTCTGCACAAAAGCGATTCTGCGAAGCAATGTGAACACTTCTGTTTCCCAGGCACAGAGAAGGTGCTAGCAGGGAATTCTCTGCCTGCTTTTCCCCAGTACTCTGCAAGCTCTCCAGCACAACATAAAATATGGGGCTCTGTGCTTTCTTTCCTTCTGAACAAGTGTTACTGTTTTCTGCACAAAAGCGATTCTGCGAAGCAATGTGAACACTTCTGTTTCCCAGGCACAGAGAAGGTGCTAGCAGGGAATTCTCTGCCTGCTTTTCCCCAGTGCTCTGCAAGCTCTCCAGGACAACATAGAATCTGGGGCTCTGTGCTTTCTTTCCTTCTGAACAAGTGTTACTGTTTTCTGCACAAAAGCGATTCTGCCAAGCAATGTGAACACTTCTGCTTCCCAGGCACAGAGAAGGTGCTAGCAGGAAATTCTCTGCCTGCCTTTCCCCAGTGCTCTGCAAGCTCTCCAGGACAACATAAAATCTGGGGCTCTGTGCTTTCTTTCGTCTGAACAAGTGTTACTGTTTTCTGCACAAAAGCGATTCTGCGAAGCAATGTGAACAGGCACAGAGAAGGTGCTAGCAGGGAATTCTCTGCCTGCTTTTCCCCAGTACTCTGCAAGCTCTCCAGCACAACATAAAATATGGGGCTCTGTGCTTTCTTTCCTTCTGAACAAGTGTTACTGTTTTCTGCACAAAAGCGATTCTGCGAAGCAATGTGAACACTTCTGTTTCCCAGGCACAGAGAAGGTGCTAGCAGGGAATTCTCTGCCTGCTTTTCCCCAGTACTCTGCAAGCTCTCCAGCACAACATAAAATATGGGGCTCTGTGCTTTCTTTCCTTCTGAACAAGTGTTACTGTTTTCTGCACAAAAGCGATACTGCTAAGAAATGTGAACACTTCTGCTTCCCAGGCACCGAGAACGTGCTAGCAGGGAATTCTCTGCCTGCCTTTCCCCAGTGCTCTGCAAGCTCTCCAGGACAACATAAAATCTGGGGCTCTGTGCTTTCTTTCGTTCTGAACAAGTGTTACTGTTTTCTGCACAAAAGCGATTCTGCGAAGCAATGTGAACAGGCACAGAGAAGGTGCTAGCAGGGAATTCTCTGCCTGCCTTTCCCCAGTGCTCTGCAAGCTCTCCAGGACAACATAAAATCTGGGGCTCTGTGCTTTCTTTCGTTCTGAACAAGTGTTACTGTTTTCTGCACAAAAGCGATTCTGCGAAGGAATGTGAACAGGCACAGAGAAGGTGCTAGCAGGGAATTCTCTGCCTGCCTTTCCCCAGTGCTCTGCAAGCTCTCCAGGACAACATAAAATCTGGGGCTCTGTGCTTTCTTTCGTCTGAACAGGTGTTACTGTTTTCTGCACAAAAGCGATTCTGCGAAGCAATGTGAACACTTCTGTTTCCCAGGCACAGAGAAGGTGCTAGCAGGGAATTCTCTGCCTGCTTTTCCCCAGTATTCTGCAAGCTCATCCAGCACAACATAAAATATGGGGCTCTGTGCTTTCTTTCCTTCTGAACAAGTGTTACTGTTTTCTGCACAAAAGCGATACTGCGAAGCAATGTGAACACTTCTGTTTCCCAGGCACAGAGAAGGTGCTAGCAGGGAATTCTCTGCTTGCTTTTCCCCAGTGCTCTGCAAGCTCTCCAGGACAACATAAAATCTGAGGCTCTGTGCTTTCTTTTGTTCTGAAAAAGTGTTACTGTTGTCTGCACAAAAGCGATTCTGCGAAGCAATGTGAAGACTTCTGCTTCCCAGGCACAGAGAAGGTGCTAGCAGGGAATTCTCTGCCTGCTTTTCCCCAGTGCTCTGCAAGCTCTCCAGGACAACATAAAATCTGGGGCTCTGTGCTTTCTTTCGTTCTGAACAAGTGTTACTGTTTTCTGCAAAAAAGCGATTCTGCGAAGCAATGGGAACACTTCTGTTTCCCAGGCACAGACAACGTGCTAGCAGGGAATTCTCTGCCTGCTTTTCCCCAGTGCTCTGCAAGCTCTCCAGGACAACATAAAATCTGGGGCTCTGTGCTTTCTTTCGTTCTGAACAAGTGTTACTGTTTTCTGCACAAAAGCGATTCTGCGAAGCAATGTGAACAGGCACAGAGAAGGTGCTAGCAGGGAATTGTCTGCCTGCCTTTCCCCAGTGCTCTGCAAGCTCTCCAGGACAACATAAAATCTGGGGCTCTGTGCTTTCTTTCGTTCTGAACAAGTGTTACTGTTTTCTGCACAAAAGCGATTCTGCGAAGCAATGTGAACACTTCTGTTTCCCAGGCACAGAGAAGGTGCTAGCAGGGAATTCTCTGCCTGCTTTTCCCCAGTGCTCTGCAAGCTCTCCAGGACAACATAAAATCTGGGGCTCTGTGCTTTCTTTCGTTCTGAACAAGTGTTACTGTTTTCTGCACAAAAGCGATTCTGCGAAGCAATGTGAACACTTCTGTTTCCCAGGCACAGAGAAGGTGCTAGCAGGAAATTCTCTGCCTGCCTTTCCCCAGTGCTCTGCAAGCTCTCCAGGACAACATAGAATCTGGGGCTTTGTGCTTTCTTTTGTTCTGAACAAGTGTTAGTGTTTTCTGCACAAAAGCGATTCTGCGAAGCAATGTGAAGACTTCTGCTTCCCAGGCACAGAGAAGGTGCTAGCAGGGAATTCTCTGCCTGCCTTTCCCCAGTGCTCTGCAAGCTCTCCAGGACAACATAAAATCTGGGGCTCTGTGCTTTCTTTCGTTCTGAACAAGTGTTACTGTTTTCTGCACAAAAGCGATTCTGCGAAGCAATGTGAACAGGCACAGAGAAGGTGCTAGCAGGGAATTCTCTGCCTGCCTTTCCCCAGTGCTCTGCAAGCTCTCCAGGACAACATAAAATCTGGGGCTCTGTGCTTTCTTTCGTTCTGAACAAGTGTTACTGTATTCTGCACAAAAGCGATTCTGCGAAGCAATGGGAACACTTCTGTTTCCCAGGCACAGAGAAGGTGCTAGCAGGGAATTCTCTGCCTGCTTTTCCCCAGTGCTCTGCAAGCTCTCCAGGACAACATAAAATCTGGGGCTCTGTGCTTTCTTTCGTTCTGAACAAGTGTTATTGTTTTCTGCACAAAAGCGATTCTGCGAAGCAATGTGAAGACTTCTGATTCCCAGGCACAGAGAAGGTGCTAGCAGGGAATTCTCTGCCTGCCTTTCCCCAGTGCTCTGCAAGCTCTCCAGGACAACATAAAATCTGGGGCTCTGTGCTTTCTTTCGTTCTGAACAAGTGTTATTGTTTTCTGCACAAAAGCGATTCTGCGAAGCAATGTGAACACTTCTGTTTCCCAGGCACAGAGAAGGTGCTAGCAGGGAATTCTCTGCCTGCCTTTCCCCAGTGCTCTGCAAGCTCTCCAGGACAACATAAAATCTGGGGCTCTGTGCTTTCTTTCGTTCTGAACAAGTGTTACTGTTTTCTGCACAAAAGCGATTCTGCGAAGCAATGGGAACACTTCTGTTTCCCAGGCACAGACAACGTGCTAGCAGGGAATTCTCTGCCTGCTTTTCCCCAGTGCTCTGCAAGCTCTCCAGGACAACATAAAATCTGGGGCTCTGTGCTTTCTTTCGTTCTGAACAAGTGTTATTGTTTTCTGCACAAAAGCGATTCTGCGAAGCAATGTGAACAGGCACAGAGAAGGTGCTAGCAGGGAATTCTCTGCCTGCCTTTCCCCAGTGCTCTGCAAGCTCTCCAGGACAACATAAAATCTGGGGCTCTGTGCTTTCTTTCGTTCTGAACAAGTGTTACTGTTTTCTGCACAAAAGCGATTCTGCGAAGCAATGTGAACACTTCTGTTTCCCAGGCACAGAGAAGGTGCTAGCAGGGAATTCTCTGCCTGCTTTTCCCCAGTATTCTGCAAGCTCATCCAGCACAACATAAAATATGGGGCTCTGTGCTTTCTTTCCTTCTGAACAAGTGTTACTGTTTTCTGCACAAAAGCGATACTGCGAAGCAATGTGAACACTTCTGTTTCCCAGGCACAGAGAAGGTGCTAGCAGGGAATTCTCTGCTTGCTTTTCCCCAGTGCTCTGCAAGCTCTCCAGGACAACATAAAATCTGAGGCTCTGTGCTTTCTTTTGTTCTGAAAAAGTGTTACTGTTGTCTGCACAAAAGCGATTCTGCGAAGCAATGTGAAGACTTCTGCTTCCCAGGCACAGAGAAGGTGCTAGCAGGGAATTCTCTGCCTGCTTTTCCCCAGTGCTCTGCAAGCTCTCCAGGACAACATAAAATCTGGGGCTCTGTGCTTTCTTTCGTTCTGAACAAGTGTTACTGTTTTCTGCAAAAAAGCGATTCTGCGAAGCAATGGGAACACTTCTGTTTCCCAGGCACAGACAACGTGCTAGCAGGGAATTCTCTGCCTGCTTTTCCCCAGTGCTCTGCAAGCTCTCCAGGACAACATAAAATCTGGGGCTCTGTGCTTTCTTTCGTTCTGAACAAGTGTTACTGTTTTCTGCACAAAAGCGATTCTGCGAAGCAATGTGAACAGGCACAGAGAAGGTGCTAGCAGGGAATTGTCTGCCTGCCTTTCCCCAGTGCTCTGCAAGCTCTCCAGGACAACATAAAATCTGGGGCTCTGTGCTTTCTTTCGTTCTGAACAAGTGTTACTGTTTTCTGCACAAAAGCGATTCTGCGAAGCAATGTGAACACTTCTGTTTCCCAGGCACAGAGAAGGTGCTAGCAGGGAATTCTCTGCCTGCTTTTCCCCAGTGCTCTGCAAGCTCTCCAGGACAACATAAAATCTGGGGCTCTGTGCTTTCTTTCGTTCTGAACAAGTGTTACTGTTTTCTGCACAAAAGCGATTCTGCGAAGCAATGTGAACACTTCTGTTTCCCAGGCACAGAGAAGGTGCTAGCAGGAAATTCTCTGCCTGCCTTTCCCCAGTGCTCTGCAAGCTCTCCAGGACAACATAGAATCTGGGGCTTTGTGCTTTCTTTTGTTCTGAACAAGTGTTAGTGTTTTCTGCACAAAAGCGATTCTGCGAAGCAATGTGAAGACTTCTGCTTCCCAGGCACAGAGAAGGTGCTAGCAGGGAATTCTCTGCCTGCCTTTCCCCAGTGCTCTGCAAGCTCTCCAGGACAACATAAAATCTGGGGCTCTGTGCTTTCTTTCGTTCTGAACAAGTGTTACTGTTTTCTGCACAAAAGCGATTCTGCGAAGCAATGTGAACAGGCACAGAGAAGGTGCTAGCAGGGAATTCTCTGCCTGCCTTTCCCCAGTGCTCTGCAAGCTCTCCAGGACAACATAAAATCTGGGGCTCTGTGCTTTCTTTCGTTCTGAACAAGTGTTACTGTATTCTGCACAAAAGCGATTCTGCGAAGCAATGGGAACACTTCTGTTTCCCAGGCACAGAGAAGGTGCTAGCAGGGAATTCTCTGCCTGCTTTTCCCCAGTGCTCTGCAAGCTCTCCAGGACAACATAAAATCTGGGGCTCTGTGCTTTCTTTCGTTCTGAACAAGTGTTATTGTTTTCTGCACAAAAGCGATTCTGCGAAGCAATGTGAAGACTTCTGATTCCCAGGCACAGAGAAGGTGCTAGCAGGGAATTCTCTGCCTGCCTTTCCCCAGTGCTCTGCAAGCTCTCCAGGACAACATAAAATCTGGGGCTCTGTGCTTTCTTTCGTTCTGAACAAGTGTTATTGTTTTCTGCACAAAAGCGATTCTGCGAAGCAATGTGAACACTTCTGTTTCCCAGGCACAGAGAAGGTGCTAGCAGGGAATTCTCTGCCTGCCTTTCCCCAGTGCTCTGCAAGCTCTCCAGGACAACATAAAATCTGGGGCTCTGTGCTTTCTTTCGTTCTGAACAAGTGTTACTGTTTTCTGCACAAAAGCGATTCTGCGAAGCAATGGGAACACTTCTGTTTCCCAGGCACAGACAACGTGCTAGCAGGGAATTCTCTGCCTGCTTTTCCCCAGTGCTCTGCAAGCTCTCCAGGACAACATAAAATCTGGGGCTCTGTGCTTTCTTTCGTTCTGAACAAGTGTTATTGTTTTCTGCACAAAAGCGATTCTGCGAAGCAATGTGAACAGGCACAGAGAAGGTGCTAGCAGGGAATTCTCTGCCTGCCTTTCCCCAGTGCTCTGCAAGCTCTCCAGGACAACATAAAATCTGGGGCTCTGTGCTTTCTTTCGTTCTGAACAAGTGTTACTGTTTTCTGCACAAAAGCGATTCTGCGAAGCAATGTGAACACTTCTGCTTCCCAGGCACAGAGAAGGTGCTAGCAGGAAATTCTCTGCCTGCCTTTCCCCAGTGCTCTGCAAGCTCTCCAGGACAACATAGAATCTGGGGCTCTGTGCTTTCTTTTGTTCTGAACAAGTCTTAGTGTTTTCTGCACAAAAGCGATTCTGCGAAGCAATGTGAAGACTTCTGCTTCCCAGGCACAGAGAAGGTGCTAGCAGGGAATTCTCTGCTTGCTTTTCCCCAGTGCTCTGCAAGCTCTCCAGGACAACATAAAATCTGAGGCTCTGTGCTTTCTTTTGTTCTGAAAAAGTGTTACTGTTGTCTGCACAAAAGCGATTCTGCGAAGCAATGTGAAGACTTCTGCTTCCCAGGCACAGAGAAGGTGCTAGCAGGGAATTCTCTGCCTGCTTTTCCCCAGTGCTCTGCAAGCTCTCCAGGACAACATAAAATCTGGGGCTCTGTGCTTTCTTTCCTTCTGAACAAGTGTTACTGTTTTCTGCAAAAAAGCGATTCTGCGAAGCAATGGGAACACTTCTGTTTCCCAGGCACAGACAACGTGCTAGCAGGGAATTCTCTGCCTGCTTTTCCCCAGTGCTCTGCAAGCTCTCCAGGACAACATAAAATCTGGGGCTCTGTGCTTTCTTTCGTTCTGAACAAGTGTTACTGTTTTCTGCACAAAAGCGATTCTGCGAAGCAATGTGAACACTTCTGTTTCCCAGGCACAGAGAAGGTGCTAGCAGGGAATTCTCTGCCTGCTTTTCCCCAGTACTCTGCAAGCTCTCCAGCACAACATAAAATATGGGGCTCTGTGCTTTCTTTCCTTATGAACAAGTGTTACTGATTTCTGCACAAAAGCGATTCTGCGAAGCAATGTGAACACTTCTGTTTCCCAGGCACAGAGAAGGTGCTAGCAGGGAATTCTCTGCCTGCCTTTCCCCAGTGCTCTGCAAGCTCTCCAGGACAACATAGAATCTGGGGCTCTGTGCTTTCTTTCGTTCTGAACAAGTGTTACTGTTTTCTGCACAAAAGCGATTCTGCCAAGCAATGTGAACACTTCTGCTTCCCAGGCACAGAGAAGGTGCTAGCAGGAAATTCTCTGCCTGCCTTTCCCCAGTGCTCTGCAAGCTCTCCAGGACAACATAAAATCTGGGGCTCTGTGCTTTCTTTCGTCTGAACAAGTGTTACTGTTTTCTGCACAAAAGCGATTCTGCGAAGCAATGTGAACAGGCACAGAGAAGGTGCTAGCAGGGAATTCTCTGCCTGCCTTTCCCCAGTGCTCTGCAAGCTCTCCAGGACAACATAAAATCTGGGGCTCTGTGCTTTCTTTCGTTCTGAACAAGTGTTACTGTTTTCTGCACAAAAGCGATTCTGCGAAGCAATGTGAACACTTCTGTTTCCCAGGCACAGAGAAGGTGCTAGCAGGGAATTCTCTGCTTGCTTTTCCCCAGTGCTCTGCAAGCTCTCCAGGACAACATAATATCTGGGGCTCTGTGCTTTCTTTTGTTCTGAAAAAGTGTTACTGTTGTCTGCACAAAAGCGATTCTGCGAAGCAATGTGAAGACTTCTGCTTCCCAGGCACAGAGAAGGTGCTAGCAGGGAATTCTCTGCCTGCTTTTCCCCAGTGCTCTGCAAGCTCTCCAGGACAACATAAAATCTGGGGCTCTGTGCTTTCTTTCGTCTGAACAAGTGTTACTGTTTTCTGCACAAAAGCGATTCTGCGAAGCAATGTGAACACTTCTGTTTCCCAGGCACAGAGAAGGTGCTAGCAGGGAATTCTCTGCCTGCTTTTCCCCAGTACTCTGCAAGCTCTCCAGCACAACATAAAATATGGGGCTCTGTGCTTTCTTTCCTTCTGAACAAGTGTTACTGTTTTCTGCACAAAAGCGATACTGCTAAGAAATGTGAACACTTCTGCTTCCCAGGCACCGAGAACGTGCTAGCAGGGAATTCTCTGCCTGCCTTTCCCCAGTGCTCTGCAAGCTCTCCAGGACAACATAAAATCTGGGGCTCTGTGCTTTCTTTCGTTCTGAACAAGTGTTACTGTTTTCTGCACAAAAGCGATTCTGCGAAGGAATGTGAACAGGCACAGAGAAGGTGCTAGCAGGGAATTCTCTGCCTGCCTTTCCCCAGTGCTCTGCAAGCTCTCCAGGACAACATAAAATCTGGGGCTCTGTGCTTTCTTTCGTCTGAACAGGTGTTACTGTTTTCTGCACAAAAGCGATTCTGCGAAGCAATGTGAACAGGCACAGAGAAGGTGCTATCAGTGAATTGTCTGCCTGCCTTTCCCCAGTGCTCTGCAAGCTCTCCAGGACAACATAAAATCTGGGGCTCTGTGCTTTCTTTCGTTCTGAACAAGTGTTACTGTTTTCTGCACAAAAGCGATTCTGCGAAGCAATGTGAACACTTCTGTTTCCCAGGCACAGAGAAGGTGCTAGCAGGGAATTCTCTGCTTGCTTTTCCCCAGTGCTCTGCAAGCTCTCCAGGACAACATAAAATCTGAGGCTCTGTGCTTTCTTTTGTTCTGAAAAAGTGTTACTGTTGTCTGCACAAAAGCGATTCTGCGAAGCAATGTGAACACTTCTGCTTCCCAGGCACAGAGAAGGTGCTAGCAGGGAATTCTCTGCCTGCTTTTCCCCAGTGCTCTGCAAGCTCTCCAGGACAACATAAAATCTGGGGCTCTGTGCTTTCTTTCCTTCTGAACAAGTGTTACTGTTTTCTGCACAGAAGCGATTCTGCCAAGCAATCTGAACACTTCTGCTTCCCAGGCACAGAGAAGGTGCTAGCAGGGAATTCTCTGCCTGCTTTTCCCCAGTACTCTGCAAGCTCTCCAGCACAACATAAAATATGGGGCTCTGTGCTTTCTTTCGTTCTGAACAAGTGTTACTGTTTTCTGCACAAAAGCGATTCTGCGAAGCAATGTGAACACTTCTGTTTCCCAGGCACAGAGAAGGTGCTAGCAGGGAATTCTCTGCCTGCCTTTCCCCAGTGCTCTGCAAGCTCTCCAGGACAACATAAAATCTGGGGCTCTGTGCTTTCTTTCGTCTGAACAAGTGTTACTGTTTTCTGCACAAAAGCGATTCTGCGAAGCAATGTGAACAGGCACAGAGAAGGTGCTAGCAGGGAATTCTCTGCCTGCCTTTCCCCAGTGCTCTGCAAGCTCTCCAGGACAACATAAAATCTGGGGCTCTGTGCTTTCTTTCGTTCTGAACAAGTGTTACTGTTTTCTGCACAAAAGCGATTCTGCGAAGAAATGTGAACACTTCTGTTTCCCAGGCACAGAGAAGGTGCTAGCAGGGAATTCTCTGCCTGCTTTTCCCCAGTACTCTGCAAGCTCTCCAGGACAACATAAAATCTGGGGCTCTGTGCTTTCTTTCGTTCTGAACAGGTGTTATTGTTTTCTGCACAAAAGCGATTCTGCGAAGCAATGTGAACACTTCTGCTTCCCAGGCACAGAGAAGGTGCTAGCAGGGAATTCTCTGCCTGCTTTTCCCCAGTGCTCTGCAAGCTCTCCAGGACAACATAAAATCTGGGGCTCTGTGCTTTCTTTCGTTCTGAACAAGTGTTACTGTTTTCTGCACAAAAGCGATTCTGCGAAGCAATGTGAACACTTCTGTTTCCCAGGCACAGAGAAGGTGCTAGCAGGGAATTCTCTGCCTGCTTTTCCCCAGTACTCTGCAAGCTCTCCAGCACAACATAAAATATGGGGCTCTGTGCTTTCTTTCCTTCTGAACAAGTGTTACTGTTTTCTGCACAAAAGCGATACTGCTAAGAAATGTGAACACTTCTGCTTCCCAGGCACCGAGAACGTGCTAGCAGGGAATTCTCTGCCTGCCTTTCCCCAGTGCTCTGCAAGCTCTCCAGGACAACATAAAATCTGGGGCTCTGTGCTTTCTTTCGTTCTGAACAAGTGTTACTGTTTTCTGCACAAAAGCGATTCTGCGAAGCAATGTGAACACTTCTGTTTCCCAGGCACAGAGAAGGTGCTAGCAGGGAATTCTCTGCCTGCTTTTCCCCAGTGCTCTGCAAGCTCTCCAGGACAACATAAAATCTGGGGCTCTGTGCTTTCTTTCGTTCTGAACAAGTGTTATTGTTTTCTGCACAAAAGCGATTCTGCGAAGCAATGTGAAGACTTCTGCTTCCCAGGCACAGAGAAGGTGCTAGCAGGGAATTCTCTGCCTGCCTTTCCCCAGTGCTCTGCAAGCTCTCCAGGACAACATAAAATCTGGGGCTCTGTGCTTTCTTTCGTCTGAACAAGTGTTACTGTTTTCTGCACAAAAGCGATTCTGCGAAGCAATGTGAACACTTCTGTTTCCCAGGCACAGAGAAGGTGCTAGCAGGGAATTCTCTGCCTGCTTTTCCCCAGTGCTCTGCAAGCTCTCCAGGACAACATAAAATCTGGGGCTCTGTGCTTTCTTTCGTCTGAACAAGTGTTACTGTTTTCTGCACAAAAGCGATTCTGCGAAGCAATGTGAACACTTCTGTTTCCCAGGCACAGAGAAGGTGCTAGCAGGGAATTCTCTGCCTGCTTTTCCCCAGTACTCTGCAAGCTCTCCAGCACAACATAAAATATGGGGCTCTGTGCTTTCTTTCCTTCTGAACAAGTGTTACTGTTTTCTGCACAAAAGCGATACTGCTAAGAAATGTGAACACTTCTGCTTCCCAGGCACCGAGAACGTGCTAGCAGGGAATTCTCTGCCTGCCTTTCCCCAGTGCTCTGCAAGCTCTCCAGGACAACATAAAATCTGGGGCTCTGTGCTTTCTTTCGTTCTGAACAAGTGTTACAGTTTTCTGCACAAAAGCGATTCTGCGAAGGAATGTGAACAGGCACAGAGAAGGTGCTAGCAGGGAATTCTCTGCCTGCCTTTCCCCAGTGCTCTGCAAGCTCTCCAGGACAACATAAAATCTGGGGCTCTGTGCTTTCTTTCGTCTGAACAGGTGTTACTGTTTTCTGCACAAAAGCGATTCTGCGAAGCAATGTGAACAGGCACAGAGAAGGTGCTAGCAGTGAATTGTCTGCCTGCCTTTCCCCAGTGCTCTGCAAGCTCTCCAGGACAACATAAAATCTGGGGCTCTGTGCTTTCTTTCGTTCTGAACAAGTGTTACTGTTTTCTGCACAAAAGCGATTCTGCGAAGCAATGTGAACACTTCTGTTTCCCAGGCACAGAGAAGGTGCTAGCAGGGAATTCTCTGCCTGCTTTTCCCCAGTATTCTGCAAGCTCTCCAGCACAACATAAAATCTGGGGCTCTGTGCTTTCTTTCCTTCTGAACAAGTGTTACTGTTTTCTGCACAAAAGCGATACTGCGAAGCAATGTGAACACTTCTGTTTCCCAGGCACAGAGAAGGTGCTAGCAGGGAATTCTCTGCTTGCTTTTCCCCAGTGCTCTGCAAGCTCTCCAGGACAACATAAAATCTGAGGCTCTGTGCTTTCTTTTGTTCTGAAAAAGTGTTACTGTTGTCTGCACAAAAGCGATTCTGCGAAGCAATGTGAACACTTCTGCTTCCCAGGCACAGAGAAGGTGCTAGCAGGGAATTCTCTGCCTGCTTTTCCCCAGTGCTCTGCAAGCTCTCCAGGACAACATAAAATCTGGGGCTCTGTGCTTTCTTTCGTTCTGAACAAGTGTTACTGTTTTCTGCACAAAAGCGATTCTGCCAAGCAATCTGAACACTTCTGCTTCCCAGGCACAGAGAAGGTGCTAGCAGGGAATTCTCTGCCTGCTTTTCCCCAGTACTCTGCAAGCTCTCCAGCACAACATAAAATATGGGGCTCTGTGCTTTCTTTCCTTCTGAACAAGTGTTACTGTTTTCTGCACAAAAGCGATTCTGCGAAGCAATGTGAACACTTCTGTTTCCCAGGCACAGAGAAGGTGCTAGCAGGGAATTCTCTGCCTGCCTTTCCCCAGTGCTCTGCAAGCTCTCCAGGACAACATAAAATCTGGGGCTCTGTGCTTTCTTTCGTCTGAACAAGTGTTACTGTTTTCTGCACAAAAGCGATTCTGCGAAGCAATGTGAACAGGCACAGAGAAGGTGCTAGCAGGGAATTCTCTGCCTGCCTTTCCCCAGTGCTCTGCAAGCTCTCCAGGACAACATAAAATCTGGGGCTCTGTGCTTTCTTTCGTTCTGAACAAGTGTTACTGTTTTCTGCACAAAAGCGATTCTGCGAAGAAATGTGAACACTTCTGTTTCCCAGGCACAGAGAAGGTGCTAGCAGGGAATTCTCTGCCTGCTTTTCCCCAGTACTCTGCAAGCTCTCCAGGACAACATAAAATCTGGGGCTCTGTGCTTTCTTTCGTTCTGAACAGGTGTTATTGTTTTCTGCACAAAAGCGATTCTGCGAAGCAATGTGAACACTTCTGCTTCCCAGGCACAGAGAAGGTGCTAGCAGGGAATTCTCTGCCTGCTTTTCCCCAGTGCTCTGCAAGCTCTCCAGGACAACATAAAATCTGGGGCTCTGTGCTTTCTTTCGTTCTGAACAAGTGTTACTGTTTTCTGCACAAAAGCGATTCTGCGAAGCAATGGGAACACTTCTGTTTCCCAGGCACAGAGAAGGTGCTAGCAGGGAATTCTCTGCCTGCTTTTCCCCAGTGCTCTGCAAGCTCTCCAGGACAACATAAAATCTGGGGCTCTGTGCTTTCTTTCGTTCTGAACAAGTGTTACTGTTTTCTGCACAAAAGCGATTCTGCGAAGCAATGTGAACACTTCTGTTTCCCAGGCACAGAGAAGGTGCTAGCAGGGAATTCTCTGCCTGCTTTTCCCCAGTACTCTGCAAGCTCTCCAGGACAACATAAAATCTGAGGCTCTGTGCTTTCTTTCCTTCTGAACAAGTGTTACTGTTTTCTGCACAAAAGCGATACTGCTAAGAAATGTGAACACTTCTGCTTCCCAGGCACCGAGAACGTGCTAGCAGGGAATTCTCTGCCTGCCTTTCCCCAGTGCTCTGCAAGCTCTCCAGGACAACATAAAATCTGGGGCTCTGTGCTTTCTTTCGTTCTGAACAAGTGTTACTGTTTTCTGCACAAAAGCGATTCTGCGAAGCAATGTGAACACTTCTGTTTCCCAGGCACAGAGAAGGTGCTAGCAGGGAATTCTCTGCCTGCTTTTCCCCAGTGCTCTGCAAGCTCTCCAGGACAACATAAAATCTGGGGCTCTGTGCTTTCTTTCGTTCTGAACAAGTGTTATTGTTTTCTGCACAAAAGCGATTCTGCGAAGCAATGTGAAGACTTCTGCTTCCCAGGCACAGAGAAGGTGCTAGCAGGGAATTCTCTGCCTGCCTTTCCCCAGTGCTCTGCAAGCTCTCCAGGACAACATAAAATCTGGGGCTCTGTGCTTTCTTTCGTCTGAACAAGTGTTACTGTTTTCTGCACAAAAGCGATTCTGCGAAGCAATGTGAACACTTCTGTTTCCCAGGCACAGAGAAGGTGCTAGCAGGGAATTCTCTGCCTGCTTTTCCCCAGTGCTCTGCAAGCTCTCCAGGACAACATAAAATCTGGGGCTCTGTGCTTTCTTTTGTTCTGAACAAGTGTTACTGTTATCTGCACAAAAGCGATTCTGCGAAGCAATGTGAACACTTCTGTTTCCCAGGCACAGAGAAGGTGCTAGCAGGGAATTCTCTGCCTGCTTTTCCCCAGTACTCTGCAAGCTCTCCAGCACAACATAAAATCTGGGGCTCTGTGCTTTCTTTCCTTCTGAACAAGTGTTACTGTTTTCTGCACAAAAGCGATACTGCTAAGAAATGTTAACCCTGCTGTTTCCCATGCACAGAGAAGGTGCTAGCAGGGAATTCTCTGCCTGCCTTTCCCCAGTGCTCTGCAAGCTCTCCAGGACAACATAAAATCTGGGGCTCTGTGCTTTCTTCCGTTCTGAACAAGTGTTACTGTTTTCTGCACAAAAGCGATTCTGCGAAGCAATGTGAACACTTCTGTTTCCCAGGCACAGAGAAGGTGCTAGCAGGGAATTCTCTGCTTGCTTTTCCCCAGTGCTCTGCAAGCTCTCCAGGACAACATAAAATCTGAGGCTCTGTGCTTTCTTTTGTTCTGAAAAAGTGTTACTGTTGTCTGCACAAAAGCGATTCTGCGAAGCAATGTGAAGACTTCTGCTTCCCAGGCACAGAGAAGGTGCTAGCAGGGAATTCTCTGCCTGCTTTTCCCCAGTGCTCTGCAAGCTCTCCAGGACAACATAAAATCTGGGGCTCTGTGCTTTCTTTCGTCTGAACAAGTGTTACTGTTTTCTGCACAAAAGCGATTCTGCGAAGCAATGTGAACACTTCTGTTTCCCAGGCACAGAGAAGGTGCTAGCAGGGAATTCTCTGCCTGCTTTTCCCCAGTACTCTGCAAGCTCTCCAGCACAACATAAAATATGGGGCTCTGTGCTTTCTTTCCTTCTGAACAAGTGTTACTGTTTTCTGCACAAAAGCGATTCTGCGAAGGAATGTGAACAGGCACAGAGAAGGTGCTAGCAGGGAATTCTCTGCCTGCCTTTCCCCAGTGCTCTGCAAGCTCTCCAGGACAACATAAAATCTGGGGCTCTGTGCTTTCTTTCGTTCTGAACAAGTGTTACAGTTTTCTGCACAAAAGCGATTCTGCGAAGGAATGTGAACAGGCACAGAGAAGGTGCTAGCAGGGAATTCTCTGCCTGCCTTTCCCCAGTGCTCTGCAAGCTCTCCAGGACAACATAAAATCTGGGGCTCTGTGCTTTCTTTCGTTCTGAACAAGTGTTACTGTTTTCTGCACAAAAGCGATTCTGCGAAGCAATGTGAACACTTCTGTTTCCCAGGCACAGAGAAGGTGCTAGCAGGGAATTCTCTGCCTGCTTTTCCCCAGTATTCTGCAAGCTCTCCAGCACAACATAAAATCTGGGGCTCTGTGCTTTCTTTCGTTCTGAACAAGTGTTACTGTTTTCTGCACAAAAGCGATTCTGCGAAGCAATGTGAACACTTCTGTTTCCCAGGCACAGAGAAGGTGCTAGCAGGGAATTCTCTGCTTGCTTTTCCCCAGTGCTCTGCAAGCTCTCCAGGACAACATAAAATCTGAGGCTCTGTGCTTTCTTTTGTTCTGAAAAAGTGTTACTGTTGTCTGCACAAAAGCGATTCTGCGAAGCAATGTGAAGACTTCTGCTTCCCAGGCACAGAGAAGGTGCTAGCAGGGAATTCTCTGCCTGCTTTTCCCCAGTGCTCTGCAAGCTCTCCAGGACAACATAAAATCTGGGGCTCTGTGCTTTCTTTTGTTCTGAACAAGTGTTACTGTTTTCTGCACAAAAGCGATTCTGCCAAGCAATCTGAACACTTCTGCTTCCCAGGCACAGAGAAGGTGCTAGCAGGGAATTCTCTGCCTGCTTTTCCCCAGTACTCTGCAAGCTCTCCAGCACAACATAAAATATGGGGCTCTGTGCTTTCTTTCCTTCTGAACAAGTGTTACTGTTTTCTGCACAAAAGCGATTCTGCGAAGCAATGTGAACACTTCTGTTTCCCAGGCACAGAGAAGGTGCTAGCAGGGAATTCTCTGCCTGCCTTTCCCCAGTGCTCTGCAAGCTCTCCAGGACAACATAAAATCTGGGGCTCTGTGCTTTCTTTCGTCTGAACAAGTGTTACTGTTTTCTGCACAAAAGCGATTCTGCGAAGCAATGTGAACAGGCACAGAGAAGGTGCTAGGAGGGAATTCTCTGCCTGCCTTTCCCCAGTGCTCTGCAAGCTCTCCAGGACAACATAAAATCTGGGGCTCTGTGCTTTCTTTCGTTCTGAACAAGTGTTACTGTTTTCTGCACAAAAGCGATTCTGCGAAGCAATGTGAACACTTCTGCTTCCCAGGCACAGAGAAGGTGCTAGCAGGGAATTCTCTGCCTGCCTTTCCCCAGTGCTCTGCAAGCTCTCCAGCACAACATAAAATCTGGGGCTCTGTGCTTTCTTTCGTTCTGAACAAGTGTTACTGTTTTCTGCACAAAAGCGATTCTGCGAAGCAATGTGAACACTTCTGTTTCCCAGGCACAGAGAAGGTGCTAGCAGGGAATTCTCTGCCTGCTTTTCCCCAGTACTCTGCAAGCTCTCCAGCACAACATAAAATATGGGGCTCTGTGCTTTCTTTCGTCTGAACAAGTGTTACTGTTTTCTGCACAAAAGCGATACTGCTAAGAAATGTGAACACT
Organism: Strix uralensis; assembly: GCF_047716275.1. Taxonomy (NCBI): domain Eukaryota; kingdom Metazoa; phylum Chordata; class Aves; order Strigiformes; family Strigidae; genus Strix; species Strix uralensis. The sequence continues at coordinate 997,566 of NW_027436715.1, read as the reverse complement.
TCTGCTTCCCAGGCACCGAGAACGTGCTAGCAGGGAATTCTCTGCCTGCCTTTCCCCAGTGCTCTGCAAGCTCTCCAGGACAACATAAAATCTGGGGCTCTGTGCTTTCTTTCGTTCTGAACAAGTGTTACTGTTTTCTGCACAAAAGCGATTCTGCGAAGCAATGTGAACACTTCTGTTTCCCAGGCACAGAGAAGGTGCTAGCAGGGAATTCTCTGCCTGCTTTTCCCCAGTGCTCTGCAAGCTCTCCAGGACAACATAAAATCTGGGGCTCTGTGCTTTCTTTCGTTCTGAACAAGTGTTATTGTTTTCTGCACAAAAGCGATTCTGCGAAGCAATGTGAAGACTTCTGCTTCCCAGGCACAGAGAAGGTGCTAGCAGGGAATTCTCTGCCTGCCTTTCCCCAGTGCTCTGCAAGCTCTCCAGGACAACATAAAATCTGGGGCTCTGTGCTTTCTTTCGTCTGAACAAGTGTTACTGTTTTCTGCACAAAAGCCATTCTGCGAAGCAATGTGAACACTTCTGTTTCCCAGGCACAGAGAAGGTGCTAGCAGGGAATTCTCTGCCTGCTTTTCCCCAGTATTCTGCAAGCTCTCCAGGACAACATAAAATCTGGGGCTCTGTGCTTTCTTTTGTTCTGAACAAGTGTTACTGTTATCTGCACAAAAGCGATTCTGCGAAGCAATGTGAACACTTCTGTTTCCCAGGCACAGAGAAGGTGCTAGCAGGGAATTCTCTGCCTGCTTTTCCCCAGTACTCTGCAAGCTCTCCAGCACAACATAAAATATGGGGCTCTGTGCTTTCTTTCCTTCTGAACAAGTGTTACTGTTTTCTGCACAAAAGCGATACTGCTAAGAAATGTGAACACTTCTGCTTCCCAGGCACCGAGAACGTGCTAGCAGGGAATTCTCTGCCTGCCTTTCCCCAGTGCTCTGCAAGCTCTCCAGGACAACATAAAATCTGGGGCTCTGTGCTTTCTTTCGTTCTGAACAAGTGTTACTGTTTTCTGCACAAAAGCGATTCTGCGAAGCAATGTGAACACTTCTGTTTCCCAGGCACAGAGAAGGTGCTAGCAGGGAATTCTCTGCCTGCTTTTCCCCAGTGCTCTGCAAGCTCTCCAGGACAACATAAAATCTGGGGCTCTGTGCTTTCTTTCGTTCTGAACAAGTGTTATTGTTTTCTGCACAAAAGCGATTCTGCGAAGCAATGTGAAGACTTCTGCTTCCCAGGCACAGAGAAGGTGCTAGCAGGGAATTCTCTGCCTGCCTTTCCCCAGTGCTCTGCAAGCTCTCCAGGACAACATAAAATCTGGGGCTCTGTGCTTTCTTCCGTTCTGAACAAGTGTTACTGTTTTCTGCACAAAAGCGATTCTGCGAAGCAATGTGAACACTTCTGTTTCCCAGGCACAGAGAAGGTGCTAGCAGGGAATTCTCTGCTTGCTTTTCCCCAGTGCTCTGCAAGCTCTCCAGGACAACATAAAATCTGAGGCTCTGTGCTTTCTTTTGTTCTGAAAAAGTGTTACTGTTTTCTGCACAAAAGCGATTCTGCGAAGCAATGGGAACACTTCTGTTTCCCAGGCACAGACAACGTGCTAGCAGGGAATTCTCTGCCTGCTTTTCCCCAGTGCTCTGCAAGCTCTCCAGGACAACATAAAATCTGGGGCTCTGTGCTTTCTTTCGTTCTGAACAAGTGTTATTGTTTTCTGCACAAAAGCGATTCTGCGAAGCAATGTGAACAGGCACAGAGAAGGTGCTAGCAGGGAATTCTCTGCCTGCCTTTCCCCAGTGCTCTGCAAGCTCTCCAGGACAACATAAAATCTGGGGCTCTGTGCTTTCTTTCGTTCTGAACAAGTGTTACTGTTTTCTGCACAAAAGCGATTCTGCGAAGCAATGTGAACACTTCTGTTTCCCAGGCACAGAGAAGGTGCTAGCAGGGAATTCTCTGCCTGCTTTTCCCCAGTACTCTGCAAGCTCTCCAGCACAACATAAAATATGGGGCTCTGTGCTTTCTTTCCTTCTGAACAAGTGTTACTGTTTTCTGCACAAAAGCGATTCTGCGAAGCAATGTGAACACTTCTGTTTCCCAGGCACAGAGAAGGTGCTAGCAGGGAATTCTCTGCCTGCTTTTCCCCAGTGCTCTGCAAGCTCTCCAGGACAACATAGAATCTGGGGCTCTGTGCTTTCTTTCGTTCTGAACAAGTGTTACTGTTTTCTGCACAAAAGCGATTCGGCCAAGCAATGTGAACACTTCTGTTTCCCAGGCACAGAGAAGGTGCTAGCAGGGAATTCTCTGCCTGCTTTTCCCCAGTATTCTGCAAGCTCTCCAGGACAACATAAAATCTGGGGCTCTGTGCTTTCTTTTGTTCTGAACAAGTGTTACTGTTATCTGCACAAAAGCGATTCTGCGAAGCAATGTGAACACTTCTGTTTCCCAGGCACAGAGAAGGTGCTAGCAGGGAATTCTCTGCCTGCTTTTCCCCAGTACTCTGCAAGCTCTCCAGCACAACATAAAATATGGGGCTCTGTGCTTTCTTTCCTTCTGAACAAGTGTTACTGTTTTCTGCACAAAAGCGATACTGCTAAGAAATGTGAACACTTCTGCTTCCCAGGCACCGAGAACGTGCTAGCAGGGAATTCTCTGCCTGCCTTTCCCCAGTGCTCTGCAAGCTCTCCAGGACAACATAAAATCTGGGGCTCTGTGCTTTCTTTCGTTCTGAACAAGTGTTACTGTTTTCTGCACAAAAGCGATTCTGCGAAGCAATGTGAACACTTCTGTTTCCCAGGCACAGAGAAGGTGCTAGCAGGGAATTCTCTGCCTGCTTTTCCCCAGTGCTCTGCAAGCTCTCCAGGACAACATAAAATCTGGGGCTCTGTGCTTTCTTTCGTTCTGAACAAGTGTTATTGTTTTCTGCACAAAAGCGATTCTGCGAAGCAATGTGAAGACTTCTGCTTCCCAGGCACAGAGAAGGTGCTAGCAGGGAATTCTCTGCCTGCCTTTCCCCAGTGCTCTGCAAGCTCTCCAGGACAACATAAAATCTGGGGCTCTGTGCTTTCTTCCGTTCTGAACAAGTGTTACTGTTTTCTGCACAAAAGCGATTCTGCGAAGCAATGTGAACACTTCTGTTTCCCAGGCACAGACAACGTGCTAGCAGGGAATTCTCTGCCTGCTTTTCCCCAGTGCTCTGCAAGCTCTCCAGGACAACATAAAATCTGGGGCTCTGTGCTTTCTTTCGTTCTGAACAAGTGTTATTGTTTTCTGCACAAAAGCGATTCTGCGAAGCAATGTGAACAGGCACAGAGAAGGTGCTAGCAGGGAATTCTCTGCCTGCCTTTCCCCAGTGCTCTGCAAGCTCTCCAGGACAACATAAAATCTGGGGCTCTGTGCTTTCTTTCGTTCTGAACAAGTGTTACTGTTTTCTGCACAAAAGCGATTCTGCGAAGCAATGTGAACACTTCTGTTTCCCAGGCACAGAGAAGGTGCTAGCAGGGAATTCTCTGCCTGCTTTTCCCCAGTACTCTGCAAGCTCTCCAGCACAACATAAAATATGGGGCTCTGTGCTTTCTTTCCTTCTGAACAAGTGTTACTGTTTTCTGCACAAAAGCGATTCTGCGAAGCAATGTGAACACTTCTGTTTCCCAGGCACAGAGAAGGTGCTAGCAGGGAATTCTCTGCCTGCTTTTCCCCAGTGCTCTGCAAGCTCTCCAGGACAACATAGAATCTGGGGCTCTGTGCTTTCTTTCGTTCTGAACAAGTGTTACTGTTTTCTGCACAAAAGCGATTCGGCCAAGCAATGTGAACACTTCTGCTTCCCAGGCACAGAGAAGGTGCTAGCAGGAAATTCTCTGCCTGCCTTTCCCCAGTGCTCTGCAAGCTCTCCAGGACAACATAAAATCTGGGGCTCTGTGCTTTCTTTCGTCTGAACAAGTGTTACTGTTTTCTGCACAAAAGCGATTCTGCGAAGCAATGTGAACAGGCACAGAGAAGGTGCTAGCAGGGAATTCTCTGCCTGCCTTTCCCCAGTGCTCTGCAAGCTCTCCAGGACAACATAAAATCTGGGGCTCTGTGCTTTCTTTCGTTCTGAATAAGTGTTACTGTTTTCTGCACAAAAGCGATTCTGCGAAGCAATGTGAACACTTCTGTTTCCCAGGCACAGAGAAGGTGCTAGCAGGGAATTCTCTGCCTGCTTTTCCCCAGTATTCTGCAAGCTCTCCAGCACAACATAAAATATGGGGCTCTGTGCTTTCTTTCCTTCTGAACAAGTGTTACTGTTTTCTGCACAAAAGCGATACTGCGAAGCAATGTGAACACTTCTGTTTCCCAGGCACAGAGAAGGTGCTAGCAGGGAATTCGCTGCTTGCTTTTCCCCAGTGCTCTGCAAGCTCTCCAGGACAACATAAAATCTGGGGCTCTGTGCTTTCTTTTGTTCTGAAAAAGTGTTACTGTTGTCTGCACAAAAGCGATTCTGAGAAGCAATGTGAAGACTTCTCCTTCCCAGGCACAGAGAAGGTGCTAGCAGGGAATTCTCTGCCTGCTTTTCCCCAGTGCTCTGCAAGCTCTCCAGGACAACATAAAATCTGGGGCTCTGTGCTTTCTTTCGTCTGAACAGGTGTTACTGTTTTCTGCACAAAAGCGATTCTGCGAAGCAATGTGAACACTTCTGTTTCCCAGGCACAGAGAAGGTGCTAGCAGGGAATTCTCTGCCTGCTTTTCCCCAGTACTCTGCAAGCTCTCCAGCACAACATAAAATATGGGGCTCTGTGCTTTCTTTCCTTCTGAACAAGTGTTACTGTTTTCTGCACAAAAGCGATACTGCTAAGAAATGTGAACACTTCTGCTTCCCAGGCACCGAGAACGTGCTAGCAGGGAATTCTCTGCCTGCCTTTCCCCAGTGCTCTGCAAGCTCTCCAGGACAACATAAAATCTGGGGCTCTGTGCTTTCTTTCGTTCTGAACAAGTGTTACAGTTTTCTGCACAAAAGCGATTCTGCGAAGGAATGTGAACAGGCACAGAGAAGGTGCTAGCAGGGAATTCTCTGCCTGCCTTTCCCCAGTGCTCTGCAAGCTCTCCAGGACAACATAAAATCTGGGGCTCTGTGCTTTCTTTCCTTCTGAACAAGTGTTACTGTTTTCTGCACAAAAGCGATTCTGCGAAGGAATGTGAACAGGCACAGAGAAGGTGCTAGCAGGGAATTCTCTGCCTGCCTTTCCCCAGTGCTCTGCAAGCTCTCCAGGACAACATAAAATCTGGGGCTCTGTGCTTTCTTTCGTCTGAACAGGTGTTACTGTTTTCTGCACAAAAGCGATTCTGCGAAGCAATGTGAACAGGCACAGAGAAGGTGCTAGCAGTGAATTGTCTGCCTGCCTTTCCCCAGTGCTCTGCAAGCTCTCCAGGACAACATAAAATCTGGGGCTCTGTGCTTTCTTTCGTTCTGAACAAGTGTTACTGTTTTCTGCACAAAAGCGATTCTGCGAAGCAATGTGAACACTTCTGTTTCCCAGGCACAGAGAAGGTGCTAGCAGGGAATTCTCTGCCTGCTTTTCCCCAGTATTCTGCAAGCTCTCCAGCACAACATAAAATATGGGGCTCTGTGCTTTCTTTCCTTCTGAACAAGTGTTACTGTTTTCTGCACAAAAGCGATACTGCGAAGCAATGTGAACACTTCTGTTTCCCAGGCACAGAGAAGGTGCTAGCAGGGAATTCTCTGCTTGCTTTTCCCCAGTGCTCTGCAAGCTCTCCAGGACAACATAAAATCTGAGGCTCTGTGCTTTCTTTTGTTCTGAAAAAGTGTTACTGTTGTCTGCACAAAAGCGATTCTGCGAAGCAATGTGAAGACTTCTGCTTCCCAGGCACAGAGAAGGTGCTAGCAGGGAATTCTCTGCCTGCTTTTCCCCAGTGCTCTGCAAGCTCTCCAGGACAACATAAAATCTGGGGCTCTGTGCTTTCTTTTGTTCTGAACAAGTGTTACTGTTTTCTGCACAAAAGCGATTCTGCCAAGCAATCTGAACACTTCTGCTTCCCAGGCACAGAGAAGGTGCTAGCAGGGAATTCTCTGCCTGCTTTTCCCCAGTACTCTGCAAGCTCTCCAGCACAACATAAAATATGGGGCTCTGTGCTTTCTTTCCTTCTGAACAAGTGTTACTGTTTTCTGCACAAAAGCGATTCTGCGAAGCAATGTGAACACTTCTGTTTCCCAGGCACAGAGAAGGTGCTAGCAGGGAATTCTCTGCCTGCTTTTCCCCAGTACTCTGCAAGCTCTCCAGCACAACATAAAATATGGGGCTCTGTGCTTTCTTTCCTTCTGAACAAGTGTTACTGTTTTCTGCACAAAAGCGATTCTGCGAAGCAATGTGAACACTTCTGTTTCCCAGGCACAGAGAAGGTGCTAGCAGGGAATTCTCTGCCTGCTTTTCCCCAGTGCTCTGCAAGCTCTCCAGGACAACATAGAATCTGGGGCTCTGTGCTTTCTTTCCTTCTGAACAAGTGTTACTGTTTTCTGCACAAAAGCGATTCTGCCAAGCAATGTGAACACTTCTGCTTCCCAGGCACAGAGAAGGTGCTAGCAGGAAATTCTCTGCCTGCCTTTCCCCAGTGCTCTGCAAGCTCTCCAGGACAACATAAAATCTGGGGCTCTGTGCTTTCTTTCGTCTGAACAAGTGTTACTGTTTTCTGCACAAAAGCGATTCTGCGAAGCAATGTGAACAGGCACAGAGAAGGTGCTAGCAGGGAATTCTCTGCCTGCCTTTCCCCAGTGCTCTGCAAGCTCTCCAGGACAACATAAAATCTGGGGCTCTGTGCTTTCTTTCGTTCTGAACAAGTGTTACTGTTTTCTGCACAAAAGCGATTCTGCGAAGCAATGTGAACACTTCTGTTTCCCAGGCACAGAGAAGGTGCTAGCAGGGAATTCTCTGCCTGCTTTTCCCCAGTACTCTGCAAGCTCTCCAGCACAACATAAAATATGGGGCTCTGTGCTTTCTTTCCTTCTGAACAAGTGTTACTGTTTTCTGCACAAAAGCGATACTGCTAAGAAATGTGAACACTTCTGCTTCCCAGGCACCGAGAACGTGCTAGCAGGGAATTCTCTGCCTGCCTTTCCCCAGTGCTCTGCAAGCTCTCCAGGACAACATAAAATCTGGGGCTCTGTGCTTTCTTTCGTTCTGAACAAGTGTTACAGTTTTCTGCACAAAAGCGATTCTGCGAAGCAATGTGAACAGGCACAGAGAAGGTGCTAGCAGGGAATTCTCTGCCTGCCTTTCCCCAGTGCTCTGCAAGCTCTCCAGGACAACATAAAATCTGGGGCTCTGTGCTTTCTTTCGTTCTGAACAAGTGTTACTGTTTTCTGCACAAAAGCGATTCTGCGAAGGAATGTGAACAGGCACAGAGAAGGTGCTAGCAGGGAATTCTCTGCCTGCCTTTCCCCAGTGCTCTGCAAGCTCTCCAGGACAACATAAAATCTGGGGCTCTGTGCTTTCTTTCGTCTGAACAGGTGTTACTGTTTTCTGCACAAAAGCGATTCTGCGAAGCAATGTGAACAGGCACAGAGAAGGTGCTAGCAGGGAATTGTCTGCCTGCCTTTCCCCAGTGCTCTGCAAGCTCTCCAGGACAACATAAAATCTGGGGCTCTGTGCTTTCTTTCGTTCTGAACAAGTGTTACTGTTTTCTGCACAAAAGCGATTCTGCGAAGCAATGTGAACACTTCTGTTTCCCAGGCACAGAGAAGGTGCTAGCAGGGAATTCTCTGCCTGCTTTTCCCCAGTACTCTGCAAGCTCTCCAGCACAACATAAAATATGGGGCTCTGTGCTTTCTTTCCTTCTGAACAAGTGTTACTGTTTTCTGCACAAAAGCGATTCTGCGAAGCAATGTGAACACTTCTGTTTCCCAGGCACAGAGAAGGTGCTAGCAGGGAATTCTCTGCCTGCTTTTCCCCAGTGCTCTGCAAGCTCTCCAGGACAACATAGAATCTGGGGCTCTGTGCTTTCTTTCGTTCTGAACAAGTGTTACTGTTTTCTGCACAAAAGCGATTCGGCCAAGCAATGTGAACACTTCTGCTTCCCAGGCACAGAGAAGGTGCTAGCAGGAAATTCTCTGCCTGCCTTTCCCCAGTGCTCTGCAAGCTCTCCAGGACAACATAAAATCTGGGGCTCTGTGCTTTCTTTCGTCTGAACAAGTGTTACTGTTTTCTGCACAAAAGCGATTCTGCGAAGCAATGTGAACAGGCACAGAGAAGGTGCTAGCAGGGAATTCTCTGCCTGCCTTTCCCCAGTGCTCTGCAAGCTCTCCAGGACAACATAAAATCTGGGGCTCTGTGCTTTCTTTCGTTCTGAACAAGTGTTACTGTTTTCTGCACAAAAGCGATTCTGCGAAGCAATGTGAACACTTCTGTTTCCCAGGCACAGAGAAGGTGCTAGCAGGGAATTCTCTGCCTGCTTTTCCCCAGTATTCTGCAAGCTCTCCAGCACAACATAAAATATGGGGCTCTGTGCTTTCTTTCCTTCTGAACAAGTGTTACTGTTTTCTGCACAAAAGCGATACTGCGAAGCAATGTGAACACTTCTGTTTCCCAGGCACAGAGAAGGTGCTAGCAGGGAATTCGCTGCTTGCTTTTCCCCAGTGCTCTGCAAGCTCTCCAGGACAACATAAAATCTGGGGCTCTGTGCTTTCTTTTGTTCTGAAAAAGTGTTACTGTTGTCTGCACAAAAACGATTCTGAGAAGCAATGTGAAGACTTCTCCTTCCCAGGCACAGAGAAGGTGCTAGCAGGGAATTCTCTGCCTGCTTTTCCCCAGTGCTCTGCAAGCTCTCCAGGACAACATAAAATCTGGGGCTCTGTGCTTTCTTTCGTCTGAACAAGTGTTACTGTTTTCTGCACAAAAGCGATTCTGCGAAGCAATGTGAACACTTCTGTTTCCCAGGCACAGAGAAGGTGCTAGCAGGGAATTCTCTGCCTGCTTTTCCCCAGTACTCTGCAAGCTCTCCAGCACAACATAAAATATGGGGCTCTGTGCTTTCTTTCCTTCTGAACAAGTGTTACTGTTTTCTGCACAAAAGCGATACTGCTAAGAAATGTGAACACTTCTGCTTCCCAGGCACCGAGAACGTGCTAGCAGGGAATTCTCTGCCTGCCTTTCCCCAGTGCTCTGCAAGCTCTCCAGGACAACATAAAATCTGGGGCTCTGTGCTTTCTTTCGTTCTGAACAAGTGTTACAGTTTTCTGCACAAAAGCGATTCTGCGAAGGAATGTGAACAGGCACAGAGAAGGTGCTAGCAGGGAATTCTCTGCCTGCCTTTCCCCAGTGCTCTGCAAGCTCTCCAGGACAACATAAAATCTGGGGCTCTGTGCTTTCTTTCGTTCTGAACAAGTGTTACTGTTTTCTGCACAAAAGCGATTCTGCGAAGGAATGTGAACAGGCACAGAGAAGGTGCTAGCAGGGAATTCTCTGCCTGCCTTTCCCCAGTGCTCTGCAAGCTCTCCAGGACAACATAAAATCTGGGGCTCTGTGCTTTCTTTCGTCTGAACAGGTGTTACTGTTTTCTGCACAAAAGCGATTCTGCGAAGCAATGTGAACAGGCACAGAGAAGGTGCTAGCAGTGAATTGTCTGCCTGCCTTTCCCCAGTGCTCTGCAAGCTCTCCAGGACAACATAAAATCTGGGGCTCTGTGCTTTCTTTCGTTCTGAACAAGTGTTACTGTTTTCTGCACAAAAGCGATTCTGCGAAGCAATGTGAACACTTCTGTTTCCCAGGCACAGAGAAGGTGCTAGCAGGGAATTCTCTGCCTGCTTTTCCCCAGTATTCTGCAAGCTCTCCAGCACAACATAAAATATGGGGCTCTGTGCTTTCTTTCCTTCTGAACAAGTGTTACTGTTTTCTGCACAAAAGCGATACTGCGAAGCAATGTGAACACTTCTGTTTCCCAGGCACAGAGAAGGTGCTAGCAGGGAATTCTCTGCTTGCTTTTCCCCAGTGCTCTGCAAGCTCTCCAGGACAACATAAAATCTGAGGCTCTGTGCTTTCTTTTGTTCTGAAAAAGTGTTACTGTTGTCTGCACAAAAGCGATTCTGCGAAGCAATGTGAAGACTTCTGCTTCCCAGGCACAGAGAAGGTGCTAGCAGGGAATTCTCTGCCTGCTTTTCCCCAGTGCTCTGCAAGCTCTCCAGGACAACATAAAATCTGGGGCTCTGTGCTTTCTTTTGTTCTGAACAAGTGTTACTGTTTTCTGCACAAAAGCGATTCTGCCAAGCAATCTGAACACTTCTGCTTCCCAGGCACAGAGAAGGTGCTAGCAGGGAATTCTCTGCCTGCTTTTCCCCAGTACTCTGCAAGCTCTCCAGCACAACATAAAATATGGGGCTCTGTGCTTTCTTTCGTTCTGAACAAGTGTTACTGTTTTCTGCACAAAAGCGATTCTGCGAAGCAATGTGAACACTTCTGTTTCCCAGGCACAGAGAAGGTGCTAGCAGGGAATTCTCTGCCTGCTTTTCCCCAGTACTCTGCAAGCTCTCCAGCACAACATAAAATATGGGGCTCTGTGCTTTCTTTCCTTCTGAACAAGTGTTACTGTTTTCTGCACAAAAGCGATTCTGCGAAGCAATGTGAACACTTCTGTTTCCCAGGCACAGAGAAGGTGCTAGCAGGGAATTCTCTGCCTGCTTTTCCCCAGTGCTCTGCAAGCTCTCCAGGACAACATAGAATCTGGGGCTCTGTGCTTTCTTTCCTTCTGAACAAGTGTTACTGTTTTCTGCACAAAAGCGATTCTGCCAAGCAATGTGAACACTTCTGCTTCCCAGGCACAGAGAAGGTGCTAGCAGGAAATTCTCTGCCTGCCTTTCCCCAGTGCTCTGCAAGCTCTCCAGGACAACATAAAATCTGGGGCTCTGTGCTTTCTTTCGTCTGAACAAGTGTTACTGTTTTCTGCACAAAAGCGATTCTGCGAAGCAATGTGAACAGGCACAGAGAAGGTGCTAGCAGGGAATTCTCTGCCTGCCTTTCCCCAGTGCTCTGCAAGCTCTCCAGGACAACATAAAATCTGGGGCTCTGTGCTTTCTTTCGTTCTGAACAAGTGTTACTGTTTTCTGCACAAAAGCGATTCTGCGAAGCAATGTGAACACTTCTGTTTCCCAGGCACAGAGAAGGTGCTAGCAGGGAATTCTCTGCCTGCTTTTCCCCAGTACTCTGCAAGCTCTCCAGCACAACATAAAATATGGGGCTCTGTGCTTTCTTTCCTTCTGAACAAGTGTTACTGTTTTCTGCACAAAAGCGATTCTGCGAAGCAATGTGAACACTTCTGTTTCCCAGGCACAGAGAAGGTGCTAGCAGGGAATTCTCTGCCTGCTTTTCCCCAGTACTCTGCAAGCTCTCCAGCACAACATAAAATATGGGGCTCTGTGCTTTCTTTCCTTCTGAACAAGTGTTACTGTTTTCTGCACAAAAGCGATACTGCTAAGAAATGTGAACACTTCTGCTTCCCAGGCACCGAGAACGTGCTAGCAGGGAATTCTCTGCCTGCCTTTCCCCAGTGCTCTGCAAGCTCTCCAGGACAACATAAAATCTGGGGCTCTGTGCTTTCTTTCGTTCTGAACAAGTGTTACAGTTTTCTGCACAAAAGCGATTCTGCGAAGGAATGTGAACAGGCACAGAGAAGGTGCTAGCAGGGAATTCTCTGCCTGCCTTTCCCCAGTGCTCTGCAAGCTCTCCAGGACAACATAAAATCTGGGGCTCTGTGCTTTCTTTCGTTCTGAACAAGTGTTACTGTTTTCTGCACAAAAGCGATTCTGCGAAGGAATGTGAACAGGCACAGAGAAGGTGCTAGCAGGGAATTCTCTGCCTGCCTTTCCCCAGTGCTCTGCAAGCTCTCCAGGACAACATAAAATCTGGGGCTCTGTGCTTTCTTTCGTCTGAACAGGTGTTACTGTTTTCTGCACAAAAGCGATTCTGCGAAGCAATGTGAACAGGCACAGAGAAGGTGCTAGCAGGGAATTGTCTGCCTGCCTTTCCCCAGTGCTCTGCAAGCTCTCCAGGACAACATAAAATCTGGGGCTCTGTGCTTTCTTTCGTTCTGAACAAGTGTTACTGTTTTCTGCACAAAAGCGATTCTGCGAAGCAATGTGAACACTTCTGTTTCCCAGGCACAGAGAAGGTGCTAGCAGGGAATTCTCTGCCTGCTTTTCCCCAGTATTCTGCAAGCTCATCCAGCACAACATAAAATATGGGGCTCTGTGCTTTCTTTCCTTCTGAACAAGTGTTACTGTTTTCTGCACAAAAGCGATACTGCGAAGCAATGTGAACACTTCTGTTTCCCAGGCACAGAGAAGGTGCTAGCAGGGAATTCTCTGCTTGCTTTTCCCCAGTGCTCTGCAAGCTCTCCAGGACAACATAAAATCTGAGGCTCTGTGCTTTCTTTTGTTCTGAAAAAGTGTTACTGTTGTCTGCACAAAAGCGATTCTGCGAAGCAATGTGAAGACTTCTGCTTCCCAGGCACAGAGAAGGTGCTAGCAGGGAATTCTCTGCCTGCTTTTCCCCAGTGCTCTGCAAGCTCTCCAGGACAACATAAAATCTGGGGCTCTGTGCTTTCTTTCGTTCTGAACAAGTGTTACTGTTTTCTGCAAAAAAGCGATTCTGCGAAGCAATGGGAACACTTCTGTTTCCCAGGCACAGACAACGTGCTAGCAGGGAATTCTCTGCCTGCTTTTCCCCAGTGCTCTGCAAGCTCTCCAGGACAACATAAAATCTGGGGCTCTGTGCTTTCTTTCGTTCTGAACAAGTGTTATTGTTTTCTGCACAAAAGCGATTCTGCGAAGCAATGTGAACAGGCACAGAGAAGGTGCTAGCAGGGAATTGTCTGCCTGCCTTTCCCCAGTGCTCTGCAAGCTCTCCAGGACAACATAAAATCTGGGGCTCTGTGCTTTCTTTCGTTCTGAACAAGTGTTACTGTTTTCTGCACAAAAGCGATTCTGCGAAGCAATGTGAACACTTCTGTTTCCCAGGCACAGAGAAGGTGCTAGCAGGGAATTCTCTGCCTGCTTTTCCCCAGTGCTCTGCAAGCTCTCCAGGACAACATAAAATCTGGGGCTCTGTGCTTTCTTTCGTTCTGAACAAGTGTTACTGTTTTCTGCACAAAAGCGATTCTGCGAAGCAATGTGAACACTTCTGTTTCCCAGGCACAGAGAAGGTGCTAGCAGGGAATTCTCTGCCTGCTTTTCCCCAGTGCTCTGCAAGCTCTCCAGGACAACATAAAATCTGGGGCTCTGTGCTTTCTTTCGTACTGAACAAGTGTTACTGTTTTCTGCACAAAAGCGATTCTGCGAAGCAATGTGAACACTTCTGCTTCCCAGGTACAGAGAAGGTGCTAGCAGGAAATTCTCTGCCTGCCTTTCCCCAGTGCTCTGCAAGCTCTCCAGGACAACATAGAATCTGGGGCTTTGTGCTTTCTTTTGTTCTGAACAAGTGTTAGTGTTTTCTGCACAAAAGCGATTCTGCGAAGCAATGTGAAGACTTCTGCTTCCCAGGCACAGAGAAGGTGCTAGCAGGGAATTCTCTGCCTGCCTTTCCCCAGTGCTCTGCAAGCTCTCCAGGACAACATAAAATCTGGGGCTCTGTGCTTTCTTTCGTTCTGAACAAGTGTTACTGTTTTCTGCACAAAAGCGATTCTGCGAAGCAATGTGAACAGGCACAGAGAAGGTGCTAGCAGGGAATTCTCTGCCTGCCTTTCCCCAGTGCTCTGCAAGCTCTCCAGGACAACATAAAATCTGGGGCTCTGTGCTTTCTTTCGTTCTGAACAAGTGTTACTGTATTCTGCACAAAAGCGATTCTGCGAAGCAATGGGAACACTTCTGTTTCCCAGGCACAGAGAAGGTGCTAGCAGGGAATTCTCTGCCTGCTTTTCCCCAGTGCTCTGCAAGCTCTCCAGGACAACATAAAATCTGGGGCTCTGTGCTTTCTTTCGTTCTGAACAAGTGTTACTGTTTTCTGCACAAAAGCGATTCTGCGAAGCAATGTGAAGACTTCTGATTCCCAGGCACAGAGAAGGTGCTAGCAGGGAATTCTCTGCCTGCCTTTCCCCAGTGCTCTGCAAGCTCTCCAGGACAACATAAAATCTGGGGCTCTGTGCTTTCTTTCGTTCTGAACAAGTGTTATTGTTTTCTGCACAAAAGCGATTCTGCGAAGCAATGTGAACACTTCTGTTTCCCAGGCACAGAGAAGGTGCTAGCAGGGAATTCTCTGCCTGCCTTTCCCCAGTGCTCTGCAAGCTCTCCAGGACAACATAAAATCTGGGGCTCTGTGCTTTCTTTCGTTCTGAACAAGTGTTACTGTTTTCTGCACAAAAGCGATTCTGCGAAGCAATGGGAACACTTCTGTTTCCCAGGCACAGACAACGTGCTAGCAGGGAATTCTCTGCCTGCTTTTCCCCAGTGCTCTGCAAGCTCTCCAGGACAACATAAAATCTGGGGCTCTGTGCTTTCTTTCGTTCTGAACAAGTGTTATTGTTTTCTGCACAAAAGCGATTCTGCGAAGCAATGTGAACAGGCACAGAGAAGGTGCTAGCAGGGAATTCTCTGCCTGCCTTTCCCCAGTGCTCTGCAAGCTCTCCAGGACAACATAAAATCTGGGGCTCTGTGCTTTCTTTCGTTCTGAACAAGTGTTACTGTTTTCTGCACAAAAGCGATTCTGCGAAGCAATGTGAACACTTCTGTTTCCCAGGCACAGAGAAGGTGCTAGCAGGGAATTCTCTGCCTGCTTTTCCCCAGTGCTCTGCAAGCTCTCCAGGACAACATAGAATCTGGGGCTCTGTGCTTTCTTTCGTTCTGAACAAGTGTTACTGTTTTCTGCACAAAAGCGATTCTGCCAAGCAATGTGAACACTTCTGCTTCCCAGGCACAGAGAAGGTGCTAGCAGGAAATTCTCTGCCTGCCTTTCCCCAGTGCTCTGCAAGCTCTCCAGGACAACATAAAATCTGGGGCTCTGTGCTTTCTTTCGTTCTGAACAAGTGTTACTGTTTTCTGCACAAAAGCGATTCTGCGAAGCAATGTGAAGACTTCTGTTTCCCAGGCACAGAGAAGGTGCTAGCAGGGAATTCTCTGCCTGCTTTTCCCCAGTGCTCTGCAAGCTCTCCAGCACAACATAAAATATGGGGCTCTGTGCTTTCTTTCGTACTGAACAAGTGTTACTGTTTTCTGCACAAAAGCGATTCTGCGAAGCAATGTGAACACTTCTGCTTCCCAGGCACAGAGAAGGTGCTAGCAGGAAATTCTCTGCCTGCCTTTCCCCAGTGCTCTGCAAGCTCTCCAGGACAACATAGAATCTGGGGCTCTGTGCTTTCTTTTGTTCTGAACAAGTGTTAGTGTTTTCTGCACAAAAGCGATTCTGCGAAGCAATGTGAAGACTTCTGCTTCCCAGGCACAGAGAAGGTGCTAGCAGGGAATTCTCTGCTTGCTTTTCCCCAGTGCTCTGCAAGCTCTCCAGGACAACATAAAATCTGAGGCTCTGTGCTTTCTTTTGTTCTGAAAAAGTGTTACTGTTGTCTGCACAAAAGCGATTCTGCGAAGCAATGTGAAGACTTCTGCTTCCCAGGCACAGAGAAGGTGCTAGCAGGGAATTCTCTGCCTGCTTTTCCCCAGTGCTCTGCAAGCTCTCCAGGACAACATAAAATCTGGGGCTCTGTGCTTTCTTTCCTTCTGAACAAGTGTTACTGTTTTCTGCAAAAAAGCGATTCTGCGATGCAATGGGAACACTTCTGTTTCCCAGGCACAGACAACGTGCTAGCAGGGAATTCTCTGCCTGCTTTTCCCCAGTGCTCTGCAAGCTCTCCAGGACAACATAAAATCTGGGGCTCTGTGCTTTCTTTCGTTCTGAACAAGTGTTACTGTTTTCTGCACAAAAGCGATTCTGCGAAGCAATGTGAACACTTCTGTTTCCCAGGCACAGAGAAGGTGCTAGCAGGGAATTCTCTGCCTGCTTTTCCCCAGTACTCTGCAAGCTCTCCAGCACAACATAAAATATGGGGCTCTGTGCTTTCTTTCCTTATGAACAAGTGTTACTGATTTCTGCACAAAAGCGATTCTGCGAAGCAATGTGAACACTTCTGTTTCCCAGGCACAGAGAAGGTGCTAGCAGGGAATTCTCTGCCTGCTTTTCCCCAGTGCTCTGCAAGCTCTCCAGGACAACATAGAATCTGGGGCTCTGTGCTTTCTTTCGTTCTGAACAAGTGTTACTGTTTTCTGCACAAAAGCGATTCTGCCAAGCAATGTGAACACTTCTGCTTCCCAGGCACAGAGAAGGTGCTAGCAGGAAATTCTCTGCCTGCCTTTCCCCAGTGCTCTGCAAGCTCTCCAGGACAACATAAAATCTGGGGCTCTGTGCTTTCTTTCGTCTGAACAAGTGTTACTGTTTTCTGCACAAAAGCGATTCTGCGAAGCAATGTGAACAGGCACAGAGAAGGTGCTAGCAGGGAATTCTCTGCCTGCCTTTCCCCAGTGCTCTGCAAGCTCTCCAGGACAACATAAAATCTGGGGCTCTGTGCTTTCTTTCGTTCTGAACAAGTGTTACTGTTTTCTGCACAAAAGCGATTCTGCGAAGCAATGTGAACACTTCTGTTTCCCAGGCACAGAGAAGGTGCTAGCAGGGAATTCTCTGCTTGCTTTTCCCCAGTGCTCTGCAAGCTCTCCAGGACAACATAATATCTGGGGCTCTGTGCTTTCTTTTGTTCTGAAAAAGTGTTACTGTTGTCTGCACAAAAGCGATTCTGCGAAGCAATGTGAAGACTTCTGCTTCCCAGGCACAGAGAAGGTGCTAGCAGGGAATTCTCTGCCTGCCTTTCCCCAGTGCTCTGCAAGCTCTCCAGGACAACATAAAATCTGGGGCTCTGTGCTTTCTTTCGTCTGAACAAGTGTTACTGTTTTCTGCACAAAAGCGATTCTGCGAAGCAATGTGAACACTTCTGTTTCCCAGGCACAGAGAAGGTGCTAGCAGGGAATTCTCTGCCTGCTTTTCCCCAGTACTCTGCAAGCTCTCCAGCACAACATAAAATATGGGGCTCTGTGCTTTCTTTCCTTCTGAACAAGTGTTACTGTTTTCTGCACAAAAGCGATACTGCTAAGAAATGTGAACACTTCTGCTTCCCAGGCACCGAGAACGTGCTAGCAGGGAATTCTCTGCCTGCCTTTCCCCAGTGCTCTGCAAGCTCTCCAGGACAACATAAAATCTGGGGCTCTGTGCTTTCTTTCGTTCTGAACAAGTGTTACAGTTTTCTGCACAAAAGCGATTCTGCGAAGGAATGTGAACAGGCACAGAGAAGGTGCTAGCAGGGAATTCTCTGCCTGCCTTTCCCCAGTGCTCTGCAAGCTCTCCAGGACAACATAAAATCTGGGGCTCTGTGCTTTCTTTCGTCTGAACAGGTGTTACTGTTTTCTGCACAAAAGCGATTCTGCGAAGCAATGTGAACAGGCACAGAGAAGGTGCTAGCAGTGAATTGTCTGCCTGCCTTTCCCCAGTGCTCTGCAAGCTCTCCAGGACAACATAAAATCTGGGGCTCTGTGCTTTCTTTCGTTCTGAACAAGTGTTACTGTTTTCTGCACAAAAGCGATTCTGCGAAGCAATGTGAACACTTCTGTTTCCCAGGCACAGAGAAGGTGCTAGCAGGGAATTCTCTGCCTGCTTTTCCCCAGTATTCTGCAAGCTCTCCAGCACAACATAAAATCTGGGGCTCTGTGCTTTCTTTCCTTCTGAACAAGTGTTACTGTTTTCTGCACAAAAGCGATACTGCGAAGCAATGTGAACACTTCTGTTTCCCAGGCACAGAGAAGGTGCTAGCAGGGAATTCTCTGCTTGCTTTTCCCCAGTGCTCTGCAAGCTCTCCAGGACAACATAAAATCTGAGGCTCTGTGCTTTCTTTTGTTCTGAAAAAGTGTTACTGTTGTCTGCACAAAAGCGATTCTGCGAAGCAATGTGAACACTTCTGCTTCCCAGGCACAGAGAAGGTGCTAGCAGGGAATTCTCTGCCTGCTTTTCCCCAGTGCTCTGCAAGCTCTCCAGGACAACATAAAATCTGGGGCTCTGTGCTTTCTTTCCTTCTGAACAAGTGTTACTGTTTTCTGCACAGAAGCGATTCTGCCAAGCAATCTGAACACTTCTGCTTCCCAGGCACAGAGAAGGT